>NC_037528.1:26028099-26038367 GCF_001531365.2 Cynara cardunculus var. scolymus | reverse complement strand
TTGGTACTATACCACTTTATTACTTGAAGCGATCTTACTGTCGGCGTGCACTTGCACCGCCACTTTGGGGATTTTATGCCCACTATGTGCACACTTACGATCCAAGCACATCAATAATATAGATAAAACACGCTTAATTTTACATATTTTATGTATCTTGTTTTTTCTAATATGAGAGGTTGGCTTAAGGATTATGTTGTGATTAATTATAAGCTACTTATTAATCGATAAACTAAATACGTCTAATAAAAATTAGCTACCGTAATAAATTAGTTGAAAAAATGTAAAAATAATTAAAGGGGTTGCTAAAAATACCCCTCATACTCCCTCCTCTCACTCACACATAAATTCAACATTGTCAAACTAGTATTTTTAAATTTTAACTTACATTTTTTATCTTTATAATTACTTTTACTTTTTACCTTTTTTATTTTTATTTATACACTTATTATATTAACATACACAATCATATATTAATTCAAATACGTTAAAAATACGTTTAATTTTTTTAACAAATCACACTATTATAATCATTGCATCAATATCTTCAAAATGAGCTTAATATTGAATCAATATCTTCAAAATGAACTCAATATTGAAGGTTTTTGATTTAAACATATTATTATACAAAATAAATACTACAAATTTATTTTTTAATACTTACACTTTATTCTCTTATATTTATTAATTCAAACTCTTCTAGATCCCTTGCTTTTTCATTTTTCCCTTTTACACTTTTTTCCATATTAACATACATAATCATGCTTTTAAGATATTTTCCATCTTGATTTTCGGACTCACGAAACCAACCACCATCAATCGGTTTGATACTTACATTCAATCTTTCGTCTTCATACCATTGAACCAAAAACAATCAATTCCAACCCAATATAATATCTTTAATTTCGTCCACACTCATCTTATTCAATATCAACTCCTCCGAGCTTGGAGTTTCCACATATCATACCACGAAGCAGTAATTAGTGGATTGTCGATCCTAGTATCAACTTCTTTCTACAATTGAATAATCTTCAAAGAACTCTATCCCTCGAATAATCTACGACAAAGAGACAGGAAGAAATGGGATAATTAGGTATTTGTTTTTTTAATTTTGATTTTTAACTGCTATACAAGTTACCGATCATCGTTCTAGGTAATAAGGACCTATTTAACACGTGTCAAAATACCCAAGTATTTTTTTTTAAATTGTCCAATAATTTAATTACTCAAAATATAAAAGTCGATTGAGTTTTTTCAAACATTTTCCAAATAATAATTATCAAGATTATTTTTTTTGTTTTAACCTTCAAAATGTAATTAAATTGAAAATTTGTAGTCACCCTGAACTTTTTTTGTGTAGATTGAAAATTTCGCGAACGAAATTGATTTCAAGGAGGAGAGGATCGTAATACCCATATTTTCATACCATTGGAAAATTTTGAAATTCAAGTTTTCTTAATATAAAACTAAAAGGGTACTCGTATAATGCAGCGAGATACATTTCGATTTTTATGTTTTGTTTATTTTTATTTGTCTCGGGTTGATGTTATAATACAGTTTTATGTGATTTTGAGAAAACGATAATGTTTTTATTTTGAATAAAATATAACTATGAAAATATATCATAAAAATTGAAAAAAAAATATTGATATTCGTATCAAAATAACTATTTAAAAATTCTCTTTTTTGTGTATTTTTTTAATTTAATAATATAATTTTTTTATAAAGATAGTAATTAAATATTTTGTTAGAACACAATTATTATCCTAATTATATTTTAAATTTTTCATATTTAAAATGAGTTGTTTATCCTCTGTTCGATTTTGTTTATCTGCAGTTAGTTATACGAATTCAAACATGAAGCTTTAATAAGTTGTACTTACGTACAATTTACTTGTAATCTTGAATCTTAAGTAATATGCATCAATAAACAGTACTTCATGCATAAGTAATAATTTTTAAGAGTTTTTATCATATGTTTTATAACCATTTATTTCATATAATGAAAACTTAATAATACACCTTCGGTCCCAACAAGTACAAGAAGCTATATTACAAATTAACAACCAAAGTTTTCCATAACATTTTTGTACATAACTTGCATATATAATAAGTATTCCAAAATCAACAGATAACATGTTCTTCTTCATAAACCATGTAAGCACAAAAGAAAAATTCACATTTTTTCTTTTCTCTTATCCCTTGATAATACTTGAACTGCAATGCACATTTTTGAAACACAAAATGAGGGTTAGATCTTGAGGTCTAGTGAGAAATCCCCTTTAATGCCATTACATGGTGAAAATCACTAAAACCTGTTATAAAATCATATTTGTAATTATATATATATATAACCTTTTGATAAAACATAACTCAAATATCGCATTCAAATATGGATTTATAATCTTCCTTGCCGCACATGGAACGTGACCACTCAGCTCCTCGCATCGCTCTGTGCGAGATTCTCAAATTCCTCGCATAACTTTGTACGGGATCACCCATAGCTCCTCTGGTCCACCAACCAGAGCAAAAATAAACTAAAACAAGGCCACTAAAGGCTAACGTGAAGTCTGAGCCAACTCAAAGAAATATTAACATAAGACATGATCAACTAGTGCTTCTGGTCATCGATTAGAAGTAAAAGGAATCCAGAGGCAAGCCAACCTGATCCCCTCTGGACGAACAGAGCATCTGGTCTTACCAACCAGAGCTTCTGGTCTCAAACTTTTAAAACCAACTAAGGATGCATGACCAACCCGAAGCCCCTCTAATCGAGCAGAGCCTCTAGTCTGTCTAACTAGAGCTTATGGAAAATAAGAAAAAGAGTTATACTTGAAAGAAAATAAATTTTAAACATAACAAGAGGCCTTTTAGTTAAATATGAAAGTTAACCATAGCCTCTCTGGTCCTCTACCAAAGGATGGAAATGGTTAAGTCCAAAAGATTTTAGCTATAAAAATTATACTTGGAACTAAGAGCTTGGATACAGAGCTCAGATACAGAGCTCGGATTTACCTATTATATTCCAAGATATAGAGCCTCTGGGTCAAAATATTTTAAACATTTGAAAAAGAACTTGGATCTTCCATTTCAACCAGAGGCCTTATAGTTGGACATGAAAACCAACCAAAGCCCCTCTGGCTCCTCATCAAACCTTTGTTTTATTGAAATAACTTGAAGTATAACATCTAGAAACCAGACCAACCTAAAAACATTGTTAATTCAAAGTACAACCAATCAAAGTCTCTTCTAGCAACAATACCAAGTCCTCATATCACACAGAGGTGATAACTCAAGATCATTGCATCCCATGGATGCGATAACAAAATACATGATCAAACTCAGATTTCACAATTGCCACCCTTATTCTAATGTACACCTCTCCTTGATATGTCACCCTTATTCCCACATAAAATATATCCATATAAAATCTATCATTTTTGCCAAAAATGGCATCAAAACTGTGATCCCAGATTCAAGTCACAATACGCAATTCAATCACACAATCAAGAACATAGATGAAGATATGAATCTATCGACCAATCTATTAATGTCAAAAGATTACAGGTTCTTGATCCCTATTACAAAATCTCTCAATCTTTCACTGAGTGTATGCGTATGAACTGTGTCAACTGTTTTAACCAACAAAACTATCAAATTGCTATTTATAGCAGCTTCTAAAACAAAAAACTAGCCTACTTTCTATAAAAGGAAATTTACAACAAACTATTACAAAGCATATCAAAAACAGTTTTAAGCATTGAGACTTGAATGCAACATTTTGTTCCAACAAAAAGCAGTTCCGTAACAGAAACTCATAATAAGAACTTTTACAGTTCTAAACCCAGTTTCATTATCAACTCAAAATAGCTCCAAGAACAATTTTCCTTCTTCCACATAAGAACCAACCAGTTTAGTATTTCAAATACTAAATATAAAAAGTTAATAACATATTGTGTGTCTCAATATTGATCAATCTTCATTTATAGCTTCAAGATCAACAATGGCAGAAAATATTTCTTTATGAACATAGAAGGAGTAGAGAGAGAGAAAGTCAAAGCTCAAAGTTTAGTCAAACTTTCATATACGAATACTGATATTACAATAAAGTATCGTACAAAGATTACAAAGATCTCACCCTATTTATAGAGTCAAACAAACTAAACAAGGTCAAAGTCAACACATCTAAGAAAAGTCAAACATGATGACTTTAACACAATTATAGACAATTATATCTTTCAATACGAATACAATTTTACACTAATTTTCAGTCTTAACATTCCCCCCTTTGTATTTAGACTTGAAAGAAGTTTCGCGCTTTGAATCTCGTTTGAACTTTGAAACTTTAAACACACTATGTCTTCTTCAAAAAATAATCTCCAATTTGAGATCTTCAGGCAATCGTATGTTGAGAAAGATCTTCTAACATTCTCCCCCTCGAATGTAGAACATCGATGATCTTCTCTTTTGACAATGTAGATTAGAAACAATAACGAACTTCAGAATTGATCTTCAGCAAACTGTTGTAAAATTGATCTTCACATTCAACAACTCTCAGACATTGTAGCATCGGAATAATTTTCTGTAATCATCTCCAGTCGCACACCTTTTGAGTCTTTTGCCAACTTGAAGTTACTCCCCCTTGATCTTTACATCAGATTCCCCTTATAATGTTCGGAATTGGACATTTCATTCATTATTACATACTCCCCCTTATGATGAAATGAGAATCATTCCATCATACACAAGAATGAATGAAATCCTCCGCATAAGCCGTCAATTCATGAAATTGTAAGTAGATCTTTTCAAATCCATTTGTTTAATCTTTTTAGATTAAGGGAATGGGAATGTAACAACCAATTTCAACGAATGAAATTATTTTCAATCTTATAAAAAGATTGGCCTGTGAGTATAACAGATATACTCAATACAACGGATGTACTGTATATATATGAGATTTTTTTATGCTCATCTCACCAGATGTTCCATTCAATCTTTGATAGCTTAAGAATAGCATATCTATGAATGTTTCGGCAAATTAACATATAAAATGCAAAATCTGTGTAGTGTAGAAATATAAAGCAACATATGCTTCTGTTTAGGCTCAAAATGATAAACCGTGTGGACTAAACAAATTTATCAGACTCAATTAGTAATAAAAAAGACTTGAAGGGGGGGGGGGCGACATATATCCTTCTGTTTCAATATCAACTTTCTCCGAATGAGAAACTGATAGATTGTGAGCTGCGTGCCCCAAGTGTTATTGAAACACTTATCTGTTGAGAGATAAATGAGTAGCTGGTGGGGTTGTGACAAGAATAGGCCTGAGCTTTGCCTTTTTCAATATTAGTCTAAAAAAATTGAGAACTAATAGATTGTGTGGTATGCCCAGATTTTAGAAGTTTGGAACATGATTCTTATGTTCTTTTAATCCTGACACAACTCTCGTCAATTCTTTTAATCTCACAACAACTACCCTCTCATTTTCATTTTAGTCTCAGCACACAAACCTTTTTATATTTAATCTCACTCAGATATGGTTGTCCTCTTGGGTAGGTCTATCGGTTTTGACATTCCATAGAGGTATTTCTGATAAGCACCCACTCCCTCCTAAAAATTTAGCGTTATGCACAGTTGATCACAATGATTGATCAAAATATTATTGCAAATAAAGCACAATGATCATATAAAATTTGATCAAAATATTTGTCTTTAAGCACAATCAATAAAAGGATGATGCGACAACGATCAGATTATTCGATATGCGAGAGAAATGAATGAAGATCTGTAAGTACAAGTTTACAGATTCTGATTAAAAAAAAAATGAAGTGTATATCAATCAAGGTAAAAAAAAATCAGAAAATCAACCTTTGAATACAAACGAGCGTATTATCACCGAAAATGATTATCATTTTAAAAGACGTGATAATAACAGTTTCAAGAATAGCTGAAACAGGTATTGGAGTTATGTACGACGAGAAATTACGCAAGTAAAATCTTAGGAAATACTTGCTCAGAAAATGTACTCGTTTTCCCAAAACAAATCATTTTCCAAAAACATTTATTAAAAAATTCTAGAGACTCCCCCTAGAAAGTTGATTATAGAAATGTTTCAGTTAAGCTCAAAAATTAAAAAGGAAACATTTTAAGCACAGGTTCTAAACTGAGTGTTTAGAAACCACAATTTTTAAGCACGGGTTCTGAACTGATGTATTCAGAAGCCTTGTTTGGAATAGATTACAACTCCCCCTGCATTGGTGTATCACTGATATGATATTTTGATCAGCTCAAAATTGACACACCTACAAAACCAGATTAAGTAGATTTTGGTACCCAAACGAACTTGGGTCCTATTTTGTTAGTATCGGGTTGAGGTATGTTGTAACTTCCAAACCATCTATTTCTATTTGATGTATTCTTTTTAGCACTTTGAACAGGATGATCAAAACTAAAATATGACCCATACCAGTTATTGTGATCATACATGTTCTTACCTTTCCAACTGTTCTGATAGCTGTTATCTCCATGCCACCTGTTGAACATTTTCTTATTGATAAAATCTTTGTTTTTTGCATGTTGAGCACATAATTCTTCTCTTGCTAAGATTGATCAGATCATTAGTGGATCTCACAATGCAAGGAAGAACATAGTTAGTAACAACAGGTGTATGAGATGAAACAGAATCAACTTTATTAACCCAAATGCTTTTAGTCTTAGAAAATTTATTGGGTGATCTGATAACATACCCTTGATAATACTGATTAGAAGAACGAKAATAGTTCKTAGRAACAGTAGATTTAKGRCTGCTTGAATAAYTGTTCGATTTGRRACAGTCATADAAGCTAGTTTTACACTGTGATGGAGAACCAATTGAGCTTTGTGCACAAGAAAAGTCTTTGACTTTCTGTAAAAGCTGGTCTCTTTCAGCAGTAACTAAATCAAACTTAATTTTAARTTWWGTTCTCATCTTYAKCTCAGTYTCAAGGTCTGTCTTCAKATYAGACAATTTASTTGAAGTATCCAGGAGTTTACCTTCTAACTCCTTCTGAAGTATTTCAAACTTTCTCTTCTGATTTATTAACTCTCTTTTTTCTTCATCTGAGCTGCTTTTATCATTCTCCAAAGCGATGTCAAGCCACTTTTTCTTATTAAGCTCCTTAGCAATAGTTGTATACTTCTTTGAAGTATTTCTCTTTTGAAGAGCAAATTGCTTCTTTTCTTCATCTAAAGCTTTCTGCTTTAGAGCAATGCTTTCAGATAACTTTTGTATTTGGCTCTGACAATCTTCTGAGATGTCTTTCTTCTCTTTATCATTCTTGGCCCGTTCCAAGATGATCAGCTGCTCAAAATCATATATTTGCTTTAACAACATTTTGGCGTTCAGCTCGAGAGAGTTAATCTTATTTTCATAAGATTCACATTTAACTCCAAATTTTCTTTCTAGTTCAATCACTCTCTTCTTCTCTTTCTCCAAAACTTTCCTTTCAACATTCAAAACCTTTTCCGCTTCTAAAACCTTTTCTTTCTCTAAGTTCAGTAGCTTTCTTAGCTCAATCATGTCACTTTCAGAATTATGAGATACATCAGTTAAGTCATCAGTTTTAGGATGCCTTCTACCTGAAGAATTTCTTTCAGCTCTCAACTCATTCTGAACTTCTTGGAGTTTGTGAAATAGATCGTTATTAGACTTACTCCATGTTTTCAATTCAATATCACAATCTTTTCTTACGTCATTCAGAGAATTTTCAAGTTTATTAATTTGATTCTTGAAACCATTCTCAACTCTTTCTAAAACCTCTCTATGCTCTTTTTGTAGATTTACAATAAATTCTACATTAGCATGATTCTCGGAAAATACGTTTATGTATTTTTCTTTATAGTCCATTATGTTCTTTTCCAGCTTGCAAATATGAGCTTTCATCTCTTTATTCTCCTTCTCTAGAATATCTGCCATTTAGACAAAACTAAGATTGATCAAATACAGGATCTATGCAGTTCAAGAAAATTGATTAAAGAAAAAAAAATTCACAGCTACTAGAAAAACAATTGACAAAAAAAAACTATGAACAGAACAAAAATTGATTCAAACTGATTAAACACTAGATATAAAACACTCAAAGAGTAAACATTGTATAAACCGCTCAACAAATAGCTTTTATCAGCTTACTACTAGTTCAATATCCGGTCATTGCATGGTTTAAATCGCTTACATCAAGATGAATAAATCGGTTAAGGTCAGCTTAAACCACTCACAATGCAGCAACTTTAAATTGCTCACCACTAAGAAATATGCTCAATTAAATCGCTTACCTCTTACTGCAAATTACTCAAACCTGTTTTAAATCGGCAAAGCTGTCTCTAAATCGCTCAGTGCTGTTTCTGTAAATCACTCACTTCAACTCACTAAGCAAATCACTCAAGATAAAATGCTGATCAACAGATTATGAAAATCGCTTCACAGCTCCTTAAATAGCTCAATGCAGAGTGACATAAACCACTCAACAGAATCACTTAAACAAAACTGTTCACTGCATGAAAATAGACTGTTTACTGCACAAACTTTCTATTAACTGCATGAAGAAATCTGTTTACTGCATGAATAAAATCCAGTCAACACACAGTTTCTATATTGGTCAACTCACAGCTATAAATCGCACAGCTGTAAATTTCAAGAAAGCTATAAACCGCTGGTCAAGACACAACTATTCTTTATTGGATAAAGACAACTTATCTGCTCACTGCATTCTTTATATCCGGCCATCTCACTAGATCCTTATCCGCTCAATACTCAGCCTATAAATCACACAAAGATGCTGTTTAACTTGATCAGGATGTTGTTTAAACCGCTCAAGATGCTGTCTTATTAATCACTCAACTTTAAATATGTCAAGACCGCTCAAATTATGCAGTAAATCGCTCATAGTTTGAGCTTAATTCACTCAGCTTGCAACCACCTCTAAACCGCTGAACAAACTGCTTTTAACTTGGACAAGGCTGCATCTTCTATCCGGTCAAAAAAAGTATAGCTTCTATTTACTGGTCACTGCAATGAAAATAAAAAATCAGTCAAAACAGTTTCTAAATCAGTCAATACACAGCTGTCAAAACAGTTTCTATCCGCACAACAGTTTTTTATCTGCTGGTCACAGCGCTTCACAATATGGAACAATGAATTGTTTAAATCGCTCGACTAGATAAATCGCTCAAGAAGTGTGAAGAGCTGTGCGATGTAATATAAACCGCTCTATGCCTTGCCAAAATCCGGTCAATTCCACTCAAAAGAGGTGTGCGAATACGGTTAAATACACTCAAAGGGTATGCAAGTACGGTCAAGTCTGCTTAGCATGAATCTGCTCAACACATGAGATAAATCGCACAGTACATATTTCTAATCCGGTTAAGATTACACAGGTTATGCAGTAAATCGCTCACAGTCCGCTCAAGATAAAACTTAACACAGGCTGCTCAACACTTAGCTTCAAATCTTCTTAACAAACAACTTTAGTCCGCTCAAAGCAGGTTCAAATTCGCTCAACCATGAAATACCACACTGTGTCTAAATCACTCAATAAGAGAAATAAATCACTCACCTCTCAATGATCATTAACCAGTCACTACACTGTCTAAATCCTAAGCTAAAACGCTCACCACATGATGATAAATCGCTCAAGATGCTGACAGTTAATCCGCTTACCAAACTACCTAACTCGCTCACAACTATGGTCTTAATCCGATCACTACTTGGCCGCACAAAGAGCTCACTGCATGGTCAGACATGATCACTTAAGCTTACTGCATGGTCCTGCATGGTCAATTGAATCGTTCATCAAACAGACTCTAATCCAGACAAGACTGCTTAGCATGAATCTGCTCAACACATGCATGAAATATATTGCTTAAGGGTTATGAATGAAACTTTTCAAAGCTGACTTCAAAATCCAGTCAAGATAAGCTTCTTAACCATGGTCAAAACAGATTCTAAAAACAGTCAAACTTGTCAAGCTAGCCTTTATCCGCTCAAATAAATCGCTCACAACTAGATCAAAATCCGATCAATACCTGCTTCTCATGATGTGTGACTATATCCGCTCACGGTTAGAATTTAAATCGCTCACTTTTGTGTGAAAGAAGGAAAGATTACAAAGACCTCACCCTGTTTATAGGGTCAAACAAACTAAACAAGGTCAAAGTCAAACACGATGACTTTCACTACAAAAATGCTGGGTATCAGCGAGGGAAAATTCCCTCGCTGATCCGTCGCTGAAAGT
>NC_037528.1:26020485-26027999 GCF_001531365.2 Cynara cardunculus var. scolymus | reverse complement strand
TATTATTATATATATACATTTCATCAAATATTTACATACATATATATTTCTACATGCACACATAATATCATGCATAAAATCACGTCCTGCACATACTAGCACGTATCAATTTATCATRCTATCACGAAATCATTTAGTCAAATATTCACGTAATAAATACCTTAGGTAATAATCAGGATCTGGTTATTACAGTAAATATGTTTTTTAAATCATGATTGTAATGAAATTATAGTTGAACCTTAAAACTCTATGAGCCAAGAAAAATTGAACCTTGACGACCAGTTAAGTCTATGAGACCATTTAAACTTGAGCCTTGGAGTTCAACCATATTTGAGTTGAACTTGTTTCAACCAACAACCACTTCCCTTTGGAAAAACACTAATATGCCTATGAACAATAGATACACATAAAGCCAAAATCCCAAAGCCTAATTCGAGCCCGAGTCAAAAATGTTCGGACTTAAGCAGGCTTTAAAAACCCATTCACGTCAATGTTTTTTAACTATCTAACATGAAAAAGCTCGAACAAGCTCATTTTCACACAAAAAAGTCTGGGCCTGTAAACGTCAGGGATTCTTTTTGCTTACTAAAACAGGATTGAAATGTTTCAATCCAGAGTCGAAGAAAGCCTGAACTTTGTACATCTCCACATTATTAACTGACTATGCCATCTTAAGACAATAAGTTTGATTATGACAATTGGGTATTGAGAAGAGTTGGAGGAACCTATGACTAACTTGTAACTTTGTCTGGTAAATGTTAGGTGGATGGCATTTCTTCTCTTGGAGGCAGAGCAATAGATTCATACTTTTTTGTGGGTATTTTGTATGTATTATTGTGTTGATATATTACTTATGTTGCTAATCTTTATTGCATATACTCGTTTTGTGATATTCATTTTAATGTAGTAAGTTCATTCTGGTTCGATACATGTTAATTTCATCGATGGTATATTATGCAAATTTATGATTTCAATCTTATGGACTTATTTTATTTCATAATCATTTTTATGTACTTTTATTTAAACATTGTTACGAAATCTTACATATTTTTCCCACGGTTTGTCTATATTAACCTAAAAGATAGCGATTTTTCCCGTAGTTACACACACTCGATCAAACACCATTATGTTTCCCTTTCCTTTGTTATTGTGGAATTTCTACACTGAGGATAGAAATGGTGAGAAGGGGCAGTTCATAGTCAAGTTTTACTATTTTCTTGAAGTAGAATTTCTTTCATTTGGATTGCTTCAAGCTCTTGGTCACATTTGCTTATGATTTTTTGCATAGCCTTACGATGGAGATGGAGTTCACGTAGACAGGTCACCCGAGGGGAAAGATTTTTGGGGTGGGGGAATATATATACATATATATAATATAAGAGAATGTTTACTTTGCAAACCACGTTATTTATATAAACCTCATTTAACCAATCATAATTTTTCATTTTGTTTATCTTTTTGGTATTATGAGAGATTGATTGATTATTTTTATTCTGGAGGGTGTTAATCATGGATATTATCATTTTCATAATATTAATTTTGGAAAAATATATGAAACAGTTTCATTAAAATTTCATAAGTATTATATGAAACAATTTCATAACCATATATGAAACAACTTCATTAAAAAAGTATTATATGAAACAATTTCATAAGATTAAATAATTTCATGAAATTTTTTCATAAGATTAAACAATGAAATCGACGGATGATGGTGATTTGCATGGTTTGTACACATATGAGTGGTTTGCGTTTGATCGTTCCTCATAATATATATATATATATATATATATAGAGAGAGAGAGAGAGAGAGAGAGAGAGATAAGATTTACATGCAAACCATCTATTTCATACAAACCTTACAAAGTAAATCACATCCATCCATTTTTTGATGAAAAGCCAAGATTAAAACAAACTAAATAAGTAAAGTAAAAAAAAAAACTCATATTGGAGATATGGAAGGGCAAAACGGGGAAAATATTTCTATGAATCTGTTTCATTACAGCTGTTATACATATGAACCTGATGCAATCATATATGACATATGAACCTGTTTTATTATAAACTATTATACATACTTATGAATATAAATCTATTTCATTCAGCTGCTATACATATGAACCTGATGCAATTATATATGAGTCTGTTTCATTGAACAGTTTGAGTCTCTTTCATTGGAATTTAGTGGCGATTTTTTTAAACAAAATTATTTTACATTTTTTAAGTGCTTTCGGGGTTATTGTGATCCAGAGGCTCTGTATGTACTATACAGAGGCTCTATATGTACTATACAGACGCTCTGTATCATGAAAGTTGTATTTTCGCGTTATGCATTTGAGTTCTATGTCCTAGCTCTGTGTCTAAGCTCTGTGTCCGAGCATTCTTTGTCCTAGCTCTATATTTGAGTTTTGTCTTTTAAAACAATCTTATTGTATTTTATAAGTCTATTTCTTTTAAATATCTTTTATAAATGGAGCAAAGAATCAAAGGAGCTCTGGTTGCCTCTTATTATTCTTTTCTTTAAAATTAAATGTTGGTCTAGTCGGATCAAAGACTCTTCGTCCAGAGAGTCTCTGGTTGAGTTTAGTCTTGTTTAATTTGGAGTGAGTACATAGGCTCTGTCAACTAGAGGGACTGGTATAAGAGAAGAGCCATGTCCTTAAGAGACAGAGGAGCTCTGGCCCGTTGAGCCAGAAGAGTTTTGGGGTTTGTGTTTAATAAGAGATGTGGATTTCTAGAAGCACGTGTAAGTGTTATATGCATCTGTTTGTTTTTATACTCTGGGTAACAAACCGATTTGCAAGCTTTTGCTAAAATATATTTATCTATTTGCAAAAGATGATTTTAACAAGTTTGGTGATCTTCACACTGTAATTGCAAAGAAGAGATTTTCTCACTAGACCTTCCGGTTTAACCCTCATTTTATATTTTAAAATATGCATTGCAGGTCCAGCGGGATCAAGGGATAAGGGGAAGGGGAAAATGTGAATAGTTCCCTAATGTGCTTATCTGCTATTTTGAAGATCAACCTGTTGATTGATATATTTTGAAGATACATGTTATACATGTGATAGTGCAAAAACATTCTTTTGGAATTTTTGAGTTGTAAATTCTATTTATAAGTTTCTTGTACTAGTGGGACCTTTTGTGGCGTAAATTGTATTTCTTTTATATGAAGTACATATTATATGCAAATGTGGAAGTTTGAGGTGTTACAATGAGCGATGGATTAGAGGTGTTATTCCATTGGATGTTCTTCATACTCGTCATATCCAACCTGAAAGCAATGAACAGTCTGATAGATTGACAAATGATATATAGTTTGAGTTTGATCAGATCTGAGTAGAGTTCATGGTGATGAGGAGAAACTTGCTCTTTTTCTGGAAAAGGTTCGTTTGATAGAGTCAAAATGTGCACCGGACATCCCTGTTGAGAATAGTTTTTAATTAATAAAGATGATGATTTTGAAAAATTGTTGGGTGTGTCAGTCTAAGATCATTGAGATACATGCTCCAGAAAGTGTTAGAAACAAAAGTTGTAGCATCGGTAAGCGTTTGATTGATGGCGGTGAGCGAGCTATAAAGAATGAGCAGCCGAAGCGAAAGTGTAAAGGATGCAAAGAACTCGCAAACCATGACATCCGCAATTGCCGAATAAAGAAAGTCATGTCAGAGCAATCTTCTGAATGGTTGCATAATATTGATTTAATAATTTTTAGGACTAATCTAGACAATTTCGATGCTTTATTATGTTTTATTTGAATTTTCAGGATTTTTGTAAGTATTTGGATTTTTAGGTGATAAGTTGTTTGAAATTAGTAGTATATATTAAATAAAATTCTTTATATTGAAATATGAGATTATTAATATATAATTAAAATAAGAAATTTATCCAAATTTAATTTTTAATATTTTGGTCGCATATTTCAATTAGGGGGTGTTTGGGATTGCTTATTTAAAACAACTTATGTTTTTTTTATAAAAGTGCTTATTAACTTATGTGGTATCAAATCGGAGTTAAATAAAACATGGTTAAAATTATAAACTGGTAATAAACAGTTTTTCATAAGTCAGAAAGAATTAACTTATCAAAAACAGCTTATTACCGGTTTGACACCGATATAAACAATTTTCTTTTTTTTATCCAAACACCAAAAAAACAGCTTATCATCGATGTTAGACTGAAATAAGTTAAAAAGCAGCTTTTATAAGCAATTCCAAACAGCCCTTAGACATGTACTACATGCGTACATGGGAAAACGTAGGCGCTTACGTCCACCTGTCGTCATGCTCCATCATCGTTTTGACCCCAAACCTCCTCTACCTACCCCCAACTTCACACTCAGCTTCAGATTTGCATTTATATCAACTCATCTGCAAGATTGAAACCAGAGCTGCTCCTTCCATCCATCGTATAACAGCAACAAATTTCGAGAATGGCAGGAATTCCAAGAATCAAATTGGGTTCACAGGGTTTAGAAGTATCAGCTCAGGGTTTAGGTTGTATGGGCATGTCCGCTTTCTACGGATCCCCCAAACCTGAACCTGACATGATCAACCTCATCCACCACGCCATTAACGCCGGCGTTACCTTTCTAGACACCTCCGACATGTACGGTCCCAAAACTAATGAAATCCTTCTTGGCAAGGTAATGTTCTGCTACTATTACTAATTACATGCTTCATAATTAAACCCCACTTTGATCGAGTGTCGTTGCCAATTCATATTAAGATGACAGAACACATGATACATTTGATCTAGTGAAAAATTTAGGGTCTAAGTATTATTTCTTGTGTGGATTGATTAGCAAACAATTACTTATGTGCAGGCTTTGAAGGGCGGGATAAGGGAAAAAGTGGAGCTAGCTACGAAATTTGGGTTCAAATTCGAGGGTGGAGCGAGGGAGATTTGCGGAGATCCGGCCTATGTAAGGTCTGCTTGTGAAGCTAGCTTGCAGCGACTCGATGTCGATTGCATTGATCTCTATTATCAGCACAGGATTGACACTCGTTTGCCTATCGAAATCACGGTTCATTTCCTCCCTCTTTAAATGATCCTTGTTTTAATCCTTCTTATATTTTTGCAGTACTTTTCCTGTTTTTGAACTTCACTTGAATGTTTGAGCTTCCAATTACATGAACATAATGCTATCATTCTATTGAAGTTTTCTTAAGCATATAACACAAATATGAAGCCATAGGAACATAAACACATATCAAAAATCGTTTCAACCTGATGTCATATTAGAGTTTAGTAAATTGATTTATGTGGATGAAGGATAAAAAGTCTTCCAAAGCTCTAGACRGTTTGCTTCAAAATGGGGTTGAACTGAATGCAGAATTTGTGTAGGCAATAGGGAATGGATAACATAGATTCTTAAAACCGACGTTTCTGAAAATTATTGGAGTGGAAAATTGATTATTCAGAACAAGAAAAAATTGGAGAAAGTATTTGCATATATTGTTCTGATACATTTACAGATACCCAAACAATATATCATTTAAATGAAAAAGAATTACTAGCTGTAGTAAAAACCTTATTAAACAGTACTTTAAGATATTGGCAAAATTTAGACCAGAGGTCAAAAGAGCTAGTCTTTAAAGCTCCATACCGTTTGCTTCAAAATGGGGTTGAATCGAATGCAGAACTTGTGTAGGAAATAGGGAATGGATCTCCTTTATTTATAGGCCATGGAAACCTAGAGGCTAAGACATACACTTATCTTAATGTTAATCAGGTAATTAACTTAATGAATTATCCTTCTAATATTAGGAGATATATGTCTTAATATGTGACCGGATTATAAATGATATAGGATTCTCTTGACTAGTATAATTATTTAAATCAATTGTTCTTTGATACTTGATACATATAACATCATAGTCCAATTTATTTCCAACATATATTGATCATAGATAAGGTTTCTTCCTGATTGTCTGGATCGACAAAGTAATCTAAATSAGGGYCCATATTCAATATCTTGTTATATCTCATTTAGTATTGATTGATATCCTCAAAAGTTATCCTTTTTGTTGTTAGATGGGAGAACTAAAGAAGCTGGTAGAAGAAGGAAAAATTAAATATATTGGATTATCAGAGGCATCAGCATCAACCATAAGAAGAGCCCATGCTGTGCACCCAATAACAGCTATACAACTAGAATGGTCCTTGTGGACAAGAGATGTTGAAGACGAAATCGTTCCTACTTGCAGGTTGGCTACCATCTTGTTCCTTTTTGCCTTCTTTTAATCAGTAATGAAGTACTATAAATCCAAATTTCTTACTTGTGTATAACTGTATATCATACTCTTTCAGAGAACTTGGGATTGGGATTGTTGCATACAGTCCTCTAGGACGGGGTTTCTTATCATCTGGTCCGAAGATGCTGAAGAAGCTGGAAGATGGTGATTTCCGTAAGGTCTGTTGGTTACAGTTTTTTCATTTTTTTCCATTATCRGTGTGCTCCCTCCATTCCAACCTAAATGTTATGAGATCAAATGGACTGATTTTTAACTAAAATCACCAAGAGAACTTTGTGATGAGATTAGTCCTAATCAAAAGCTAATCTTCTTGTTTGTTATCTATCGTGTACATTCTTATGAATGACAGAGATACCAAGTTCCTTGATTTAGTCTACATCTTTGTATGCCGACTTCCCCTGCATTTTGCAAAGAGAATGTTTAGGTGACTCAAAGCCAATAATCCATGGTCCTCCATGGGGCTATTTAGCTTAATGACCTTCTGAATTTAAGAATCTAACCTGCATGCCCTTTTGAACTAGGAGCTAAAACTACAAAAAGTTTAGAAGGTCATGCTCCTAACTGAAAATTCATGTAAGGTTATTTATTCACAGGACCCCCCACCTTTGGGCAACAATGGAGCAACATTACGAGTTGCTTCAAGAGTCCTTTACATTAGACTTTAGAAAATTACATAAGCTTAATTTTTTTTCTCTCTTATTGAATGTATTGTGATTGAAATTGATATCAAGTTTGAAAATGTTGATTTTGTAGTACCTGCCGAGGTTCCAACCTGAAAATCTTGATCATAACAAGATTCTGTATGAAAGGGTTAATGAACTAGCAGCAAAGAAAGGGTGCACCCCTTCGCAGCTGGCATTGGCCTGGGTTCACCACCAGGGAAACGATGTGGTGCCTATTCCAGGAACCACCAGGATCGAAAATCTTGAACAGAACATAGGAGCTTTATCAGTTAAGCTAACAGCAGAAGACATGGCTGTACTGGAATCCGTTGCTTCAGCTGATTCGGTGAAGGGGGCACGATATGGTGCTGGTATTTCGACATATCTGGATTCGGATACTCCTCCTTTATCATCTTGGAAAGCCTAATTAATGCTGTTTGTAAAAGCATATATGGTTYGAGAGTTTTGTTTGTGGTGTGCAGCACACGTATCACCCTCTATTTTCTTGTAAGAAATGTGTTCGACTCGACTTTTGAGTTTTTGGCAAAAATAAATAAAGAGGGTTTTATTTTTTTTGGTTTTGGTCTTTAAC
>NC_037528.1:26016440-26020160 GCF_001531365.2 Cynara cardunculus var. scolymus | reverse complement strand
AAAAAACTTTCTCAATCAATATAGACAGATTAATCCATATAGGACTTAACGAAAAATCAACCAAACATCCCCAACTCAAGATTGAGCTCCTCATGTTTGGGGCAACTTTGTCTTCCCTTTTTCTTCTACTGATCATCACTACCACCGTGGAACATTACTAAGGGGCCGTTTACCAAGTGTTTACAAGTAACATTATCTCACCCGATAAATATGGTAAGGAACAAGAATCTTACCCGATAAGAGCAAGACAAGGACCAAGAGTCTTAACCGGTAAATGAGAGCGACGACTCTTACCACGGTAAACGCTTACCGGGTAAATTGTTGCATACGATGTCGTTTTGATGGACTAAAATCTTACCCGCCAAGTAAATAATAGTGTTAAATTTTACCGTTAACCGGTAAGTGCTTGGTAAACGGTCCCAATATAACCTATAAACATTCAAAAATTTCAACTTAATTTACATATCAATCTCAAGAACATTCAAAAACGTTTATAATAATCCGATTCATGCATAACATTCTAAATAAAAATCTAATTACAAATAAAGTTAATATCTAATATCTAATTATTAATTAATAAAAGGCATCATTAAGTTGTGTACCAATTCAAGATTTGCATATATTGTAAATATGTTAGTACAATAAAAATATCTATCAAAACTAAGTAATTAAAAGCATTTATTTTGTTATTAATATGATGAAATGCATTAATGATTTATTTTACACAATGTTAAAATTAAGTAATTTTTGAATACGTTATTTTATATTCGTCATCTAGTTTATTAGTTAATTTTTACCAAGACAGTTGGTTTGTTGACTAACTTTTGAGCTAGTTTATTATCATGTACATTCTTATGAATGATAGAGATACCAAATTCCTTGATTTAATCTATATCATATCCCTTCATTATATCCTCCCTCTAATCATAGGGGAAATCTTTCTGCATTTTGCAAAGAGAATGGTCCTCCATGGGGCTATTTAGCTTAATGACCTTATGAATTTAAGAATCTAACTTGATTAGAGGTCAAATAAACTAATAAAACGAATAATTTTTCTTTTGATGTATTAACAAATCAATAGCAAATTAAGTAAAACAAACTAATAAAAAAAAGGACTGTGTTATTATTTATGTTTCAAATTCAAATGACAATCATATGTGTTTGTTATGATCTTTTAATTTTCCTTTAAATCCGAAAGTTAAATAATTAATTTTGTTTTCTATGATTGTCAGTCATTTGAATATGAAAAATAAGTAATGGTTGATAGAAAATAATATATAATCATGTTCGTTTGGCTATCTGATGATATATGAAGAGAGAGAGAGGGGATAAAATAATATTGTTTTATAAGCATGAAAAATGTATTTCTTTAAAAAGAGATTTCATGATGACTTCTTGTTTAAAATGTAAAAGTTTGTTAAGATTTTAATAATTTTAAAATTTTATATGTACGCATCAATAAATTCAAAAAAGTTAATCACTTAAAACATAAAAATACTTGTGATTTGTTTTTTCCAACTCTTTTATGAGCATCAAATTCTGTTATTCATATTTTGAATGGGGGTGGTTGTGATCTTGAGTGGGTGGCTTCGTGGAAGCTGCTGATAGGAATAATAAAACACACTATTATTTGGATTACAAGAATTGTTTTTTATATCTAGTATAAGTAGTTTGTTAGAGTATATCTGCAATAGACAGTGGTGGTCGGTAGTCAACGGTGGTTGTGGAGGTCATGGAGGAGGTTGTTGCGGTATAGGAGGAGTTGGAGGTGGCCAACGGTGGTAGCGTTGGTGGTAATGGGTGGTGGTGGTTGTAAAGGTGGCAATGGACGGTGGTAGTTGGTGGTTGATGGTGGTTGTAGAGGTGGTGAAGGAGGTTGTTGTAGTAGAGGAAGAGTTGGAGGTAGCGAACGACGGTAGTGGTGGTAGCAATGGACTGTGGTGGCCGGTGGTTGACTATGGTAGAAGTCGCGATGGAGATGGTGGACGGTGGTTGTGGAGGCGGTGGAGGATGTTGTTGTAGTGGAAGAGAAGGTGGAGGTGGATAAAAGCAAATATAATTACTACATTTTAGTTACCATATTATTGTTAGTATATACTATGCATATTTACAGAAGGTGTGAAAAAGTTTTGGTATATCAAACAATGGTTGAGTTTCGGTGACAAGGAAAGTTATAGTAAGAAGTATAAGAAAAGATCTTTACTCTTGAATCAATCCTAATTGAATGTCAAAACTAATGAGCTACATCGAGATGCACTGGGTCAACTCTTTTGAAGCACAATTCATGGATGGACATAAGATTAAAAATGATCAATGGTTCAAATCTCTTCCTACGCTTCTCATCATAATTTCTCTTTCCCACACAATCCTTCGTTTGACAAACAAAATCGATTGATGTACCCAAAAAATAGTTTTAGAAATATCACAAGCTTTGTTTACAATTGTGTCATAATAAAAATCTTAGACATAGGTGGATCTTTGGTTTCGGCTTGGTGAAAACTGTTTGGCAAACTACGTTTTGGTCTGCAACATATATGATATGGGGACATTGTAAACAAGTGGTTTTTTAGAACAAAACTTTATCTACGGACCTTTATTTGCAGATATACAAACGGCTCATTACATCACTTTTGGCATCTCTTTCTACGTCATGAGTCTTTTTGGCTGTTGGCATCCCGGTTTTTGGCCTGCTATTGTTTTTGGTCTTTCTACCTTAGGTTAGTTCAATTTAACCTTGTTCCGTGTTAATTTGTTCGTATTAGTTCGGTAGCTTGCAAAAGCTTTTTTCGTTTTTTTTGGTACGTTTCTTTGGATTCTTATAAAATGTTTGCCTCTGAAAAAACATACACCCAATTGGTTTCAAAATCAAATATTTCAGTTTTTAAGGATTCCATCTCTAACCAGCCAACTCCCACAAAACCGGGTTCCATATTTGAATCTTTATCTGATATAATTACTATTAAATCCAATTAATTTTAAAAAATCGGGTTTCACGTACAAAATTGTGCTTTTTTATGTATTCATATGATTTGTGCTTTACCAAACCAACGCCACCTAAATTTTGGAATCATTCATATGTTGCTTTTAAACAACGTCCCAATGCACATACGAATGTACCTTTTGTCCTTCATGGAATTGTCGTCAAATTATTCATAATATTTTAAATGACATATGATCTAAAAAGTAATTCAATTATTCAACAAAAAATTCAAGTAGCATTCAATGAAAGGAAAACAAAAGATATTGTAGGTCCATAGCCACACCATCAACTTATTTATCAACAATCATAATAATGAATTATAATAAAATTATATATATATATATATATATATATATATATATATATATTAAGGAAAGAACCAAGATTGATGACATGGTATAATGAGAATCAAATATTTATGATATGATGAATTGTGGTGAATTCTTGATTGTCCCATATTGAAAACAAAAGTGAAAAATTGGAAGTACAAATGACTATATAAATGATAAGATATAGCTTGAATGTATATTCAAATTTTGATCAATGGTGAATTGTGATGAATTTTTGATTGTTCCACATTAAAAACAAAAGTGAAAAATTGGAAGTACAAATGGCTATATAAATGATAAGATATAGCTTGAATGTATATTCAAATTTTGATCAATGGTGAATTGTGATGAATTTTTGATAAGATATATATATATATATATATATATATATATATATATATATATATAGGG
>NC_037528.1:26009279-26015330 GCF_001531365.2 Cynara cardunculus var. scolymus | reverse complement strand
TTTTTTCTTAAATAAAATGAATATTAATTATTTTTTAATTTTTAATTTCCTAAAATAAAATAATATAATCTAGGCCATTGATCAAGAAAATGGACGGATGAGATTGGTTTACACGGTTTACACAAATGGGTCAAGTTTTCATTTGAACGCTCCTCTATATATATATATATAGAGAGAGAGAGAGAGAGAGAGAGAGAGAAAGGAAAACTTTAAGATGATGACATGCACAACGAGAATCAAATATTTATCAAATGGTGAATTGTGGTGAATTCTTGATTGTCTCACATTGATAACAAAAGTAAAAAACCTTAAGATGATGACATGACACAATGAGAATCAAATATTTACCAAATGGTGAATTATGATGAATTCTTGATTGTCCTACAGTGGTAGAAAGATGATAGTTTGGAAGAAGATGATAGATATATAAAAGCGTGATGGAGTTTTGAAATCTATAACTATGGTTGAAATCAAAACCAACCAATTAGTAAAAATATTTGTGCAAAACAAATGCAAATGATATATTCTTTTTTTTAATAAAAGTTGTGATTATTGCAGTACCTATAGTAACAAATGTAGTTTAAGTGTCTACTATATCATTTATATATACATAGAATGAAAGTGTTTACTTAATGACGTACTTCCATCTGATGTTAGTATTCTCTAAATCATGATTTACGGTATTGGACGAGGCGCTATAAATATAAATACGATCCCGAGTTTTCAGACACATCGTACTTCCACTCAGGTCAAAACTTTTACATTTTTTCTTAAATTGAATTTTGATCATGGCGCAATGCGCGATGTCGAACACTAGTATTTATTAAAATAATATATAATATTTAATTTGGCACGATTCATTTTTAGTATGTTGTTTATTATATGGTATTTTAACTTGTCATCGATCGTGAATGCTTCTATTTGAACAAGTGCTACGGTATCTTGTTATAAATTGTTTTTATAACAAAGCATCGTCTTTTGATTTATTATATACAAGTCTGTTATTATCAGGGTCGTCCCTGCTTATTATGCATAAAAATTAACAAAAAGTAACATGTCTTTCACTTATAGTAAATTAGTTTAATCGTTTTTTTGTCCATAGTTGTTTTCTGATTTAAGTGTCAGGGATAAGCTTTTAACCTCGATCTAACCAAAGATGGTTAGTCTTACATTCTGCTGCACTGGAACAGATACATAACTAGTATTTTATAAATCTTTTACACTCAATCATGAAATGGTCCATATAATAATTTTCTGTTATTTAATTGGATTGGGTCCCACTATTTTGAAAAAGAAAGTGTACATGTTTGTGAACCTTTTTTTCATTCACGTTGACATGTAGTGCTCCTTCCTAAAAGCATTACGGATATTGACTCTTTAACTATTGCAGGGATAAAAAGTGTAATTTTTTTTGTCTTTTAGCTGGATCCACAATTATAGATGTGAGTTTTGCGAACCTATGACTATTTTATTAGATGTAGAGAGAAAATGGCTAGAAGGTAAACTAATCCTGAAAATTGATTATTTTAGGGAAAAGTCTAAAAAACTCAATAGACTTTAGTATTTGAAATAATTAAATTATTGAACAAGTTTTTGGAACAAATAAGTTCTTGAACATTTCAAAATCTGTTAAATAACTTCTTGGACTTTTTAAAATATGTTAGATACATTCTTATGACCTATACAACTTGTTAGCATGATAAAATAATAGAAAAAACCAATGTATTTTCATATTTTGAATAATTAAATCCCTAAATATTTTTGAACCAAAAAGTATTTGTATTTATAAAATGAAACAAATATACCAAAAATGTACTTACATTATTTTACCACATTAACCAGTTTCATAGGTTATAATAAAGTATCTAACAAGTTTTAAAAAATTCAAAAAATTATTTAACATGCTTTGAAATGTTTAAAAACTTATTTATTGCAAAAATTGTTCAAACATTTAATCAATTTCTTAGATTTTTCATTATTACATTTTTTGTAAATATATAATTAACCTAAACTAAATGCATATAAAATAAAGGTTTTGGTAACAAAATGAGCGGGCCTTTGGGTTGGTAAGATTGACACGTTTTGAGGGCAACCGGCTGTATCCGGTAACCGAATCTCGGTCACTTTTCTTATGCAAAAAGCTTTTATTCAGACCCTTCCCTTTTAGTCACCTTTTATTCCTCTCACTCCCTCTGTACCATTCGGCGGCGTTGGGCGGTGGACCTGGCGGAGCAACTAGAATCCGAGAAAAAGATCAACCGGAGAGATGAGTAATCTCGAAGACAGAGAAGAGGATGTCAGCTTGCTGGAGTTGAAGAAAAAAATGGCCGATTTCGCAAAGGAAAGAGACTGGGATCGGTTTCACAGTCCCAGAAATCTCCTCCTCGCACTGGTATTTCTCATTCTATGCTTCCTGTTTCCATTATCATGTTATACACCATAGGATATAGTTAATATAGGCGTCTTTTGCTCAGATTGATTACGAATGTAGAATCAATTGTGGAAGGTCTTATGCCTATTGTGTTTATATCTGACTTTTCGTTTCTGTAAATTTGTTTTCCAAAGTATTGTTTTGATTTCACGCATATAAATTCATATTGTTTTTATCCAAAAAGAAAAACTATTAAGCACTTTGCACGATGCGATTAAAAACTCGAAAAAAAAAACTATGCATTGATGTTAAACCGAGTCTCCGAACTCGAAATTTGTATCGAGTTTGCTGCAAATTTATCACTGATATTTATATTAATACGGTTAACAGCATTTACTCTGATGTTTTACTATCCGAATGAATTTTGAGGTTAAAAAACATAATGTGCTTATGTTAAGATGCAAACCCTTTTTTTTGGATTGATTTCTTGGGGGAGGGAGTGTATGAGGATGGAACTACTCCGGTGGACCACCACTGATTAGTGGCACCTTATCACCCTATGTCACATGTAATGTCTAAGACTTGGAAGATATGGGATCACAGAATTGTCTTTAGAGGGAACTTTTGTAAAGAAATTTAAGCCTTGAAAGATCGTAATTTATTACAATGATTTTGGATAAAAGTCTATTATTATCAAAGGAACCGCATTTAGTGGTTGACATATTTGACATCTTGATAAAATAACCCCTTTTTAGTATTACTCGAATCAAGTCGAGTAGTAGTTTCTGATTTAGGGACCCTTTGGTAAACACTTACCGTAAGTGCTTACCAGATGAACATCACAGAGACATAATCTTACTCGGTAAGAGCAATGGCAAGGACCAAAGTCTTATCCGCTAAATGAGGGTGACAAACTCTTACCCAGTTTGGTGCTACCGGGTAAATTATTGCATACGCTTCCGTTTTGATGGACTAGAATTTTGCCCGGTAAGTTAAGTGAGAGTGTTGATTTTACTGGTAAGCTCTTACCAGGTAAGTGTTTGGGTAAACGGCCCCTTAGTTGAGTTGAGCAGTTTGTCAAATGACTAAATGAGTACTGAAAACTGTTATGATGGTCGATGTTGATTCATGTATATGATAATTTCTTGCATTGGAACCATGTAGCGTAATGTACCCCAAGTCATGTCTAAGCTTAGGAAAGAAGGGTGCTTGATCCACTAAAATAACTGCTTATGACAAGATCAGAAATTATATGTCAACTCCATAACCTTCACCTTGAATGATATGTTATACTCCCATATGATGTTATTGATGCTAATTAAATACTAATCTACCCAAAGGTGCTTGCACCAAATATGAGGTAAGAGAGATTGATGATCTAATAGTTACTTGCAGTATTATAAGATCAGAAATTAGATGCCAAAAATTTATCCAACTTAAATAATATGTAGTGCTGCTATATGATCTTATTATTGATGCCCATTAAAGATTAATTTAGACTAACATTGATGGGCTGATGTAATTAAACCTAATGTTTGGCAAAGATACATAGAGCCTGGCTTGATTTTATGTATTCCTCAACATTGAACAGAACATCTTTAAAGGACTTTACCATTTGTGGTAAATCTTTGGGGGTAATCCAAGCAGGCACTGTTCTGCTACTGTGAAAAGGACCCTGCCTGGAAAAGGTAGTCCAGTTTGGTTGGTGTAGGACCACTTTAAAGTGGGTTAATGTTTCTTTGCTATGTAGTTTAAATTTATTTCTCCTATATATAATTTATCTTATGACCAATATGTGTGAGTAGCTTCTAGAAAGAGTATCAGTTGTGGCAGTATCCTCTATATGTTATGGTAGAGAGTGCATCATCAGCTTCAATGAACAGTCAGTACTGTTCTTACTTTAATGCCTTGAACTGGGAGAGAATTAGCAACAAGTGTTCCATACCAGTTAAAGCCATTAAAATGTTCTGAAAAAGAAAACACACTTTATCACTTTAAACAGTCTTTTCTTTTCAATATGTAGCAAGGTTGCATAGCAGTCGGGTTTCGTGTACAACCCGACGTTGACGAGCAAGCTAGAGATGCACATGGCTTGGGCTTTTTTGGGTCTGGACTTGGAAAGCCGGATTTCAATGATGCAAAAAAAAGCTTGCGATTGTAAATTCCCGTTTTTGAAAGCATGAAAAATACAGGATGAGAATGGTTAGCAAAAATGTGAAATTGCGTTTGTGTGTGTGTTTCAGGTAGGAGAGGTTGGAGAGTTGTCAGAGATATTTCAATGGAAAGGCGAGGTAGCAAGAGGACTTCCTGATTGGGAAGATGAAGAAAAACAACACCTTGGGGAGGAGCTATCAGATGTGTTGCTGTATCTAGTAAGGCTATCAGATATATGTGGTGTTGATCTTGGTAAAGCTGCACTTAGAAAACTGGAAATCAATGCTAATAAGTACCCAGTTAATCTTTGCAAGGGCTCTTCTAAAAAGCATAATCAAATCATAAACAACTCTTCTTCACCCACCACCAACAACAGCTGCAGCATGAAGGATGATATATTTCAATCTCATGATGGTGTTTGATCTTTTACTATTGGTCTCTCTTGTTTTGAGCTTCAACCCAATGCTGGTAAAGGGTTCCTTTTTTCTGGTATGGTTTATGATACCTTGATCTAGATGTTGTTGAAAGGTTTACAGGACTAGTGGTAGGCTGTAGGGTCCATGGTCTGGTCTGGTCTGGTGTACCCCCAAGTTGGTTGGTTTTGATTCTAGGAAGAACAAAGCATAATGACCAAGACTTGGGTATGTTTCATCTTTTGAAATGATAAAAGGGCGGTCCCTTTTTTCTGTGACTAGGAACATTATCATTTCTTCTTGTCTTGGATTTTTCTGGTTTCCAACTATTTTGACCACTCCTCTCGCAATGCACACCTATCTACTAATAGCCTCCTCTCCTAACATACGTACATCAAATTCAAGATTTACCTTTTACATTTTCAATGTATGATATTATCTTATTTTGATTTATATGGGTGTGCATATAGCAAGAGCCCTTTGCTTTTACAAAAAAGGATTACTTGATGTTGATGCTTTTACAAAAAAGGATTATTTGATGTTGATGTTTGTGAGGATGATATTAACAAGTAGGCATGCATTTAGTCTACCAATATCAAACATGAGAACGTTCAATTAGCAAAGTATTGTATTTATTTTAAGACTTTTGCCATCATTAAAGAAATACATTATGTATCAAATTTGACATTGTATTTATTATAAGATTTTCCATTTGGTATTAACATTGTAGACTTGGGACGACATGAAACTGTCCCGTTTTCACGAGACTTAGACCATGATGGTGGCCTTAGGTGAGCTAGACCTTGTAAGCCTTCTTAGGGGGAGGCTAATGGGACCACTATGGGTTTACCATTGGCACCCCTAAGTAGGTTTTAAGTTGATTTTTTTATGGGTTTTTGTGTTTTTTTGTCCTTTTGTTATTATTACTTTTTATTTTATTATTATTTAAAAAAAATTTAATTAATATATTATTTATTTTATTTTCTGTTTTTTATTTATTTATATTATATTTTAATTAATATAAATTATTAATAAATATATATTATTCATTTTATTTTCTGTTTTTTATTTATTTATATTATATTTTAATTAATATAAATTATTAATAAATAT
>NC_037528.1:26004184-26005838 GCF_001531365.2 Cynara cardunculus var. scolymus | reverse complement strand
ATAATATATTAAAGTATACGTGGAAAGTATATATATATATATTATAACTTAATATATATATATATATATATTAAATAATAATAATTAAATATAATTAAATTGATTTGATATTTTATAACAGCACAATTTCCAATTATTCAGCACCCCTATTAAGGGGGAGCATAATGCTCCCCTTGTTTATAAGCTAATTTATTTTTTGGATATATGTTATGATCGGCATAAACTAGCATAGTAAAATACTAGTTAGAATAGTTTATGACAAGTTTTTGTCACTTTTTTCCTATTATAACCTTCATATAAGTTATTATTTATTACTATTAACTATAAATAAAAATTAATTATTTAAATAAAAATAAGGGTGAATTGTGGATTTGGTCCCTCTCGTTTAATGTTTTTTTACTAGGATACTATGGTATGTTTATTATGGATTTGGTTTTTGTGGTATTCATTTTGTTTTGGCCATAATCTCCCTTACTAACGCTTCTGTTAACTCCGTTAATGGATGGTCGTTTAAGCCTTTTGCTTATTCTTGTCTTTTTTCTATAAAAAAAATAATAACAATATTTTTATACATATGTATGTATATATATATATACACATAATATGTGTATATATATATATATATGTATGTAACGATAATAAAATAAATAAAATAAGATATTATTGTATAATTTGATTTGTTTAAATAAATTAAAAATTAATCATATTAAATACAATTTAATTTATTGTTTATTGTAACAGTGAAAAAGGCATAGTTTTAATAGTTTAATGTCATTAAAATTTTAATTTAAACAAATCAAATTATAAAACCATATCTTATTTTATTTATTGTTGTTTTTTTATCATTGTAATAAACAGCTTATTATCGATATTTTAACACTAAAATCATTGAAAACCACTAAGAAATAAACTTCAATTTTATCATCCTAAAATTAGGGTTTTCAGTTTTCATATTGTTTTTCATCCAAAAAAATTCAAAATCAACTATTTATATTTTAACTAAATGAAAGTTTCATTTATACTCTCATCTTTACAACTTAAAACTGAAAAAATTCTTATATATATATATATATATATAATTTTTTAATTTAAACAAATCAAGTCATAAGATAATATCTAATTTTATTTTATTTATTTTGATATAAAATAACATCTAATTTTATTTTACTTATTTTGAAATATTATATATATATATATATGTGTGTGTGTGTGTGTGTGTGTGCGTGCGCGCGCATAAAAAATATTATTTTTACTTTTTATAGAAAAAAAAGACAAAAAAATAGGTAAAAAACTAAAATGACCATTAATTTAACGGAGTTATTAGTCAGGAGGACCATGGACAAAACAAATAGAATACCACAAGAATCAAATTTACAATAAACATATCACAGCAACCTAGTAAAAGAAACATCAAACCGCAGGGATCAAATCCAGAATTCTCTCTAAAATAAAAATTTAATTATTACTAATATTAATATACATTAACATTAATTATTTAGAATTATTATTAATTATATCAATTATTTTTATTATTATTTAATTTATTTAGTTATTGAAAAGCAAATATAGTAATAATGTTTAGGTAAGTCATATAAAAATTAAAGTTATACTTATTTTGTTTCATAGATAATAACATTTGTATTAAATTATTTGT
>NC_037528.1:25999594-26004047 GCF_001531365.2 Cynara cardunculus var. scolymus | reverse complement strand
ATATATAATAATCATTCTATATTATTTTAGTTAACATATTACATTATTTTAATTTTTTTTATATTACATTATTAAATATTTGTTTTAGTTATATTGTGAAACTAGTCATTCCCACTCTGTGTTGCACGGTGACTGTTACGAGAATTATATAAAATAAATCTCTCAGATTGCTAACAAATCGAGACTAGTGCAAGTGTACATTTATCAAACCACTATCGTCTTTTACAAGTAATAAAGTGGTAAAAATACCGAATATCGTCCATGGAGAAAAAAGAATAAAAGTTCGTTTTAATAGTAAAAATAAAGATATGATTTCAGATGGTGAATTCGAGAAAATATTTTTGGTGAGTTGATTAAACACTATTGTTGTGAACAAGTTTTAAAAGAGAGCTTAGGGTGTAGGGATTCGTTAAGATATTAAACCGACTTAAAAGTAGACAGCATGCTACATCATGGTTCTATAGCATGCTTTATAAATGACTTATCTTTACAACTAATAGCTTCTTTAAGGTACTTTCTCGAGATGTAGAATGTCGCACAGTCATAGATCCAACCCTCATATCTCTATGCAAGGCTGGAGTCCCGACATTGGCTCAAACTATTCATTTTATAAGCTAAATGGGCGAAAACGAGTCTCCTCGATTCTAAGTAACTCTCTCGAGCCTACTTTCATATCATTCAAGTTGACGTGTGCTTGTTGGTTTATCTCTAAATCCAACACACTTTAACACTTTAAACAAGTGATCAACTTGTCCATGAATGATGTTTTTGCGATAAAAACTTGAATGATGTAGTTGTAAAGATTTATAATTTATATTTCTACAAACGGGACCGGTCTTTATCTTAACTTCACCCAACACCGAAGCTATATTTTTAGCCTATCATTCTTGAAAAATTAATTACGTGAACAATAATGCAAAAAAAAAAAAGTAGACGGAATAAATGCTAGACGTAATTATAAAAATAACTAACGATACTAGAAAATTTAATTGCAAGAATAATAATAAAGCGTAGTAAGTAAAACACAAGAGAAGAAGAGAAAGTGGAAGAAATAATTGTAAAGATGGATTTGTAAAAGAGACTTAAACTCTTTTAACTACTAATATTAATTGCATAAATTATAAAGCATAATAAGGAGAACTTAAGAGAAGAAAAGATGATAAGAGAAATAAACGTAAAAATGAATTATAAAGAAGAAGAATACTTACAACTACAACTTTTATACCAAAAAAACCAAACTATATCAAGTGTTTACTAGGATTGTTTTCTTACAAATTGCTTACTTCTAAAGCCAAGCCTCCCCCCTTTATATAGTGGAGGAAGAGAGGGTAAAATCCAATGGGTAAAAACTTTTACCCACCTTTTTACACAAAACCATGGGCAAAGCCAAAACCATGTAGAAGATGCCAAAAATTAGATCTTGAATTAGTCCTATAAGATCTTGAAAGCTGCAGGAGATGGGCTGCCAAAAAAGGAAGAAGTGGCCTCAAAAGATTCTCGTACTATTCTCAAGAATGCCCCTGGATCGTCCTGCAGCACATGTTGTAGCATGCTTCAGCCAAGTACCTAGAAACAAGGCTATTTTCCCCAAAAATTAACACACATCCAAGAAGTAAACATGTTTATCACATCACTTTAGCTCCAATATAAAAAGATAGAAAAACAAAACATAAGACTCAATTTGTGGAATTTGGGAAAATAAAATGGGTAAATAAAGTAAAGAAAAAATGTAAAAGTATCAAATAAATTGATACTTATCAGTGACGAATTTGGTTTAGTTAAAATTTTTATAACAAAAGTAAGATGAAAATGATTCATTGATTTACTTATAATAAAATGAAAATGTATTTCGTTCAAAACTCATATACTCATGTCATTTCGCTTTATAGTATTCTCATCAATGTGAATTACCAAATTCAATATCAATAGAATAATTATGAATATTCAAATATCACAATAACATATAATTACCCTTAGTTCTTCTTCTATTATTTTGATGATATTTGACATTGAGTATATTGATTTATTAATGGTATATATGTTTATTTAATTTTTTATATAGATTAACATTTTAAAAGGGTTGGTCAAATTGAACGGACTCCATCAGTTTGGAGGGTCAGTCAAAATGAGCCAACAACATGGGCGGTTTAAGGGAGCCAACCCCATTAGTTGCCACAAAGGCATCTCAATCACTTTTCATATACATATCATTTATTGTCAATTTTTCATATCTCCATCAATATGAGATAAGAAAAAACTCAACCACAATTCAAGAAACGAAGATTACTCAACCATTTGGGTGAAACATCAATCTTGTGTTTGTTTACTTTTATACCTTAATTTATATTTCAACTTTGTGTTTTGCATGATATTTTAACTGCATTTCTCACTATAATTTTAACATTTGGTTGGTTTTGATTCCACCTATGGTTATGGATTTCGAAACATCCATCACTTCTTCATATATCATTCATCTTCTTCCAAATTATCATATTTCTACCAATGTGAGATGATGAAACTCAATCTTATTTCAAGATGATTGATATTTTTATGAAATGAATAATTTGTTTTCAACTTTGTGTTTTGCATGATATTTTAACTGAATGTTTTGCACTATAGTTATACCATTTGTTTTGATTTCAACAATAGTTATAGATTTTTCAAAGCATTCATCACTCTTTTATATACCCATCCTCTTCTTCCAAACTATCATTTTTTCCACCAATGTGAGATGATGAAAATCAACTTTATTTCAAAATTTGAGAAACACTCAAACCTCATATTGCCATGTCATCATCATTGGTTTCACTTTTAATTTTGCACTATAATTTTTACCCTTTGATTGGTTTTAATACCAACAATGCTTATTGATTTTAAATAGGGTCATCAAAAATAAAACAACCCTATGCATCAAACCTCATGAATTGACACAAAGACATCCAACCCACATTTCTTATGCATACCACTTCCTTCAAATATCTTAACTTTTCACCAATGTGAGACAAAACTAAACCATAATTTACAGTTTGAGAATACTTCCAACCCACCTTTCTTATACACACCACTTTGTTTAAATCTTTCAACTTCTAACCAATGTGGGACAACAAAAACTCAATCACAATTCATCATTTAGAAGTACTTAATTATCATGGTGTCACATCAATACCCTAAAGTTTTTCTTGTATATATATAAAGATATAAATATATTCATAATATATATGATTGTAAACATAATTCATTTTTATTTTTATATAAACTTCTTCCCTCTAACTCTTTATCTAAGAGAAAGACTTCCACTATAACAAGTGAAAAGCACATTACTTCTTAACCTATTTCATGACAAAGAGGAGGAGAAAGATAAAGATGTTGAGAGGGAGAAGTCTCTAGATGAGGAGACTGCTGAAGATGCTCCAAACCCTCTTGCTGCTGAGGATGCTAGGGATCCCATCCCTGATGCCATCGATGATGAAGACGATGAGGCCATGGTTATTCCTGTTGATGTTCTGTGACCATGAAAACCTTCATCCCTCCACCTCTGTAGTGCCAAATGCTGGTAATGAGGATGATGAAGAAGATGATGATGATGAGGATTCTAAACCTCAACTTCCAGATGCTTGCATTGATCTTGGTGGTAACGATGACGATGATGACGATGATAAAAGATGATTTTTACATCCAAGTCATCCCAAGATAACCAACACTGAAAGGATTCTCCGTCTGGGAACCTGCTTCCCAGGGGGAGAAATCGTCAAAGAACCAACACTCCACTGACAAAGGCAAAGGAGTGGCTGAAGACAATCTTGTCATTGTTCTCAGAGTTGTCATCTAATCTGAGGATGCAGACTCCTCCAGGTTTGTACCTCTTTCCTCGATAGCTGAATCTCCTATTCCTCTACTACTCTCTGCATCAACAAATGTTGATCCTCTCTCTCAGTGATTTGATGATAATCCCTTTTATCTATCGATGTAATTTTGTTTCTGTATTTTCAGTTCCAGCGATCAGACACTGAGTATATTCATTGATCACTAAAGAACTTGCTTTGTAAATCTCAGAGACACAATACTTCAAGAAGACAACACTCACACCAAAGAACCTTCAGCGAATGTCGAAGACTGAAACTGAAGATTAGAGACTGGTGAGTACGTGATCTGAAGCGATATTCAGTGATTAAGAACCTCTCTACATGTGTGTGAAGACTGCTCTAGCTTCAGCGAATGATGATGAGACCTTCAGGTCATTCCAGCATTCAGCGATCAAAGGAAGCTTGCTAAGCACGATTGTTATTGTCTTGTCCTTTTGCACACAAAGGACAAACCCATACCCTTACTAAAGTTAGTACGGTACGGAGCCGATTAGTCGACTTTTTGTCCACCAACTTTAGGCAAGGATGTCTGCTCAAGAATAGTGCTTTTGTACTATTCATTGTAGCAAAGGACAAGCCTTCCTCTTAAG
>NC_037528.1:25992950-25999459 GCF_001531365.2 Cynara cardunculus var. scolymus | reverse complement strand
TAGCATTATCTTTTCTTGTATTTGCTAAAGATCTGTGTGTAATCAAAGGTTGTTTAGATAGGTTTTCTTTACCTTATATTTCCGCAAACAATCTTGTAAAATCTGTATTGATCTTCTCTATCAATATATATTTTAAATTTGAAAACTCTGTGTTTGTATTCATCCCCCCTTCTACAAACTGTGTCTTATCTTGTAGACCCTTTCGGGACCAACAACAAACCCTCCTAGTCTCTCAACCTATCTCCTATCTCTTGAAATCATAGAGGTCGAAGTAGATGAAGACAATATGATGGCTCAGTTGGTAAGTCAACTCGACCAAACTAGAGTAAAAATTCCTCTTCGTACATCTGGTTATGGTGAGTTTGACTTCCTTTCAAAATTTGAACGAGAAGAATCCCTGCGTGCTAAACATGAGTTGAAGAACCATCAACAATAACTCAAAGACAACTTACAGTTAGCCAAGGCTCTAGCTAATCATGCCTTAGAATAAGGGAAATTCAGGAAGAAATTTCCTCTCAGCGCTCAAGCCTAACTGATTAGATAAGCTGAACGTGAACGCCAACAGGTGCTAAAGGTGAATGAGTGTGACCTCTCCTGGTGCAGAGAAAGGATCCAAAAGAGATTGAGCCTACACAAAATCACAAACGTCACTATCAATGGTCATGTGAAAGATGGTGCTCTTCTCATTTCAATGGTCATTTTCCGAGAGAATAAAGAAGTTGTCACTGAGTACCCCCTTCTACCTCGGTCAATATGGCTTCTACGAGTGGCTAGAGATTCGACAGGCTATTCAGAAATCCAAACACAAACCTCTGATTGAAGATATTCTAAATGAATTGTTCAACTAGGTGTTGAAGATCATCGAGGTTCCTCCTCTGCCAAAGAAGTCGCCCTCTCAAAGAAAATCCCTTTTAGAACCTAAATACGGTCCATCCCACAAGAACGAGCACGACATAAAATTCTCAGTGAATGAACTTCTCAAGGATCAAAAGAAGTCGGATATCTCAATGTTGAACTTGTCACTGCCTCAGAAGGGTCCTTATATACCCAATACAGTGCATATGAAACCTGAGTATGGACTTATGTTTATTGACTATGATGGTCAATACAGGTTTCAACGAGTATCTGAGTTTCATTTCTACCCTATACATAACTTAGAATATCTAAGGACTTGGTTGAATGAAGATCTATTTAAAGAGATGATGGAGTGCAAGATTTAAAAGGAAATGCTCAGACGCAAGATGCTCGAAGAAGATATCCCTTACTGCATCAACTTCAGCAATCTAGATTAGATGTCCTTTCAGTCTTGTAATATCTTTTATTTCAATGTATAACCTTTATGTTTTAGGTCTATCAATGTTGATTGTAATAACTTGTAATATTTTCCCTTGAAAGATATTTGACAAAATGATCAGTTCACTGAAAAAGGTCCCTGTAAAGAGTAAATGAGACATGTATTCTGTTCTTACATTCATTGACACCTTTCTAGTAAGTGAATGTGCTTTCAATTTTCAGTTATTAATATTGTGCAAGTTTATTCTTTCCTTGTAATTCTTTACAATTAAAGTAAATTTACATAGTTAACCGTATCACTAACAAAGATCCCAAAACAATTAAAAGGGACAAATATTTTACTAGTACCTTTTCCTTACTGATGTAACTTAATGTGATAATCGGGATTTAAGGCAGCAACAGTTGAGGTAATCCTTATGTGATTATTATCTGAATATGTGAAAATGTGCATATTTATTTATGAGGTTGATTATATGCATAAGTAAAATGCATGGATAATATATGTATGTGTATGTGTTACTGTGCATACATGAGATATTAAAATATGTGTGTGTGCATATTCTTGGATAATGAGAAGGAGGAGGAGGAGAGGTTTTATAATATTAAACCTCCACCGCCTTCGTAAGTTTTTATAATATTAAACCATGCACCGCCTTAATATATATATATATATATATATATATAAGTGGGATAAGATCAATCTTATCCTATTTTTATCTTCTTGTTAAAAGAAAAAGGCAGTGGTGGTGAGTGTTTGTTCTTAAGAGAAAACCTGCATAAAAGTAATTTGAAGAATCGGTGGTTATTGGAAGAAATTGATGTTTGATTTATCTGCAAATATGTGCATATAAGGTGAGTTTTGTTATTAAAATTTTTGTATGTTGATATTTGAAATATATAGGATTTCGATAGATGAATTTGATGAAGAAAGGAAACTGTTTTAAACAATTGACTTGAGTTTTATGAAGCTGGGTGTTGAAACTGTTTTTGTAATATAAAGAAGTATTTGCTTCTTTCAAAACAGTTGGGATGATATCCTGTTTTAAGGAATTAAGGATTTTGAGTTGGAAAGTGGATTCATAAATTATTGGTTCTTAAGTTTCAAGTTTTGGTATAAAACTGCTTTGAAACTGGTATTGGCTAAAACTATAGATGATGTTCCTTCAGGACAGTTGTGACTTCGGTCTGTCCTGATTGAAAATAATCTGTAGATTTTGATGAAGAAATAAGGGTGACATATCAAATAGAGGTGTACCATGGGATAAAGGTGACATATCAAGGAGAGGTGTACATTCGGATATAAGGGTGACATATCAAGAAGAGGTGTACCTTTGGTTATAAGGGTGTCATTTGTATGTGTGATCATTATTATAATTCTTACTGATTATATCCCTTAATATTTCAATGGTTCTGAGTCCTTACTTCTTTATGATTTGAAGATTTAGGAATATTGCTCTTATTGGAAATAATAGTAATGATGTTATTGAGAAGGGGGAAATTGGCTTATGGACAGAGGTTTTGGATAACCGTACTTTTGATTAAAAGTGTTTGGAAAAGTGTTATGAGGAACCAGAGGAGCTCTGGTTGTTCCTTGAAAGGAACCAGAGGCTTTGGTTGTTCCTTGAAAGAAACAGAGGCTTTGGTTGTTCCTTGAATGTAACCAGAGGGGCATTGGTGTTCTACAATTTGTTAAAGGAATTTTGGGTTTTCTTTAAGGACAAATGTAAGATCTCTGTCTATGATAAAAGTCTTTTACTTTCAAATCTTTATCTAGACCTAGTGGCTCTATATGTATTATATAAAGGCTCTGTGTCATAAAAGTTGTATTTCAAATTGTTTATAAAACTTATTTCTCTTATTCAAACTTAGAAGCTATTTACATGGAATGACTTTGGCAAAGCAAGACAAGCCAGAGGAGCTCTGGTTGGTCTTTACAGTTAAACCAGAGGAGCTCTAGTTGGTCTTTGCATTTGAACCAGAGGTTCTGGTTAGTAGGACCAGAGGCTCTGGTCATATAGAGGATTTCAAATTATACTTTTCTTTATATATATATATATATATATATATACTTGGAAAATATTTGCATCTTTTCTATGTACATGACTTTGTCTAGTTGATGAACTAGAGAAATATTCTTATATATATATATATGTTAACTTGAGTTTGAAAGAAGAGATCTGGTTGGTAGGACTAGAAGCTCTGGTCAATGGAACCAAGGGGACTCTAGCCCTGCTGTTTAATAAATAAACTTTCCTTAAGTCAAAATCTGGTCTTTAGAACCAGAAGGGTGATGGTCGTTATGAACTATGAGATTATGTTTCTGTTTATATGAAAAGTTGATTTTAAATAAAGTTTTGGTGATCTTCACCCTGCAATTACAAGAAAAAAGGGATCTTACTAGACCTTCAGGTCTAACCCTCATTTTGTCTTTCAAATATGTATTGCAAGAATAGCTGGGTTACATGATAGTAAGGGGAATGGGAAAATGTAATTATTTTTCTATGTGCATAACTATATGAAGATCGGCTTATGGATGAGTTAGTTTTGAAGATGTATGTTAAGTAGTACAAGCACTTGTATTTCGGAATTTTTGGATTGTCTACTTTGTACATTACTTTCTTATACTATGGGACCTAAGTGGAGTAATACATGTACATTCCTTGAATGAAGTATGTGTTATATGCAATGTGTGATGTGGGGTGTTACACTTAAGCAATTTCTTTATGTTGCTTTGTCATCATCAAATAGGGGGAGATTGTTGATCCTCTCTTTCAGTGATTTGATGATGATCCCTTTTATCTATCGAAGTGTATTATCTTTGTATTCAGTTTTAGCGATCATCACTGAGTCTGTTCAGTGATCGTTGAACATGTATTGTAATTCGTTCAGAGACCAGTATCCTTCAAGAAGACAAAACTCACACGACAGATCCTTCAGCGATATCGAAGATAGAAGCTGAAGATAGAGACCAACAAGTTCGTGATCTAAAGCGGTTTTTAGTGATAACAAACTTGTCTACACAAGTGTGAAATCTACGCAAGATTCAACGAACACTGATGAGATCTTCAACGTCATTCCAATGTTCAACAATCAAATGAATCTTGTTGAGCAAGATAGTTTTTGTCTTGTCCTTTTGCACAAAAAGGACAAACCCATAACTTTATTAAAGTAAAGTACAGTATGTCACTCTAATATCTCCAAACGTGCTTACCTACTTTATGAAAGAAGACTATTCATATACGGTCAAAAGACTGCAGCAAATGACAAGCTTACCTTTTAAAGCTTGCTAAGTGCTATGTACCTTCTGAATTGCATTTAATGCAATGAGTATAAATAGTTGAGTAATTCTCTCTTCTCAATTTTCTTATCCAACCTATATCCAAGCATCCTTGCCTTTGAAAATCTTACCCAAGAAGATACTCCTTCCTTCTAAGTCTCTATCTAAAAGAGACTTCCACTGTAACAAGTATAAAACACATTACTTCTTAACTTCCTTCTTGTAGCAAGTCTTTTCTTCTTGTTATTTGTAATTTTGTGTGTATCTTTGATTGTTGATAGGTTCGGTATCCTATTTTTTTCGCAAACAATCTATTTATCAATATAAGTTTTTTAAAAGTGAAAGTTGTTGTGTTTGTATTCATCCCCCCCCCCTTCTACAAACTGTTACATATAAACTCTTGTAGATTCGGTTGGAACCAACAATTATATATATATATATATATATATATATATATATATATGATTATAAACACATTTCATTTTTATTTTTATTTTTATATAATAAGATTTGTTTTGCAAAAATAGAGTTATCCAAATAAGATAACCTTATGAGTCAAGCCCCTTGAGTTAACACAATGAATCTCATCTTCTTTCTTATACACACATCTTTATCCCAATCTTTCAACTTCTCACTAATGTGAGATATCTCTAACTCAACCACAATCACCAACACCCCAGTACTCAATTATCATGATGTCACCTCAATACCTCTTGGGTCTTCTTTTAATATATATATATATATATATATATATTGATTTTATTTTTATATAATAAGATTGATTTTACAAAAATAGGGTCATCCAAATAACATGACCATATGGGTCAAGCCTCATAAGTTGAAACAATGAATCTCATTCTTCTTTCTATACACACATCTTTATTCTAATATTTTAACGTCTCACTAATGTGGGACATTGTAAACTCAACCACAATTCATCAAAATCTAAATACTCTATTCCTATAGTATCACCTCAATATCCAAATAAGATAGCCTTATGAGTTAAGTCCCTTGAGTTGACACGATGAATCTCATCTTTGTTTCTTATACACACCTTCTTATCCCAATCTTTCAACCTCTCACCAATATGTGATATCTCAAACTCCACAATTTTTCAACACGCCAATGCTCGATTCTCATGATGTTACCTTAATATCTCTTGGTTCTTCTTATATATTGATGATCGATGAGTCAAGCCTCATGTGTTGAAATAATGAATCTCATTATTCTTTCTTATACGCACCTTTTTATTCCAATATTTTACCCTTTCACCAATATCTAAATACTCAATTTTCATGTTATCACCTCAATACCTCTTGGTACTTCTTTAATTAATTATATATATATATATATATATACACACACACACACACACCCCTCACACAAAGGGCTTGTAGTACCTGCTACCGCAGTTATGCAGTGGAAAGGAAGGAGCCTAAATCGACGAAGGATAATGACTGAAGATCTGCCCCTCAGAGCCACTTAACTCACTTTCAAGAATAAAAATCTTGTGAAGCTATAAGGTATCATATCCTGAAGATTACAATAGGATCATCCAAATAAGATAACCTTATGAGTCAAGCCCCTTGAGTTAACACAATGAATCTCATCTTCTTTTTATACACACATCCTTATCTCAATCTTTCAACTTCTCACCAATGTGGGATATCTCAAACTCAACCACAGTTCACTAACACCTCAACACTCAATTCTCATGATACCACCTCGATATCTCTTGGGTTTTCCTTATATATATATATATATATATATACATTTATATATATATATATATATATATCTATACTATATTATAATGCATTTGGCTAAAACTCTTAAAAACTCTTAAACTCTTAAAACTCTTAAACCCGTTCGTCCCTATCCGATTTCATCCCATAACTGAATTCGTGTAACTAACTGCAGATAAACACAATCAAATACA
>NC_037528.1:25963930-25989980 GCF_001531365.2 Cynara cardunculus var. scolymus | reverse complement strand
TCTCAATAATTACAAAATTGTCACCTTGCAACTTTAGACCGTTAGATCATTAGTTTATAAAATTGATCAATGAACATAAATTGGTCTTACGGGTCTCATGAAAAACCTTTGGTCTCACGTGAACCCAACCCTATATATATATATATATATGTATGTATGTATGTATGTATGTATGTATGTATGTATGTATGTATGTATGTATGTATGTATGTATGTATGTATGTATGTATGTATGTATTATAATTGCCTAATTTTTCAAGATGTCATTTTTGGTCAATTTACATGTTTATCAGCTAGTTTTTGTCAAACATAATTTGCTCATCATCTATTTTATCAGCTATCAACTAGCTTATCAGTAATCAATTAGTTTATCAATTTTTTGCCAAACATAGTCTAAAAGCATTAAAAATGATGGGCCTGTTAAACACTAAAAAATCTAACTCCAACCATATATATAAAAAAACATTTTTAATATTATAATAACATATATATATATATATATAATACTATTTTATTAAACTATGATATATATATATATATATATATATAAAATTTATTTTTATAATCAAGAGTAAACTCTAATTTTTAAGGTTACCTTAAAAATTGTAATTGTTTTCTATGAGAACCAATAATTAATTTGGTTTCACATGAGAAACAAAACCATCACATATTAAAAAGTTAATGCATTTTCATAAATGAAACAATATTAGTATGAAAGTAGGGTAACAAAAAGTGTCATTGTTTCATATGAGCCGCTATAATTTGTTTGGTTTCATATCAGAAACAAAATGGTTGAAAGAGGGGTGAGAAGTTGGTTTACATATGGTAACCAAATAAGATATTTAAGAAAGTAATAATTTTTAAGATAAATAGGATTTATTTGATATTATATGAGATATTAAAGTAAGTTAAATATTCTTAAAATATGAAAAAGTTAAAAAAGACAAAGATGCCTTTGTTTGTAAAGTTTATAACCTTTGGATGGTTTGCAAAAGAAGCCTCTATGTTACACCTAGGGGTGCTTATGAATTGGGTTGAAAACATTTGAACAACCCAACTTAATGCTTGTGGTTTGAAAAATCTTAATTCAACTCAATCGAAACCAAATTACAACCCAACCCGCCAAACTGTACGGGTTGGATGGGTTAGTCAGGTTGGTCGGGTTGATACTTTGGTACATTAAAATATTTTTTCTAACTTTGAATATGTTATTCTCTACTCATAATTTCTTTTTCATCATCAATCATTTGATACAACTTATCCATACCCCTTACGTATATCATATTCACTTAATTTTCTCAATTTACATATATATGGTCACAATTACTGAACGTATATACGAATGAGTTATATAGAATTGTAAATAGATTGAAAATATATGTACATAAAGAGCATACGTGATAGTATAATTGTCTAATGTATATATTAATATAAATTCAACAATCACATTAAATCCAAGAAATAAAAAGAATATCGGGTTCATCGGGTTGGGTTGGGTTCAAATAATAGTAACCTAATATCAACCTAATACCTAAGGTTTGAAAATTTTACAATTCGATTAGACATCGAGTTGCTTCGGGTTGAGTTATTCCGCATTAGGTTGATCGTGTTGGTCGGGTTTTTGAGCACTCCTAGTTACACCCCAAAAATGGGACAACAAAAATTTTCTAAGAAACCGAAAATGTGGTATTCAAATATCAAAATACGAGTCATCCAAAAAGAAAACTTAAACATTCCAGTTAATTACAAATGTAACAAATGGGTTTAAGGATGACAACCTCCTAATCTAATTCCTTAAAGAAATAACATTACATTTGGGTATCACCTAAACCACCAATATACTTCAATAGCCGGCGCCTCAAAATGCTCTTAAGCTCTCTATAAAAGACCGGTCAAACCTTCTTGACGACCACGCACTAGAACCTAAGATACATGCCGACACCAAATAGTTGTGTAATACTTGAAACTAAAACTTGTAATAGCAGCATCAAAGAACACATTTAGATGTGTATCTAATTTTATAAAACATTTAAAACTCACTTGCTAGGTTTTCCGAAAAGAAACCTAAAAAATTGGTAAAAACCCAAAAATGGAGAAGATGAAATCTGAATTTTGATCGACAATTGAAATCTTGATGTCTAGAAGCTTGTGAAAACTTGGAGATGAACAATAAATGCACTATTAAGTCTTCAAATCAGTTTTAATGAAGAAACTAAGAGGTAGGTGAGAGCATTAATGTAGGAGATGAATTGAAAATGGTGAAAAGATTTAAACCAAAACCTTTGAATCCTTGCTGAAAAATCGATGCTCATAAATGGTATTGAAGCTCCAAAATCAGGGCCCTAGGATATTATCATCGAAGTAATGAGAGTGCGAAGGAAGTGGGTGAAGTAAAAATGAGCTCAAGGACCAAAATCTCATTTTTTGACCAGTCTGACCATATGCGACCTAGGCCGCGCGACCTATGGTCGTTGTGCCAAGGTCGCTCGGATCCCCCCTCCTCCTCTAGCTTCGAGCTGCTATGAGGATTTCACGATCAGGGCCGTGATTTTCACTCGTGAGGAGTCCAAGTTGTTATCATTTAACTTCTTTCACTCCTTAATTCAGGTCTAAACATCCCCCAAACTTCTTAAACTTATTTTTTAGTAATCCTAATATATAATAAGTGTAAATAAATAATAACTTTATAACTTTATTTATCTTAATTTTTCGGGTGTTACCCTCTATATGAGTTAATTATAGAGTTAGTCCTATAGTTTGAGGTTTGCTACAAAAATAGACAAAGATGAAATGGATGGAAATGTTCCTCCTTCTAACGGAGAAAAAACTAACGAAGTTAGTGACAATGAACCATTTTCATAACAAAATGAAAACCATAGGGACATTTTCTAGACTTGTTAAAGTTCATGTATCATTTTTAGACTTTACACTAAACCTTAAGGACCAAAATTAAAGTTTACTTTGTAATCAATAAATAATTACCACTGTAAAAATAATTTATTTAATGAAACAACATTAAAATTGTAATGATAATTTTTAATTAATAATAAATTAAATTATAATGATTCAATTCTAAAAGATAACATACATCCAAAAATAAATTAAACTATACTAGTTTTTCGGGTTAACATACCCGTTCCATAAATGTTCAATTACTGCATTTTGAAATTCAGTGTGAGATTCCTTATCATTTTCTCTATAAATATATGTTGTTGTATTCGGTTTTATGTTATTATCCTAACACAAAACTATAGCTAATATTATGTTTTCTTTTTAAATTTTTGCTGATGAAATTTCATTTGTTAAATGATTTATAATTATACAAATGTTTTTTTTATGTATGTTTAAGTTTTGTCAACCGAAACTATAATATAATAACTCATATTTTCATTTTTATGAAATAGTTTAATTTTTAATTAGAAAAAATTAAACTATCTAATTTACAATTTAAAATCATAAAATAATTAAATTATAAATTTAATATAAAATATTAATCAACATATGTATATGATTACAAATATTCAATATTACATTAATATTTATAAATAGAAGTTGACCTCTAAATATTTTTTAATATCTTTTTTAATATATAATTTTAATACTTTAATTTATAGGAATGGGTTAGAGATGCATACTGAGTACTTCAATATATGGTTAATGGGCTATAAATGTAATCGATTAATTGGGTTGGGCCCCTCCAGGGTCCATGATCATAGATATTATTATTGTTATTAATATTGACTAGAAAAGTACTCATACAATGCAATGAGATACATCTTAACTTTAATATTTTGTTTTATTTTTTATTTCAATTGATGTTATAATATGGTCTTATTTGATTTTTAAAAAAACGATTATGTTTTTATTTTTTTAATAAAATATAAATTTAAAGATATCATAAAAATTTGACAAAAATATATCGATATTTAAAATCAAATTAACTATTTAAAATTCCTTATTTTTTATGTAATTTTTAATTTAATTTTTTATTATAATTTAATTTAGTTTCAACAACGAAGTAATTTATATTTGATCTAATTTAAGATCACGTCTATTTTTTTAAATAAAAGATGATAAAATATCAACTATATATAAAATTTAATCAACTATAATAATGTTTAAATTTTCTTTTCTATAGTCCAAACCTACTGAATAACTTTAATAGCATATCCCTAACCCATTTAATATTTCAAGAATGATTCTCTAAGCCCAATATTCTAGGTGATTTGACGAACAACTAGTAAACAATTCTAATGACAATCATGCGATATGTTTGTTTTCATGTCTATTTAGAATAATATTAGTATCAAATTAATTTTTTTAAAAGTTTGTGTGTTTTGGTGTAATTTCCTTAATTCAAATTTTTTAATTATAATTTGATTTAGGTTTGGTAACAAAGAAATTTAATTTAGGTTTAATAATATATTTTTTTATAAAGATAATAATTAAGTATTTTGTTAAAACTCAATGATTATCTTAATTATATTTTTGATCTTTTATATTTAAAATGAGATGTTTATCCAATATTTTAATATTTGATTACGTTTAATAAGTTGTACTTATGTATAATTACTTACTTATAATCTTAAACTTTAAGTAATATGCATCAATAAATAGTATTTGTACATAAAAAATAGTTTTTAATAATTAAATGTTTTTATAATATAATATAGATAACGTTTTTTGTTTTAGATATAAAAACAACATAAAAAAATATTTGGATAACATTCGGTTGGATATAAAATCTCACCTCATTTATGTTTGTGAAACAACAAAAACGAAAACTAGAAAAGTATTTTCTGAAAAAGATCCATAAAGTGCTAATTTATGTTTTTAAATAGGGAAAATTGTACCAAAATGGAACCAACTTTCATCTAATTCTTATTTTAGGGAACCAACTTTCAAAATCGTCATTTTGAGGAACCAACTTGCACCTTATTCCTATTTTGGGGAACCAAYTTGCAAAATAATTATAGAAAAATAACTAAAATTCGTTTTTTTCCAAAAAATAATACAATAAAATATATTTTTCATTTCAAATATCGTTTTTTTAATTCAGATATCAAATTGAACATTTTTAAAAAAAATCCAAATTACCACAATAAAAATTATTTTTTACTAATGCAAAAAAAAATCAATTTAATAGAAAAAAATTAATTGATGCAATTGGTYAGATATAAAAATCTTGAATGTGATATTTAATATTTATTTTTATTGCATCAATTAATTTTTTTCTATTAAATTGATTTTTTTGCATTAGTAAAAACAATTTTTATTGTGGTAATTTGGATTTTTTTTAAAATGTTCAATTTGATATCTGAATTAAAAAAAATGAGATTTGAAATAAAAAAATAGATTCTATTGCATTAATTTTTGGAAAAAAACGAATTTTTGTTATTTTTTTATAATTATTTTGCAAATTGGTTCCCTAAAATAAGAATCAGGTGTAAGTTGGTTATCTAAAATGACAATTTTAAAAGTTGGTTCCCCAAAATAAGAATTAGATGAAAGTTGGTTCCATTTTAATACAATTTTCCTTTTTAAATAAAAAAAAATATTGTATTTTTTTTTCTATAAATAAAATTGAAGGGGAATTGGGTGGTGCCCACAAGTTAATGATATTGATGGACATGGGATCGTGATCATCACCGTCACGCTTAATCACTCCGTTTTCCACCACTCTCTACTCCAACACGCCGTATACACGTGCTCAAACCTCTAACTTCTAAGAGGCTTGTGTAACCATTAAAGGTTTGTTTTTTTTTTGCCAAACATATTTTATCTTTTATCGATTAAGAAGTTGGTTCTTAATGTCACTATTAAGAGCCAAATAAACAGCCCTAAGACGTCATACGATTTGACGATATTTGAATTTTTTGTGAAAAAAATTTAATTTAGAGTCGAGGGATTTGAATTTAATAAAATCTAGAATTTTTGTTATGTTATTGTTTGGTTTGATAGATTAAATTATTTTTTTATTAGTAAATTATTAAAAAACAATTTAATATATTTTAGAATATTATTATATACAAATCATGTGGAATCCTATAAAATCTCAACCATCCCATAGGAATTCAAAATCCCGAGATTTCAATGAAAATTCGGAATTTTAAATTCAGAAAACCATTCAAACCAAATATAATACAAGGGTGGTAAAGTCATTTAGATTAATGATTTTAATTGAGTTTTTAATTAAATTCATCACCTTCTAACTATATAAGAAAAAATTAATTTATACTCAGGGGGTGTTTAGAATTGCTTATAGAAACAACTTATTGATTTATTTCGATATGACACCGGTAATAAGCACTTTTAAATGTTTGAATAAACAGTTTATACCGCTGCCAAACCGATAATAAGACGTTTTTGATGAAATTAAACTATTTTAACTTATAATAAATTAATAAAAACTTTTATAAAAATACATAAGTTGTCTCAAATAAACAATCTCAATGGATTTAACTAAAATTTCATTATTCAAGATTATATACCTGCAAATATCCGTGGGAGGGGTGTGGGCGCGTAGGCATTGACTTAAGTCTACCGCTTGCCAAAAGGGTCCACAAACAACGCACCCCTGTCTCTCTGGCAATTACCCTTTCTTCCTCTTCTTCTTCCTCCAAAAATTCATCTGTTCCATCTACTGCAGAAATGGACTCATCCGACGATGAAGGAGAGGAGTATTTGTTCAAAGTAGTCATAATCGGAGACTCGGCAGTCGGCAAATCAAACCTGCTTTCTAGATACGCTAGGAATGAGTTCAATATGCACTCCAAGGCCACCATCGGAGTTGAGTTCCAGACTCAGAACATGGAGATCGATGGCAAGGAGGTTAAAGCTCAGATTTGGGACACCGCCGGTCAAGAACGCTTCCGTGCCGTTACCTCCGCTTACTACCGCGGTGCTGTTGGTGCGCTCATTGTTTACGATATCACTCGTACCACTACCTTCGATAGCGTTCCCAGATGGCTTGAAGAACTCAAAAGTTAGTTTATTCACTTATCCTACCACTTTTGGTGTACATATAACTCTTGAATTCTTATAATTAAACAACTTCATATTCTAGATCATGATATATGTGCTAAACATCGGGAGCACACCTCCCAAGGAATATGAATGACCTCTTGTTTACAGTTAAAAAAGTGGTAACGGAGATCCTGGAATCTGTCTCCTAGTAACAAACAGTACTGTTGTATTATTTGGTATTGCTGACTCTTCATCATCGGAATACTTAGATCTTTCGACATCAATAATTATAAAATCGAAAAACAAAATAAAAAATAAAGAAAATGTCAATTCTAACAGACTCCATGGTCAACCAAGGTTCTAGTTCAAGCACCTAGAATACATCTAAGAACCTCTAAACAATGGTAGTTGTTACAGGTCACTGTGCTTTTTGCTAATAAGAATCTTGAATTGAAGATGCTTTTATAGTTTTTTCACCTAAAAGGTGTGTTTGTAAGCAGTTTTGTTCGGTTGTTAAACATATATTTGTAAGCATCATAATGGGTAGTGAAACTGTATGATGCAGCTCATTCAGACACAACAGTGGCAATGATGTTGGTGGGGAACAAATGTGATTTGGGTAACATTAGAGCTGTAAGTGTGGAAGATGGCAAGAACCTAGCAGAGAAAGAAGGAATGTTCTTCATGGAAACATCTGCACTTGATTCCACAAACGTTAAAACAGCTTTCGAGTTAGTTATTAAGGAGATTTACAACAACGTTAGTCGTAAAGTATTGAATTCTGATTCATATAAAGCCGAGTTATCTGTGAACAGGGTAACGCTTTCAAACAATGGTGCTGATGGTTCAAAGCAAAGTCGAAGCAGATACTCTTGTTGTTCTTGAAAACAAGAGTTCTTTCATGAGTTGTACCGTTATAGACTGATTGTGATTTGACCTTTTTTATCATATTTATTTTTTTTAGAAATCGATTGCTTTGTGCCTGGATTTTATGGTGTATAGTATAAATTTCAAAATATGATTGGTTATAGTTCTAGCTTTTATATATATATATTGGGCAAATGTGAGTATAAAATTCAAAGCAGGAAGTTCTTACCTTGAGATATCGACACAAATGGTACTTGCTTCGACGTTGCCTGCGAAACCAATGGCAACAAAGTTTACCAGTGTGGCTGCGACTGTTTCCTCAGATTGTTGCATCTTTGGATGCGTTTTGGTACACAAGACAATACAAAAACTATTGTTATGCCATGTTTGATGGGATGTTACACCGGGACAAAATTGGACCCGAGTGAGATAACAATGCATTTTTTCTGTCCTCGATGGACCAACAATCAAGATGGGACAAGATTAGTAAAGTACTAAAACCTTGAAACCTTGCACAATTAAACTATTCATCTCAAATTTTAAAACCCTAAAACCTTACACAATTCTTTCATCCGCTTACCTCACTCTTGTCAATCCAATCTCGTCTGTGTACCAACAGGGTGTTGTAATAGCTACTCTCGTTCGTGTACCAACAGGGTGTTGGAATAGCTGCAATTTTGGTAACTTCTGGTGTTTCATCTCTTTCATCTTCAGCTTCTAATGCATTTTCAATTTCTATCAAAAAATTAATAAAAAGTTTCTATCAATTTTGTATCAACAGACCTAGATTTGTTTAGTAAGTGCATTATCTCGTACATGTTACCAAACGAAAACCAAATTATACAAATGCCCCTCATTGTTTTCAGAAATCTCGAAAGCTCATTTTGGGGTCTTGGTTCCTACCACCTCGTCGTCCTCTGCCTCTTCCCCTACCTCTTCCTCTCCCTCTGCCACGTCTAAAGAATGACTTCCCATGCTTCATTTCCACGAGCGAATGAAGCAACTCATCACAAAGAATACATCCAACATGAAGTGTAGCTCCATCCTTCAAAGGTGTTGTTTTCTTATTAAAGTCCACTTCTATTATGGTGGAGTCGCATTCAGGACACCTTTCCTTGGTTGTGCTTATCCGATGAGCACCTTGGGGAAGCAAAACAAGACAATTGCATATGTTGCAATAAAGCCTCCATTTGGGAGCGCTGACCGGGTCAAGAACGAGGGTCCCGTCACACTCTGGGCAGGCACACACCCCTTGAGATATCAAGGAATGGCGGCACGTAGGGTGTGGGCAGAGAAAACAAGGCATCCCAACGCCCTTTCCCAACTTGACCGAACCACCAGTTTTGGGGGCACCAAATAATGTGTCTATACCTTCAAATGGAGGATTGTTGTAACAATAAGGGCAAAGAGGGAATGACTTGCCATCTGGTCCAGCCATGGAAAACAGCAAAAGCTCAAAGTTGTCCAGAGGACATGTTAGTTCTTTGTACAGCTGCCAAATGAGAAAAATGGAACTAATTAGAGAAGATCATGTTTAGAAACTAATGTATGCCCCATAGAAGAGAACAATACATGCTTCATGATCAATTTTTTTAATATTCTTTTTGGTAAATTTATTCGTATAGATGAAATCAGTTAAATGTTGCAATTTTCATGGAACATCTTAGAAAGGAACTGTAGCTTTCATGAAGGGAGGGCAAAAGGGAGTATTTAGAAGTGTAGCATATGTAAAAGAATGCTAGCAAAATGGTGGTAACAAAAATCCACATTGGTGCTGCTTAGATGCACAAAAAAAAAAAAAAGACAATTTGGCAATTCCTTACCTTAATTGTGCCCTTTTGAGGAACATAATAGACTTCCTCACATGTATTACAGTATAGCCGTGATGGAAGCATAGCGATGTACTTCATATATCGTAAGCATTTTCCACATTTACTAAGTGAACGTCCAGAGTCTGAAAGAGGAGAAAATTGTGCTTCAAACAATGCGTCCATATTTTCAATCTGTAGAAGAACCACCATCAATCAGAAATACCAAAATCAATAGCATTTATAATTAATAGTACTGATGGTAGACATACAAATACCTTAGCTACAAACTTTGCCACAAAAATAGAACGTGTTAACAGGACAATCCAAATAGAACGGGTTTAAAGTGATTACCTGCTTAATAAAGTAGTTAAACTTCTGTTTAAATTGTTCAAGTACATGCTGCACAACAAGCGAATGATCTGCTTGACCTTTAGAAACGAGAGTGATCTGCTGCTCTATGAAACCTCGTATGTCGGGCAAACAAAGATCTGCATCTATACATTGATATCCTCTTATAAGACTAACACCCAAAACCGTTGGAACCAACCTTCTTCCAGCCTCTACCTGCAGTTTGAAGATAGAATGAATAAAACACTACTTCCATGCACACTCGGAGCAAGCAATATGTAATTTTCCGCGAAGTTGTTTAATGTATTTATCCACGAAGTTTTTCTTACTTTATAAGTATAGATTAACAGACCTTCACGTAGTTCCGTTCACTTATGTTGTTAATGTGAACAGGAATGGATGCATCTGTTCCTATTCCATGCTTTTCCATTAGAGAGATCAGCTCACTCTCAGACAGGTAATCTGGAGGCGCAGTTTTACCCTGTAAAGTTTGCAGAGACAGTTACTAGGTGGCATAAACCAGCGAAGATTTGCTAAGAATCTGCTTTTTATTCAAAAGCTTGATCCAATATACCAATGTAATGAGGAGTGCGGGGCTAAAAATATTAAAACGTCTTGGCATGAAAGATAAATGTGTAATACAGAGGCATAAGCAAAAAAACTCAAAGCGAATATTGTTTGATAAAGCAAAAGCCGAAAAACGAACAAACATTATGATTAGCAGGGAAGGTAAAATTCAAAGAATTTAAAACTATTTCTTACTCAGAACAGTACCTCATATAGCTCAACCTTTGAAATCTCTATTTTCTCCCCTTCTGTAAACTGAGGTAGATTTTTCTCCGGCACTGCCAACCATGGCATTATTGCTGTAAATCCTTTCACTGTGACGTGCTGCCCAACACAATGGAAGAATTCTCCACCCACAGAAAACTCGATCTTTTTCCTATCAACAATTAGAACCAGTTATGGCAAAATAAATCTATCACAGACCATACAGTGTTACAGAACCATATCCAGAGCATGATATGAGCCTAGATACCAGACCTCTACCCTCATGGTAAAGGGAAAAAATTACTAAAAGTAAATGAGCCATATTCCCTCGTATTAAAAAGATATAACAACAATTGATCTTTAAGAAAAGGAACACTTGTATTTTGTCCTGATGCATGATTGTGAGGAGATGTTAGGGATGTAAATAGGGTCAGGTGGGTTCAACAATGTGTTCATTGTCCAAACCAAATAACAACGAAATGGATTGAGATGGGTTTTCCATACTACCTATTTGGGCTGGGTTTAACATAATTTGTATTTGAAACAATACAGGTTGGTTTCAATTAGAATTTATTAAATACCCAGCTAACCATATTCGACCAGTTCACCCCATTTAAAACAGATTTTATATAGTGTATTAAATTAATTTATTTGCTTTTCTGAACTCGCAAGTATAGAAGGGGATGGGTGGACGCCCCTAAGAGAATTTAAAATACAATGTATATGTCACTCTAGAGGAAGTGAGATTTGAGTTCCTTTAGACAGAGAAATGAAGGATTCTAGAGAAAACAAGATGCTGTTTATTACTTTACAGATAGACAATATATACATATGCATCTATAGAGTAAAGTACAAGCTTTTCAAGAGGAAGTATTATGTAAGGACAAAAAAAAAAACGCATCCACGACACGATTCTAGAAAGAGAAAATGGTTCTTTAGATAGGCTAAATTTGCATCATAACTTTTGAGGGAATGTGTGCTTGCATGACTTTAATTATTTTTAAACCAAACATGTAATACAGCAAAATATGAGTATAGAGTGATAAAGTATACACATGAGAGTTAAGGGTGAACATGTAGTCTAGAAATGTGTGTAGTAAGTGTGCATATCATTTTACAAAGGGAATAACTTCTACAAAAACTAGTAAGCTAGAATAACAATTAATATTATTTAAGATTCTACAGCTTGATTCCCAATTTCAACATAATCCATTAAAACTGGTTTGGGTTGGGATGAATATGGATTGATAACTATAGTTTATATATTGAGTTAGAATCAGTTTGGTTGATCTTTTTATTTGGGTTACTTGGGTTCACAGACCAAGCCAAACCAACCCATTAAGGTTGCAGCTCTAACAAGTATTGTGAATGCAAGTAGTAAACCACACAGGAATTATCTACAATTTACAACAATTAAGTTACGCCAGAAAAACATCCTTGGAGATATGAACGAAACAGTACAATGTATGTAAAGTTTCACCGAGGGTGTGAACTTTTCATCTGCCCTCACGCCAGTAAGAATAATCTAGTGTGATGGATCCATTACCTTACGTATTTGCAGTCAGGAGACAGGGTACCAAGAAAATGTTGACAAACATACTGATAAAGTCTCCAGGCATCTCCACCTAGCATATCTTCATTAGCTGATCGCATAGGAGTAATTGGCGGGTGGTCACCTACATCAGTTCCTGATCGGGGTTTATGATAACCATTGCTGAGCAGTGTCTGGACATAACTACCCCATACTGAATTACTCACCAAAGTCCCAAGAGTTCCTTTAAAGTCATATGATGAAGGGTATGCCGTACTCTCTGTCCGTGGATAGCTGGAACATCAACCAGAGGGAAACAGACATAAAGAAGGTAAAAGACTTGATGCACATACATTTAGGCTGCACTCCACCATCTCACATTTTTTATCAATCTACTGTCCCAATAGTGGTGCATAGACAAATATGTAAGAAGAAATAAAGGCTATTGTAGATCAGCGCCCCCCCACCCCCCGCCCCCCAAAAAAGGGAAGAATAGAGATAGAAATGGGGCAGGGAATGCATCCCCCAACCCTGCCTAACCCCAGGGGAAGAGTTCCCTGACGGGTACGTGGAACCCGTTGGGTACCCATATAAAAAAATTATGTATTATAAGTTGAAAATAAAAAATGAATTTTTATTTTTTAAAACAAATAAATAAACCTCAAGTTTCAAAACACACAATGACATAACCAACCACATATAATCATAGTTCATGACAAATTTAAAAATATAAAATTATTGAGCAACAAAAAGGAAATTAATCAAATTATATACTAAAATATGTATATTGGGCATTATTAGGGGCGGGAAGTACCATCGCCAACCCCACTGCGGATATGAAAAGCAAAATCCGTCCCCTCCCTGTTACCCAATAAGAAGGGGAATAACGGGACGGGTACCCGACTTGACGGGTAAAATTTCCATCACTAGAAACCATACACACACACGCTTCCGCCCTTCGCCATCCTTGTATTATCAAATAGAAGTTATAATTGAAAATAATGTCAGGGTGCCTTACCTACTTTCTTTATTCTCTTACCCCTGCCCCATGTAAATCACGTTGAACAACCAAACTAGAAACAGTATTTGTCCAACTTATCTCGGCTATGTATAACTACACCTTGTTTTCCTCAGAATAAATGCTTAAACTCTCAGCAAACTTTCTATAAGTTTAATTGCACTAACTGAATCTTTTGCATGCTCTGACGTAAAATTGTCAGTCTGAAGTCATAATCTGCCATATGTAATCAGGACATCAAAACCTATTCCCGTGGACCTTGCCTATCTTTACTCTTTATATTAAAATAAAGCCATATCCAACAGCCAAGCTGATATACACGATGCACTAGAAAGCAGAGAGAGAGACACCTCTCTGTCAACACTTGTGATTACACAACATCATTCATTTCGATACACCTTCTGTTGATGACAAAAAGATGGTTGGAGGAAATAAAAAGATAACTGCATCTATAGCATCTTTAAACCATCATTTGACACTCTACAATCACCCATGGGTGAAATTATTTGTGATCAACTATGGAAGCCATACCTGATAAAACCTTGGGTATACAAGCGCTCAGCCAATTGCATGGCCAGGTGAGGTCCAAACCCTAGTGCACTTGAAGCAACCTGGTTTGTTGAAATAATATCAAATGATTGTTATGCACCACCTTTTACATTAAGCATGTTGGTAATTTACAAACATCATGACAAAGAATTTGAAGCTTTTATACTTCTAAATTGATGATATTCACATGCCTCATTGATATAGACTGCATTAAAGGGTGATATTTTTTACCTAAATTAATATAAACTTGTTACTAAAATACTTTATTGACAGGGCTTCGATAGTCAAGACAGGAAATCTATTTATTATATAAACGCGACTTGTCATAAACAACTCAAATCACAAAGTTTATTTTAGAATGTACCTAGTAAACGAAGAAGTATGGAAGTGAACATGGTTACACCATCAAACAGGGTGCACAATCATGTTTCACATCTGTTTGAAGTGAACTACAAGGAGTTTTAACAACAAGATGATTGCTACAACAAAGCTCATGTGCACAGAATTAACGAGCGCTGCTTTTGGGTACCACCTTTCAGGAACTTGAAACAGCAAAAAATAATAACAGAAAGACCAAAACGACCTGAAAAGTTTCCTTTTACAGACCAACCAAATAGGCACATTGAAACTAATTGGAAGTCGTATCTATGCTGCTAGGCACAAACGAAATTTCCTGAAATTTTCCTAACGATCTATAACTACAAATTTGGACAAAACAGCTTAAAAGATGAACAAGTATGGAAGTGTGTTTATCTAAAAAGTAGTGCGTGAAGGATAACATCAATAAAAAATTCGTGGAATAAGGATAAGATGGTGTTTCCATATCCCCAATGTTTCCTGACCTTCAAAAGATTCACCGTATTAAGACCAGAAGGGCGACCTTTGCTCTCTTGTTTTTCTGACGTACTGATAACTTTCACAACTGCATCTTCTGCTACTAACTTTTGAAACATCTCTGCCACCTGTTGGTGGTTGTAGAAGTCATTAGCAAAGGACACAGACAATCAGACATGCCTTATATCAATGAAGGATTAAAGCAGCAAGGATCTCACATCATGATCAAACAACCTATTACGATTCCATTCCAGCTTTAGCTCAAAACCATTCTTTATTATGTAAGGAAGCACAACCCAAAACTTTTCTGGCTTGAAAGTACTAATGTGAAGGTAGCGCTGCACACAAAATCCAAGGGTAGGGGTTTGACATGGGCCATATCTGAGGAGAAAAACATCAAAGATATATTACGGGTTTATATTTGTGAGGGAATAAGGATTTTCAGCATCTTCCACTTAGAAAGAAGTTTCATGACGTGGGATCTGGGTTCCATTCCAGCATCCAGCCCCAAGACTATCATTTGTTGGATAAAACTGAGAGGATGATATAGAACAAGAAACCTACGAGATAACCCTAGAATCCAGATTTCCATATTTTCCTTGGAAATAAGTAGTCTGAAATCGTGTAAATGCAACTCCAACTTTCAGATCTATTTCTTGCCGAGCATCTACAGCCAATGCCTCGTCTTTGTTGGGCTCAACAAGATTTTTCATAGCATGGATAATGTCTTTCTCCGTCACAGAAGAAAATCGTGCACGATGAACTCTTCTACCATCATTGGCAAATCCCGTGCACTCGATAACTGAATGCAAGAAAATATAAATTGAGGAAATGCTGACTAGAATTAATTATGTTAATGGATGTTCATACAAGCATTGAGCAAAAGTTTAGCAATTAAAATAGCAACAAAATAGCCAAAAGACCTCTGACTATCCTTACGCAAGGGCATGATGAAGCTTTGTCTTAACAAACAATATCAGTCTCAGAAGACCCGACATAGAAAAATTTGAACCTTATAGCATGAAAACTATTATAAAACTCGCACTCAATAATGAAAAGTAAGGTGCAAGGATACAAGTCGCATGTACACTCATACCAAATCAGCAAATGCAAAATTAGGAAAAGGGGCATCTTGAATTGAACAAAGAACATCAAATTACCAATTCTAACCCAAAATTGTCAATAACTTATAGTACAACACAGTGTTTCTACTGTCAAAAATTGCACTGCAAATGAGTTATACCCATCACCATTCAAATTAAAAAAACAATACCTTCAAAGCATATATTTTCTCCTTCACGATCACAGTCCAACCACAGTACCAGATCTCCACAACCACGAGCCTCCCGGTTTAGATGTTGACGAATATGAGCCTTGTTACAGAAGATTTAGTAAGCAAGTAGGTTTATGTAAAGGAAGTAGTTGTATTAAAACAAAATAATGCAGATAGCAGTTTCTGAAGTACCTCAGTTGATAAATAATTTATAGAGTAGATAGCCAAAACCTAGATTAGAGATGCAAGCAGCTACCTATCGCTGGTTTCGTGTGAGGATTTATCAAAGCGCAAAGCAATCCATGTAAGTTGCATTTTAATATAGCAAAAGTTGACATTGTTCGTGACCTAGTTAAGATGATGCATGGACCGTTCAATAACTTGAATAAGCAAGAAAAATGCTGTAGATAAAGAAGTGTAATAGTAGAAGGTGAAGTATTAACAAGATCATTGACCCATCGAAAGGTCAACTCAAATGCAAATGTAAGAGCCACTAGTTTGTCAACAAGAGCACTTCTTAACAATCTTAAGATTGCTGAACACCTAAAAGAACAAAAAATGGTATTGAGTATCCCATTTTTCTAAACTGGTTCAATATCATTAAGCACAAGTTGCAAGGAATGGGCACTAATGTACGGAACAATAAAGTCTCATGTTTCCTAACTATAGACTTCAAATAAATATCCCTTTTTCTTTTTCTCTTCTCTCTCTCTCTCTCATGTCTATGGTGTTTCCGTGTTGCCAATAGCCTATCACATATATTCACCTTGGTATGATGGTATCAAGCACCAATCTTGCAGAAAGTTGCAATGGCTCACCGTGTTTTCCAGAGAGTAATGAAGCAATATGAATTGGATAAAGTTTATTGTTTTTACGCAGGTTGCTTTAAATATATTCATTCATGCCTTTTCATCATTGTATTATCAATATGTAAATTTCTAATCTGATCACATTATGTTAGATAAGTAACACCAATAACAGCTACAACAACCAATAATGACTCATCTGCCATCCGTAACGAATAAGTCCTTGATTCTGTCATCTTGTGATAGGTGGATGGTAGATTGAGAAAATTATGGTTCGTTTGCCACACCAGTCACATAAAGTTTATGAATGAAGCAATGAACCTATAAACAATAAGACTTCCTGAGAGAATTCACATCTCCATGACCTACAAAATCTAGCATCAAATAACCTTTTAAAGAACACAAATTGTATCATGGGTATTTTTCCATGCTTAGTGTCGCAATTCAGCAGTAACGAAGACCATAGTTTAGATGTCACATGCATAGATATTTCACTAATCACTAGATTGTAAGAAATTCAAATTGGGAAGAGATTCCATACACAATAAATCAATCTGTTAACTAACAGCAACATTGAAAAGCATCCTCTATGAACTTGGACAAGGATTTTCATATTAGAACTACAATTGATTGCACAATTGAGAGGAACTGATAACTGCAACAAAGCAGTACCTTCGGGTTTGATTCTGACTTGACAACTGGAGCTTGAAAAAGACTGAGAGGATCTGTGGCTGCCCAGTCTTGATAAGCTGGTGGAAAATCTACACTAGATTTGCAGAAAAAGAAGTGTAGATAGTAAGATATGTTAAAGTCAAACCTGAATATACATGCAGAAAAATAATACACTTTACCACATGAATCTATACCACCCAAATCATCAACTTTTTGAAAACCATAAGTATAGTTTTAATTTAACAATAACTACTAATAAAATATTCTATGATATTCTCAAGGAAAGGGAAACCTGAAAACATGACCAATCACTGATGTCACTTTATATTGTACCCGGTACCCTAAAAATGTACCATCAAACTCATGAACCTCCGTACTACCCCTTCGTGATGACATCTGCAAAATCAGAGTTGTAAATCCAGAAAAATCCTTATGAGAAATACAGCATCTAAACATAACATAAGGTAAGTAGTGATCAATTCCAGAGCTTCCTCTAAAAAGTAATACATTCAGAAAATCAGAAAATCAGAAATACAATGACTAAACAGGATGGTCCAACCTCATGCAGAAGATGGTCATTTGTTTCTATATAATGCAGATGATACCCTCTCTCTTCCAAAATATAAGAGCAAATGTTACTTAAGAAAAGAAGAGTTCTAATACTGTAAAATGGAGAGAATAACAATAACAGTAGTTACAAAATAAGTAAAATTAACTAGACAGAGTACCACAAACGGAAAATTATTATATAGGAATGATGATTACACACTGAAGCCTGGATACAATTGCTAAATAAATGAACTTCAATAAGAGAATCAGATTCTTAATAGCTTTCGATTCATAGGTAAGCTTCACACTCAGGAATCATTTTCCTGGGATTTCGGCAATTGTAAGGGGTTAACTGTGTGCTATATGTGCTTATGCCATTCTGTTAGAAAATGCTACCAACTGTTCCCACAATTCCACACTTGGAATCCACCTTACAGATTTTAAAACAAATGCCAAAAACAACAAAATGGGAAGTGCGGTAGCAAGAGCATGGATGTGTAAGAATAACTGAAGTACCAAATTAGCCATTCACTTGGTTTAAAAATGCGCGCATTATGCGCTCTGATGCGTGATGCGCTCTGATGCGTGATGCGCTCTGATGCGCTGGATAGAACGCATCAACGAGTCTGATGCGATGCGATTCCATGATGCGAACGCATCACCTACGCATCACACGATGCGTGCATCACTTAGGCATYARCGCATCATGTATGTTGCGTTTTGGGCTCCCTTTTTTAGTGTTTACTTGGGCTTTTTAGTTGGGCTTTTTTTAGTTGGGCTTCTTAGTTATGTAAAATAGAACCTGAGTGACTGTTAGCGATAGAACGTGAGTGACTGACTGTTAGCGAGTAGCGAGTAGCGAAGCGACCTAATCGATAGAACTTAGAAGCCGACAGCAGTAGTCGATACTCGATAGTCAATACCAGCGGTCCACCAGCAGCAGTAGTCTATTTGGGGAGTATTAGTTGGTCACTTGGTTGGTCATTTAGTTTAGGGATTAGGACTATTAGACATTTACTTGTGTAATTGTGTTCTTCATGGTAGTAGTTTGTATGTTATGTACTTCTGTTATTCTGATTCACGAACTTTTTAAGATTCTAATGCCACTTTTTTAACTACTTTATGTTATAAATGAAGTATTTTGATAGGTAAGTATTTTTAAGGTAGAAATTGATATGTAGAATTAATTTATAAATATTTTTTGAATACCGGGCGCATCACGCATCGGCTTCCGGGACCCTTAATGCATCGGACCGCATCGCGCTTTTTAAAACCAAGGCCATTCAAAGTAATACATATTTATCCTTAACCTCTGGAAATTCATGAAACTGAATATCAGTGGTGGGACAAAAGAACTGCCCAATAAGTCGCCCACCATATCAGTTCTTCTTGGTGATTTGAGTGTCAACAAGCAATTTAGTGTAGTTATTTACTTGAGATCGATGGGGTTTCATTGATTAAGCTATAATATGAATTAGGAGGTGCGGAGTGCAAGCTTGAATTAGCTACCATGGACCTTAAGACACAAAGTGGGGGTCATGGGGGCCGCACCCCTGCGGGGTTCTAAGGGGCAGAGCCCTTTGGGGGTGCCGTCTCAAAACGGTATGCACTAAGTATAAATTCAGAAGACGTGTAGGATTCTAAAGTTTATTCACAAATGTGTTGGTTTCTGAACTTCCACTTTAGAAAGTGGGTCTAGAATTCAGAAGGCACGTTGCTTTCTAAACTTTGGTGCAGTTACCATTTGATCTTATCCATTGGTAGTTATTTCATAATTGATATCCACATCTTACTGACAAGGTGCGTGCCCAGCTAAAGGAAGATCACGAGTAGGCTGGTACCAATTTCTCCACATCAGCAGCAACATAGGCATCTGAATCTTAAGTAGGAAATTACTGCATCTCTGTTAATTAGGTTAAAAGTAGGGCTATGAGAAGGCCAGGATTTTTCATGCGGTCTAGAGATGACTATGCATAGATCACCCCTATTTGTGTGGTCCGTTCTAGTGACARCATTCCCACTTTTATTATCACTTCCAGTACTGGCAGGGGCGAGGCTCAATAGCTAAATACATGGCAATTGAATCATAAGCCGAGATCATAAAGAGCATACTTGTACTTATTTGATAATTGATCTTATCCACAGATAACTACATAACCACCGCAAACTAACTGGCAAACTACTTACTCATTTAAATATATCGAAAAACACAACATTTGTGTATTTTGCTCACGATTTTGCCTATAAATCTTGAGTGTGTATTTACAGATAGTGATTCGATTCACGATCCATATACTATCCAAGTTCTCTACATCGAAATCTATAACCTGCAAACCTCAGATTAACAGTTCTAAGATCGTAGACTAAACATGCTCATTCTTCAATCTCTGTTTACTGATTTCACATGCATAATCAACTTCATTTTCTAATCAAGGTTTCAAGTGCCATTGAGAAAAACATAACAAGAATAACCAAATCTTATTAAGCATCTAGGTTGGTAATTTATACACATCTCCTTGGTAATGCCTTCTATGTCACGGGTCATGATAACCCCCTCCTTTCAAAAGAAAATAGCCAAATGCTCCAAAGTGAAAGATGAAAGAAATGCATCCCCTCTTTGTAAAATAAACCAAAAAAGCAACAACGTTGATATTAAATTGCATGGTTTGTGCTAACAAATCATGAAGATTCAGTACATCTATATTGGGGAGAAACACAAAAAAGGGAACATTAAAAAGTTTTTCATTGTTTTGAATAAACCCAAAAAAGTTACTCATGTACAATGCATGCATCATTTTGCACATATGGTGTGAAATGTACTTGGTATGGAATGCCGATTTACCCAAGTAAACTGAATCTCCTTAAATGTGTGTCAACATAGTATTGAGCAATTTTGTCTCTCATTCTTGTCACTCCCAACTCGTAGGTTTTCAATGGAGTATAATTACATCAAGATAGGAAACAAAGAAGAAGATGCAACTTAAAAATAAAAGAGGGTGAATTACTATCATATGCAACTTAAAAATAGAAGAGGGTGAATGACTATCAATCAATGAAAAGATTGAATGCGGAAGATGAACAAGAAAGGAGGAAAAACCTAAGTCGCTCGGCACAAAAACGCCAACAATTGCAATTTAAACTATATGTCATAATTTAACGTAGCTATCTGAAAAGTTCAACAGCTAATCAGCTATTCAAAACCAATATCAACTTCACATAGTTACAAATGTAACTAGTACGATAGAAGAGGCACAAAATGGGAGTTGGAAGGATTTACTCGACCACCGGACAGTGCTGTAGCAATTGAAAGAGCGATGCTTGGCTTTTCCGCAACCTGAATAAATCGAAATATAACAAGTGAGTAGATTTTGAAAGTTGAATTGCTGAAAAACGCTGGAAAGAGCAACGAAGAATTCTCTTACCATGAGTACTTTGGTCGCCATTGTTAACTTCCTGTTGAACTCTGAAAGTCTGAATCAAACAAACGCTCTCTCGGAAGTTCTTTTTCCGAAAACCCGAACCGATCCGACCTTCCGAAATGACCTTCAGCGCCTCAGCGGTTCAGTTCTAACATGGGCTGATGGCACTTACGAAAATGGATTGGATCATGTGAAAGTGAAACAGTGAAACTAAGTTGAACTGATGATGGCCTTTCCCAAAAGAAATGGATTGGGCTTTGATAAATAATTGGGCCTCTTTGTATTGATTCTTTTTAAGGTTAAATTAGTGATGGCCAAAACCCGTCCCGGGCCGGGCCGAGTCGGGCCTAATCGGTCCCAAGTTTTCTCATAACCGAACCCGGTCCAGGTCGAAAATGATAGGATCGATTAAGGTACTTCATAACCGGTTATAGGCCGCCGGTCCCGGTCTCAATAGGTCCTTTGCCGGTCGCGGTTGGGGTGTACAAAAAAAGGCCAACCCGCGAAACCCATCCAACCCAACCTGCTAACAACTCAGTTAAACCCAACTCGCCTAACTGCCAAACCGCCCACCTGCTAACCCGCTAATTAGGAGGGTTGAAACCGCCCAAGCCGCCACTAATATATAATTTTTTATAAAATTTTATTTATATATATATATATATATATGTTTATTATGTAGGGATGGGTTCAAATAAAAACCACTCAATTTATAAAACCCGTGAAAACCTCATTCAACCAATCATAATTTTTTATTTTGTTCATTTTTTTGTAATTATGAGAGGTTGATTAACCATTTTTATTGTGGAGGGTGTTAATCATGGATATTATCATCTTCATTAATTTAATTTTAGAAAAATACATAAAACAGTTTCATTAAAATTTCATTAAGTAGTATATGAAACAATTTCATAACCACATATGAAACAACTTCATCATAAAAGTATTATATGAAACAATTTCATAAAATTAACAATTTCATGAAAAAATTTCATAAGATTAACGACGGATGAGAGTAGTTTTTACGGTTTTTACAAATTGGAGTGGTTTTCATTCGATCGCTCCTCTTATTATGTGTATATATATATATATGTATATATATATTATTAATGTATAAATTTTATATAATTTTTGTTGATATTATATTTTGTTTCATTTTAGCTAAACATATAGATTACCAAAAGAGATTCACGATCAAAGAATGATGACAAATAATCTAAGTAATAAGGAAAATTATTGATTTTTTTTTCAGCAACAACAAATTGATATGTTGGAGAATATGAATGATATTGAAAGATATTTGATGGACGAATCAATCAATCTATGACGCTTTTAAGGAGTTACATTAGAAAAATGTTTTATTTAAAAGAGTTACAATATATTTATAAGATGATTTTGAACGTCTTAACAAATTCTATGATGCTTTTAAAATAAAATGTTGTATTAGTTATTTTATACAACACGACTTGAAAAAGTGTCATGTGAACAAAAGTGTCCTATAAATAGATGAGTTTACGGTAGATTTCTCAAAACATTTCTATAAAATAACAAATACGACATTTTATTTAAAGATCATTCTAAAACACTTATTGAAACATCCTATAAACTTATTGTAACCGGACGTTTTATAGTATAGTCCATAAACTTAAGTTTTATGAATTATTTCATTCGTCAAATTATGTAACTACTAACCCGCCAACCCAACCCGCCTCAACCCGCAAGGGTTGGGTTGGGTTATACTTTTGAATGGGTTGGATTGGGTTATACTTTTGAATGGGTTGAGTTTGATTGAGATTTTTTCAAACCGCCATAATTGGGTTGGGTTGTAAAATTGTTGTAAACCGCCCACCCCAACCCGCTTACACCCCTAGGTCGCGGTCCTCCGGCGGTCCCGGGTCTGGCCGAGCAGGTTAAATGTATAGAATAACAATTTACTTTTAAAAAATTTACCCAATATAACAATGGATTATTTGTTACATTTTAAACCGGTTAACCCCCACTTTTATTTGCTTACATGGCTTAAATGAGATGACATGGATAACACATCATTCTGATTACGTGGCAATCACTTTTTTTAAAAAAATTCCCTACTCTACCGATTATTCATATCTCACCCACATTATGTTTCTCTTTAAAAATCCTTTCAGAAAAATCACTCTTATTAAACAGTATGTAAATTAAATATTTTACAGTAACATTTTTTTTAACAAAAATGATATTTTTTTCTTAAAATAAATATTTTATTTGTAGAAAAACGTAACACTTTTTATTTAATTTTCTGATTCAAAAAATATATTATTCACGATATAAAATGTGTTTATAAATATTCAATATTAATGAATAATTCAGAAATAATCTAATTAATTTAATATATTTATTAAATAAGATGTCAACTCAATTTTTTTAACTAAATGTGATATTTTTTTTCAATATAAATATTTTACTTGTAAAAAATCTAACAATTTCTATTTTCCTAGTTCAAAAAAATACACTTTTAAACAATTTTTAATTGTAAAGGAGATAAATTGTGATCTACAAGTTTTCTTAATATTGTTATGCTAAGGAAAATTTATAAAAATAACCGGTTTATACAACCATTTACCACAAAATAATCACATTTTAGAGGTGTCTTAAAAAAATTAATGTTCATTCCTCGTTGACCGTGCGTTTGACCTCGTTGACCGTGTTTGACCTCGCCCCCGGGATGATCCAGATTGTCCGATCGCCCCCCGGGGGCGATCCTGGTATTTTTAGTTTCTTTTTTTGGTATTTTTAATAAAACTGATACGCCATTGAAGTTGTATTTTTTAACTTTTTTAGAACCAAATTTCATGGGTAAAGGTTTAAAAATAAACCTTTATAATTATGGAGAAGCAAAAATTATTTTTATCTGTTTTGGGTTTCGTAAATCAGATATAATATCTGATTGACGAAATTTGACCTCTATTTTGTCATTTTGTGTTTTTTATTTAACAATTAAGGGATGTTTTTAATAAAAATGGAAAAATACATAAAGTGTGTCTTTTTACRTATTTAATTTTAAATTTCACGGTTTTTCGTTATAAAATAACCGGATGATAATTGTGGTTACGAAAAAAAAATATTTAGTTGATTTTTGGAGAAAAAATTAGACATTATAGCTGATTTTCGCGGTTTTTCATGATATGACACTCTATGACGTCGATTTGACGTTGATTTGAAGATGATTTTGTTTTATTACTTAACGTTTTATATAAATTGCATGTGGGGGACCATTCATCCCCACCACCGCCCGTTTTCTCTGGAAAAACCGAGCGAAAAACCGAGCTTTGACCATCCCACCGACCATCCCGACCAATATCGATGCCATTCTTCGACATACCGTCATAGACTACCATATAACGACATCGACGACCTTCCGCCGCCACCGACCACCGTGATCTGCCGCCGTCGGCCACCATCCGCCGTCGTCGGGCACCATCCACCGCCACCGACCACCGTCATCGGCCGCCCCTCACCACCTTTCGGCGCCAACAACCACCCTCCGCTGCCAACGACCACCGTCAAGAGCCGCCGTCCACCACCCTCCTCCGCCACCAACCACCGTCTACCGCCGCCATCCACCACCGTCCGCCCACTCTCATTGCAATGGGTACGATACCATTGTTTCCATCCATGCCGACCACTAAGAACATGGTGCCAACGTACGGCCCCTTCAGATGGGCACCATCCATTATAAGAAGCGGTCTCATGTGTTCTAGAAACGATCGAATCCACAGATGAACGAGATTAAAAATGTAATTTCAGAACATAAAATTATGACAATAATTATAAAATATGACAAAATTATTACCGAACAACCGAGTGCGACAAACAACATGTCGAATCATCCTAGTGGATCTAGAGCGATCTATGTCACAGTCTCAGGATTTGCTAGCTTTAGATTGTGACAATAAACCGGGAGTAGGTTAAACGACGATTCCGGTGTCCACCTCAACAGTTGCAAGGCATACATCTTTGCTCGCCATGCTTGGTGGTAGAAGATGCTAATATTGAACAGTTGGTTCACATCTTCCATGATTTCTTTACCACGGTACACTCTCCTACAATCCTTTAGACTGTCTGCCAGTATATGACCCAAAACCTTTTTATTCGCATTACGGTGGTTTGGGTACACTTGGGACCTTGAACATGTGTGTTCATCATGGAGCTTGCGTACCTGAAAAATACTGGTACCATCGATGGAAACAGCCATCAAACGCCAATCACAGTCCGAATCTGAGTGACACACCACCTCGTACCGGTGTTTGGAAGATTTCTTTACTTTCATCTGAAAATTTTCATGAACGCACTTTAATCTCACTGCGAGCTTAAGTGCTTCCTTCGAGTCAAAGGTTTGTAGAACTTTGACATGAGATGTAGGCTGGTAGGAAATGTTTCCCTTTCTACTTTTGATAACTGGGACCGGATAAGGTGATAGGTCGGGCATGCCTCAAAAACTATTCATTACCGGCTTGATATCTTCAGAATCGAAGTTATCGTCGTCTTCGGGTATGTTCAAAATTTCGGCAGCAACAGAAACATCTTCTGCCATATCTACCTCCCACAACGGTTTTGACAGTTCGAGAGACCGGATCGGGTACGGGTTGGGAGACTG
>NC_037528.1:25962164-25963830 GCF_001531365.2 Cynara cardunculus var. scolymus | reverse complement strand
GCAAGTACTCATCTCTCTGAGGATTTTCAAACCGTTTAGGTAAATAAAGGTGTAACATATTAGAAGACCCAGCACATATCACAGAGGCTCTGTTACCTTTAGGCCTCTGGCAGAACTCTCTTAATACTTCTTGTCTATTGATATGGTGCACGTGGTTCTGTGGATAAGGGTTAAAGCTAATCACGCGCATGTTAGAATCGGGGGCGCACGTCATCAATCATGCGTCTTCCCAACACAGCGTGTCATAGTCTTGATTCATCACACCCTTTAGCCACTCATCACGTTATTTCTCCCAATAAAACGGTTCAGTTCAAATCTCTCACTATAAATACCCCYTTCCCCCCAAAACGTAAACCTTTACAATATCCTTCTTCTCCGACAAACCTGCAATTTTTCAAGCTTTTCTAAAACCTGCAACTATGTCTTCTTCTTCAGCCTCCGCTCAATCGGTTAACGTCTCAAGCGACAACGAAGTAACCCATGCCCAAGCTTTAACGTCACACGCTCTATCGTTTGTCCAAAATCGATACGAGAAAGTCGTACTGGTGAAGAAACCCTATAATTATTACTTCGTTCCATCTTCAACAGGTTTCCCTGAATTCACCTTCCCYCTTCTTGAAATTCTTCGTAACCATCCACTTTATTATGCCCTTTCAGCCACCAAACCTACACCTGAATCATATATCACCCAATTTCTTTTAAGCTCATATATTACTACCTTGGACAACTCTGGACTAAGCATCGTTTGTTATGCTTCTCACCCAATCAACAAATCTCTAGTGCCCATGGAACTAAACGTGAATACTCTTTGAACTACCCTCCTTGGAATCTCTCAATTTGGATGCTTTCGCCCCAACCCCAACAGACAATGAACTAATTCAATTTCTTGAATTTCATTCCTACGCTGCCCAGACTAAAATTGTGAAAAGGACTCAGTTCAAACGAAAAGGCCTTCCCCCAATCTGGAATACTTTGTTCTCGATAGTGAACTGCTGTCTAACAGGGAAGGTCGGCAGCCATGACCAGACCTCTCATGCAATGCTTTCCATTGTGTATGGAATATATTTCAACCTGCTCCTCGACTATGCACAGTTCATCTTCGAAGACATGGTGGGTTTGATCAAGAAGAAGTGCGCTACACAAAGGGGTGAGAAGTCAAAAGTGAAGGCGCAGAAGAAGGCCAAAGAGGACCTCAATCATCCAAATCTTATTCTACAGAGGTTCTTTGGCCTAGTCTTTGGGGAAATGATTGTAGAGAAGCTGCCCTCTACCGAGCCTAACGCCAGATTGTATCTATTGAAGGAGTTCCACCCGACAGAGCATGAGCTAGGGTACAGAAGCCCCAGACCTCTATCTAAAGCCATGCTCAAATACCTTAGTCATGGAGATAGGAAAGCATACAGACATGGATACAGGAGGCCAGAGCCGGTCCCTGAAACCCCTCCACGCATAGGAATCCCCATAGGAGAGAGAGTGGAAAAAATGAGGGTCGAGGGAAAACGGGAGGAGCCAGCAGAGGCTAGACAGGTGAGTGAGGAAAGACCTAGAGTAGTAAGTCCCCCACCTAAGAAGACTAAGAAGACTCAGAAGGGTGTCGACTCTTTTGAGAAGAAGAAAGGGAAGAAGAGACCCGAAGAAGAAGAGGGTCCAAGTAGTCCTCTGCAAA
>NC_037528.1:25939657-25960514 GCF_001531365.2 Cynara cardunculus var. scolymus | reverse complement strand
CTGCCCTGTTCTCAAAAGATAAATCTCCAGAGCCTAAGGGGAAAGGCAAGGGTAAAGTTGTAGAGGAGTCGCCACAAAAAGGGTCAAGCTCTGAGACGCCAGAGGAGATAAATGAAGAAGAGTATGACGACCCAGAGCTCGTTCAAGCGTTAAAGGTGTCTTTAGCAGAGGCACAAGCAAGAAAGGGCAGAACACACATCCCCAGAGCTGGAAAAGGCTCTTCCTCCAAGAAGGCGAATGAGGAAACGTCCACGGGTATGTTTGACGCTCTGGTAGGAACTGTCAAGCCAATCCTACCAGAGGGGTCCACCCAGAGGCCGATACTAGAAGAAGAAGAAACCAGAATACCAGAATCTGCCACAGTAGGAAGGGTTACTGAGATCCTTGAATCAATGAGCAAAATTCCCATGCAGCAAGTGCGCACAGAGCCTGTAACCACTGTGGAGGAGATTCTGTGGTGGCGTTACTCTACCGTGGATACAGAGCCCCCTTACGATCCAGAGCTTACATGAATGCCTTCTGCCGCTGCAAAGTTCCACTTCTCAAAGCTCACAAGACCACGCGAGCAGGTCTTCTCAGAGCACGTGATAACTTCCCTTGAAACCATATCTCCAAGAACTATGATGAAGAAGACCATGCTTTATGCTCAATATGTGGTGAAGAGGGATGACGGCAACCTCTACACGTTCACAGATGCTGACCTCCACAACCTCTGTGTATTTGACCTTATCTTCTTCCACAAAATTCTTAACAAGTACATGGAGAGGAGGTCAAGCTATTCGACTTCCCTCAGAAGGCTGGTCGAAGTAATGCACGCTCAAATAAAATATTACAGCCAGAAGGACTTCGATATCGTGATGAGGTTGGCCCAAACAGATTTGAAGATTTTCCCTCCGAAGAAGAAGCCAAGTTGGTTACTTAGATGTCATCCTAACACCATTGTCCAAAATCCCATCTTTGGGTTTGTTTTCCTGGACAAGGATGAGATTCTAAGGTTCTTTGATCCGACAGAGGTGAACAAGTATTCGACAGAGACTCTTAAGTAGGTGTTCAATCTAGTAGCAGCAGAGGTGCACAAAGGGCATCTAAGGGCGGATGAAATGTCTGGTATTCTGGATGCAATCAAAGTTCAAGTCTCCTTCAGAGAGTGGATATTCAAAGTCTACAGAACTATCAAGTCAGATCTGCAATTTGCCATAGATGACTATCCAGACTCTGCGGTGGACTAATCTTCTGTAACAGTATAGGCCTGGGCAACAATTTTTCAATTCATTTCTTTCATGTAATTCTTTTCAGATGATGAGTTTAACCTCCTCTTGTAATTCTTTCAATTAGTCATTTCTTGCATTTTTTTTGTCTATTTTTACTTTTTCATACTTAGGGGGCGATTGTTAGCTCTAATATTCACTTAATGTAAAAGTATGAAAAAGTATTCTGCAAGTGTTGACATAAGGGTATCTTCCACAGAAGACATCAGAGGACTAGCAACAGAAGCTATTTCAACGTGCAAGTAAAGTTCAACAGAACCTCTGATGTCTCTCACAGAGGTTCTGGTAAAAGGTCCTCTGACAATAAGATCATACAAGTCTACTACAGCAGAGCCTCTGAGATGACTCACAGAGGGTCTGCGGATATGTCTTCTATGAAGATCCGGTTCTGCTGTTTTTCAAAGGTTGTTAGCTGCATGTGCTTCTCATGTGACTAGATTTTAATAGACTTTATTTGGACGGCTTAGATGATTTCACTTTCTAGATCATGTCAGTAAGGTCGTTAGGGTCTAGTATATATAGCAGCTTAGGCCTTTGTATTCAGTGTGCTTCCGTATTGTAATCGTCAATATTTTCAATCAATTGAAAAACCTTTGAAACTATTCTATTGTGTTCATCTTCTTCATATTAATCTGTATGTTCTTGGTTAATTACTCTGTATTGTTCTTATCATTGTTTTCGCTGAACTGTAGAGATCATTCAGAGTAAGAGTTCAAATACCAAAGCTGAATTTACAAGTCCTAACAGGTTTGCAGGAATGTTTCTGAGGGATTTGGATTCCCTGGAGGGAATTGGATTCCATGGTGTTTGTCCCAATTTCACTGATCAATCTTCATGAAGCTCCATAACAATGGCAGATCTGATATAGCATTCAAGAACATCAAGATGAATATTGAGAGGAAAAGTCAATGCATTCAAAGTTTGGTCAAACCTCTTATTACGTATAGAATTTTTCAAATGAGCACTCTCTTTTCAAATTACAAAGACAACTCCCTATTTATATGGTCAAACCTACTAACACAAGTCAAAGTCAAACATGTCTAATAAAAGTCAAGCACAATGACTTTTACAATTATAGACAATATTTAACTTTCAAGACGAATACAATTAATACTGATTTTCAGTCCTAACAGTTTTTAGTCACAAATGCTGCAATTTTATATAATCTTTAAAATGTTTTCAATTAAAGATGGGTTCTTGGATAAAAATAATTTTGTCATGGAACCAGAGGCGCTTTGGTTGGTCATGACTTTTGGGGGGGAACCAGAGGGCTCTGGTTAAGAGTGATGAGTTAATTCATCAATGGAATGTTAGGTTTTATGAATAATGGACTCTGGATAGACAAACCAGAGGCTCTATTTAAACATTGAAAACCCTTGGAATGAAAATCATGCCCTTAATGTAGGACTAGAGGAGTTGTGGTTGAATGAAAGAGATGTTCACTTCTTAATTTAGCATTTTTGGTATACAGAGGCTCTGTATAGATGAGCCAGAGGCTCTGGGTTGGAAAATGCATAATATGTGCAATGTGTGCATGATGATGAATACAAAACTCCCCCTCAAATGATGTATGGGGATGTGTATTGAGTTAAAAACTCCCCCTACAATCAATAAGAAGGTTGAAATTAATGACTAGAGGCTCTGGTCTATACAACCAGAGGCTCTGGTTGTGAATGATGATGAAATCATATATGGAATGAGGTTAAGTTCATGTAAATGGACATTAAAAGGATGGGCCTTTGCGACCAAAGGGCTCTGGTTCCAAAGACTTTGAATCCCGAGGCTCTGGTCTTTAGAACCAGAGGCTCTAGTCAAGAAGGATATGCAAAAATGATGAAAGAATGTTAAATAATGATGCATGTGAAGTCCAAATTGGACCAGAGGGCTCTGGTCGCAAAGGACATGGAAACCAAAAGCTCTGGTCTTTGGAACCAGAGGTTCTAGTTCCGTAAATGATGAAATATGACTAAGTTATTTGTATAAATGAATGAGGGAGACCAAGTTTGAGACCAAAGAGGCTCTAGTCTCAAAGGATTGGAATCCAGAGGCTATGGTCTATATAACCAGAGGCTCTGGTTGTGAAGGGGAAACTTAGTGAAAAAATCACAAAGCATTTGCTTTGGACCAGAGGGGCTCTGGTTCCAAAGGCAATGAAAATATTTGGCCAAAATTTAAACAAGTATTTCTAATTGGCTAGAGGCTCTGGTCTTTAGAACCAGAGGCTCTGGTTTAGAGTACTTGGTGTTTATGGCCATAATGATATATCACTTGTAGGCATAACCATGAGATATTGAGGATCTCTGGTTTGAAACTATGGATTGCCTCTAAGTGGTGAGATTCAGCATACCCATCTTGCTGACAAGAAATAAAAATCTTTTCTCATCAAGAGCTTTTGTGCAAATGTCAGCAAGTTGAATCTCTGTAGGAACAAAGTAATCTTAATTGTACCTTTTTTGACATTGTCTTTCAGAAAGTGGTACCTTCATCGATGTGTTTGGTCTTGGAATGCTGCACAGGATTTGCAGAGATGGCTATGGCACTCTTGGAATCACAAAGGATGAGAATCTTTTCATATTCAAACCCATAATCCTTAAGTTGAGCCTTCAACGAGAGGACTTGTGAACAACAACTAGCAGCAGCAATATATTCTGCTTCTGCTGTAGAGGTTGAAACACAATTCTGTTTTCTGGATGTCCAACTTACCAGCTTGTCCCCCAAGACTTGACAGCTTCCAGACATACTCTTTCTATCAAGCTTGCAACCAGCATGATCTGCATCTGTGAAAGCTATTAGATCAAAGCCAGAGTCCTTTGGATACCAGAGACCCAATGAAGGGGTTCCCTTGAGGTATCTAAAGATCCTCTTGACTGCAGAGAGATGAGATTTCTTTGGATTAGCTTGATACCTTGCATAAAGATATGTAGCGAACATAATATCTGGTCTACTAGCAGTTAGGTATAGGAGTGATCCAATCATGCCTCTGTAGGTTGTTACATCCACAGATTTGCCTGATGGATCAGCAAACAACTTAGCTCCTGTAGCCATTGGTGTTCTCATCGATGATGAATTTAAGAAAGAGTATTTCTTCAGAAGTTCATTCACATAGGAAAGTCCCTTCTGGAGTTTGTTTTATTTGAAGGCCAAGGAAGAAACTAAGTTCTCCTATCATACTCATTTCAAATTTGCTTTTCATCAGCTTTGAGAATTTTTCGCAAAATTTTGCATTGGTAGAACCAAATATGATATCGTCCACATATATTTGCACAAGTAGGATGTTACCTTTGTGCTTCTTGAGAAAGAAGGTTGTATCGATTGTACCTTTTTCAAATCCATTGTCGATGAGAAAGGTGGAGAGAGTTTCATACCAGGGCCTGGGTGCTTGTTTCAGTCCATAGAGGGCTTTGCCAGAAAGTAGACGTACTTTGGATGCTTTGGATATTCAAACCCAGGGGGCTGCTGCACATATACTTCTTCTTGAAGCTTACCATTAAGGAAGGCAGACTTGACATCCATTTGATAGACCTTGAAGCCTTTGTATGCTTCATAGGCTAGAAATATCCTGATGGCCTTAAGTCTTGCGACGGGAGCAAACGTTTCATCATAATCAATCCCTTCTTTCTGGCAGTAGCCCTTGGCAACAAGTCTGGCCTTGTTCCTTATGACTATGTCATCTTCGTCCTTCTTGTTTCTGAAGACCCATTTGGTTCCTATGGCCGTCTTCCCTTTGGGTAGAGGCATGAGGGACCACACTTTGTTTCTTTCAAACTAGAGTAGTTCTTCTTGCATCGCGTCTATCCAGTTTGGGTCTTGTAGGGCTTCAGAAATCTTCTTTGGTTCGAACATGCTCAGAAAGTTGGCGAAAAGGCATTCATTGGCTGTTGCTGATCTCTTCTTGACACTAGATGTTGGATCACCAATGATTTGGTGTTGTGGATGGTCTTTTGTCCACTTGGTGCAAGATTGGGGTTCTAGAGCAACAGGATGCAATTTTTCATCAATCGATGGAACTGCTTGCTCCCCCTCGAAGAGATCATCTATAGAGTGATGCTTTGGTTCTGGTTCTTGATCTGAAGACACAGAAGAAGTAAAAAGTGAAGTAACATGAGTTTCAGTAAGAGATGTACCTTTAGCATTGGAGACTTCATGTTCTTCATCAGCTCTGGAAGTGGGTTTAGCAGTAGGTGCATGTCTAGAGACTACTTCTTCTTCGAAGATGTCTTCAAATAGATGAGCTAACTCTAATTCATTGGGTTTGCCAAGTGATGAATCAAAGGTTCTCTGTTGAAGTCCGAGTCCTGAACTGCTATGTCCAGAAGTTATTGGTGTGGAATGATCAAAGGACTCATTGATGCTTTCGATGACGATCTTTGTCCTTTTGATGTAGACTCTGTAGGCCTTTGCGGTTTGAGAATATCCCAAAAAGATCCTTTCATCAGCTTTTTTGTCGAACTTGCCAAGATATTCCTTATCATTGAGTACAAAGCATTTGCACCCAAACACATGAAAATATTTGACATTTGGTCTTCTTTGATTGATGAGTTCATAGGGTGTCTTCTGGTGCCTCTTGTTGTTGATTGACCGATTATGGTTGAAGCAGGCAGTGGATATAGCTTTAGCCCAGATGGTGATGGGTAACTCCAATGAAGCAAGCATGGTCCTTGCTACTTCTACGAGGGTTCTGTTCCTTCGCTCCACCACTCCATTCTGTTGTGGAGTTCTGGCTACTGAAAAGTTTTGGGAAATACCTTCATTGATGAGGTATTCATCGATTCTAGCATTTCTGAATTCAGTCTCATTGTCGCTTCTGACTTTTATGAGTTTGCGTTGTAGAAGGACTTAGAGTCTTTTCATCACCCAGATGAGAAGTTCAAGAACATCTGATTTCTTCTTTACAAACTCAACCTAGGTGTATCTGGAGTATTCATCAACTAGTACTAAGATGTACTTCTTTCCGGAGAGGCTTTGTGTAGATATGGGCCCACAGAGGTCTATGTGAATCATGTCCAAGGGCTTGGTGCAGGAGGTTTCTGACTTTGTTTTATGGGAGGCCCGTTTTAGTTTTCCTATCTCGCAGGCTGAGCATAGATGGTCTTTTTCAAAATTAAGATCTGGAATCCCCTTGACCAGCTTCTGTTTAGCTAGCTTCCTTAGAACGTCAAAGTTCAGATGTGAGAACTTCTGATGCAATAGCCAATTTTCATCGCTCTTCTGGGATACAAGGCAGAGGGTGTCTTGTCCCACAGAGGATTGAAAATCCAGAAGATAGAGATTCCCTTCTCTCTTTGCCTTGATGATGGTTTGTTCGGGTTGTGTTTCAATGATGCAGAAACCCTTGTGAAATCTGACTTCAAGACCCTTGTCGCAGAACTGGCTTATGCTTAGTAAGTTATGCTTTAGACCTTCAACACAAACCACTTTGCTAATGGAGATGTTTCCCTTTATGAATGTGTCGTATCCTTTGATTGTACCCTTACTGTTGTCTCCAAAAGTGACAGAGCCTCCATATTTTTTGATGAAGGAGGACAGCTGACTTTTATCACCAGTCATGTGCCTGGAGCAACCTGAATCCATATACCATTGTTGCACATGTTGATCCTGCAAGACAAATTAAGGGGGTTTAGGTACCCACTTCATAATGGGTCTACGTTGGTTAGTCAGAGATACGACCTTTCTCTTTTCATCAGCCCTATTGGGAGTGGGCTGATTTTCATTACCCTTAGCCTTTGCAGGCTTGGGTCTGGTTGCATTTCCCTTGCCCTTGGACTTGGGCTTTTTCACGTTTTCGTTGGTTTGCCTATTATAGCGATAGACGTGTTTGGAAAATATGCAGCGATGGGTTAACATGTGGTTCCTCAGGTTTTGTAAAAGTGTTAAACATTGGCAGATAGGATAGTTTGAACATGAATGCTTAACTTTCTTTTTATTTTATGAAAATGAAGAAGTAAATGCAGGGGATGAAAATCTTGTCCAAGCATCGGTTGTTTTTACAAACTTCCTATCTAGTTCAGATTTTTTTATTTGTAGAAGGCTTGGTCTTTACTTCTTTCCTGAGGGAGGGCTACTTTTCTTCAGCTGAATGAGAAGAAAAGTGGTGGTTAGAATTTTCAGAGGCATGCCACTTCTGTTTTGCGCGCGAGTAAACTTAATGAACTTATATGAAGTATTTGGGCCTTGTGAAGTATCGTTGGCGGATTTGGTGTTGCTCAGCTTTCCTTTTCCTTTGTCTGAAGTTTTCATAGATGCTGGAACATGAGATTGGGTTTGAAGTTTTGAGGCTTCTTATCCTTAATAACCTCTGTTGATTCACAGATTATCTCTTCTTCAGATTCAGAATCAAGAAAAGTCTCTCGCAGATTTCTCGAAATCACTATTGTCATGGATGTTTGTGGGAGGAGTGGGTTCAGAGGTTGATGGTTGAGAGTGATCTGTTAGGGGTTCCATTGTTTCTGACTTAGATGAACTTCCAATATTACTTGGATGGTTCATCGATTCATCAGATGACAGTTCCTTACTAAGATTATCGTTTTCATCAACGGCATTTGCTGATGAAGTGGGATTGATGACCAGAGACTCTGATTTAACCATAGGGTTTCCATCGGTCTCTGGTGTGAAGGCATCGTTCCCTTTATCAGAATTCTTACATGTGCTGTTCTCGTACACCACGTTTTCAAAATCCTGTCTCAAGAGGACAGTTTTTCCATCGACTTTAACCCTTTTAAAATTTACTTTGGGTTTAGGGAAAAAGTCGGGTTTTTGAGTGCATCCAAGTTTGAAAGTGGATTCAAGGGTGGATTTTTGATTCGATGAAGGAGACCAATTCATTGAAATCCAATCCCTTGAGTGTCCTTTTGACCGTTAAGTTTTTCGTACACATCTTGGGCATCCTTATATTTCTTCCTCAGAAGTTCATTGATTTGAAGCTTTTGATGAAAAATCTCCCTTTCTTTTTGAAAGAAATCTTTGAGAGCGATTGAGTTGAGCCTCTCTGCCTCGGATTCTTTTAAGGCCTTCGCCTTCTTTTCTAAGTCCTTAGATATTTTCTTGTTCAAATCCAGAAGCTTTTCTTCCTCTGATTTTTTAAGAGAGGTGATGCGAGTCTTTTCCTTGACAAGTTCAGCTTTTTCTTCAGTTAGAAGATCAGTCTCTCTTTTGTAGAAACTGACTTCTTTTTCTACTTTTCTTCTTTCAGATTTTTCAAAATTTAATTTTTCTTTGAGTTTTAAGAAATCCTCTGAAAGTTTCATTACCCTTAACTCTAGCTTAGATGGAGCAGAGTTGGTTTCATCAATAGAAGACTCACATACCTGTTCATCAGAATCAGAGGCGGATTCTGCGTTGGACGTGGCCATAAGACAGATGAGTGCCTTGTCTTCTTCATCAGACAAATAATCAGACACCCAATTTTCTTTTTTCAGCCATCAGCCTTCGCTCTTTAGGATTGTATTTGTACTTATTCTTGTAATAGTCTACATCCTTCACTAGACGTCCTCTGCATTCTTTTGAAAAATGACTGATTTTTCCGCATCTGAAGTAGTGAAGGTCATTCTTTCTTCCGTCTCTGTCTTCTCTCTTCTCCTCTCTTATATCTTATTTTTCTTCTCTTCCCTCTCTTCTGTCTTCCATCTGATAGAATTTCGGTGGCTTCTTTTCATAGGATGGCTGGTACTTCTCCCTTCTGGAGTCTCTTCGTTCATAAGGCTTTTTGATGAACTTCCTCTGGAACTGTTTTGTGATCAAGGCCAGAGACTTGGCAAAGGCTTTGAGATCATCATCTGACTCGGATGTCTCGTCTTCAGATTCTGATTCTACTACTAGTTCTTTCTTGCCCTTTTTCTTGTGGTCTCTCGTGGAGGTCCTTGAAACATCCTTTTCTTCTACAGCAAGAGCAAGGGTCCACTGATGGATACTTTTCTCTTCATAATATCATTCTCTTGTACAACAAGTGTTCCATAGACATCATGCAATGACCAGCTGTCTAAGTCCTGATTTGCTTGGAGGGACATCGACAGATGTGTCCACTTATTGCCGAGACTTTTAAGAAATAACACGTTATTTTCTTCCTTCGTCCTGGAGATGTCGTTTCGACGACATTGATTGATCAATGTGTTGAAACGATCGTATGTCTTCTGAATCGGCTTATCAGGAAGAGCTTTGAAGTTGGTATACTCGTTGAGACATTGAGCTCTACGATTTTTTTTCGTTTTTGCTCCTCCTTCTAATTGACTTACCAGCTCATCCCATAGCTCCTTTGCGTTGGTGCATGCATCAAGGGATTGGAAGATTTCATTGGGAATGGCCATGATAATTAATCTTTTGGCCTTTTTGTCAGTTTCTACGTGCTCCATATCATCTTCATCCCAATTCTTCTAGTCCTTGGGCATGTAGTAAGCTGGAATTTCTGTTGTGCTGCTTGTTCTTGGGACTCTTGGAATAAGAGTCTGCGGTATGTAGGGACCCTCCATGACAGATCGTAGAAGGTTTCTGTCCATCCCTTCCAGAAAAGTTCACCATCCTTATCCTCCATTGTGGATACTCTTCTCTTTGAAGAGTTGGAGGTTTGGTGAGGGAACCAACACTATAAGCAGAATTCCAGTTGGCCATTGAAGATTTGGAAGAGAAAAATTACGCTCTTTGGAGAAGATTTTTATGAATTTTATAAATGAATGAAAAAGGCAAATTGAGAGTTTTTAATGATCGTTTTGATTGATAAACAATCAAGTGGCTCTTATACCAATTGTTGGTCTCAGATCTCTCAATAACACTAATAATTAAGTTAAGAATAACCTAATTATGTCGTGTGAATGAATAAAATGAAGAACACTCAAGAACAAGATATGAATCTTCAAAGAATATACTTGAGTGCAGGAATATTCACTTTATTCCAAAATGATAATAAAAGCGTTCAAAGCGTTAACTAATTACAGTAGGCCTAATCACCTATTTATACTAGTAGCCTAAACAAGAAGATAACTATCTAGTGAGACTATCTAGWAAATCTTCTAGGGAAAGATAAAGCTTATCTAGACATGGATAATAAACAAAACAAGATAAACTTTGTAGAAATCAACTGTCGATTGGTCATCTCCAGCTGTCTTCCATGGGGCGTTATTCAATCTTATCTTCATATCTTTATCGCATGCCTCTGGTTGAACTAGTGCAGAAACTTCAAGTGTTGGTAACCAGAGAAGCTATGAAGGTGCTTTTTCCATCGCACCTCTGGTCGATTCATCGACCCTCTGGTTGTATTAAGGACTTAGCCATTTTGCCTGGCAGTCTTCCATCGGCCTTCTGGTTCTTCATCACTTGTTGTTCTTCATTAGTTTTACACATAAGAATTATGGGATTTAACAAAATCATTATACATATTAACATATATTTTCTAGGATTACTCAATGGTTCAATAATATTAAATAATTCTATACATTATAAATGAACTAATAAGACATTAGAAAAAGTAAGAAAAATCAAATATTGTGTTATAAAAACCGCACATTAAGTCATGACGTGCCACATGTTTAACGTGACATAAGACACAAGTCTTAAGCCAACTGTTGCAACGAGTTTTTTTGAACATTGACCGAGATGCACCAGTTACCAGATCAATTCTCGTGATAAGTACAATTCATGGGATGTAGATAAGATTAAAATTGATCAAGTTCTCACCTTAACTCTTAGGTGGCGTTTGGTTTGCAAAATGTTTTTGGATTGAATGGAATCTTTTAAAGGAATTTGACTTTGAAGGAATTGGAATGGAATGTTGTCAGGTTTGACCACCTGTTTGGTTGGCAGACATTGGAATGAAATCTGTTAAGGAGTTGGAATATGTCTGTTTGGTTCACAGAATGTATCTTTAGAATTGGAATAAAATATTGGTAAACGACCAAAATGCCCTTTTTTAAAAATTTTAATTTTTTTAAAACTAAAAATACTTTAATAAAATAATTATTTAATATGTAAAACAATATAAAATACACAAACTCAAATATAATCATAAGCCAAACGACGTTACTAAATCGACAGTGGGTCCATAGTCGTTCAGATGGTGGTGGTTCGTAATGACTCAGATCGATGGTGGTCCGCAGTGGTTCAGATGGAAGTGGTCAACGGTGGTTCAAATAGGCGGTGACAGTGGTTGTTCAAATCGGTGGTGGTCGGCGGTGTCCGACGGTGATTCAGATCGATGGTAGTCGTCGGTGGTTGACAGTGATATAGATCGATGGTGGTCCGTTGTGGTTCAGGTGACGATGGTCAGATGTGGTTCAGATTGGCGATGAATCATATCGGTGATGGTCAATGGTGGTTTAGATCGACGGTGCTTCAGATCAATAGTAGTTGAAGGTGATTCAGATCGATGGTGGTCCGTGGTGGTTCAGATGGCGATGGTCGACAGTGGTTCAGATCAGTGGTGGTCCATGGTGGTTCAGATGACGATTATCGGCGGTGGTTCAGATTGACGGTGAATCAGATTAGTGGTGGTTCAGATCGGTGGTAGTCGGTGGTGGTGGTCGACGGTGGTTCAGATCAGTGGTAGTCGGCGGTGGTCGACGATGGTTCAGATCGGTGGTAGTCGGTGGTGGTGGTCCATGGTGGTTCCGATGACGGTTATCGGCGGTGATTCAGATTGACGATGAATCAGATCGGCGGTAGTCGACGGTGGTTTACTTTGGTGGTAGTCAGTGGTGGTGGTCGGCGGTGGTTCAGATCAATGGTAGTCGGCTGTGGTTCAGATCGGTGGTAGTTGGTGGTGGTGGTGGTCGACGGTGGTTCAGATCGGTGGTAGTCGGTGGTGGTGGTCGGCTGTGGTTCAGATCGGTGGTGGTCAGTGGTGGTTCAGATCAATAGTAGTCAAGAGATGGTCGACGATGGTCATATTGAGTTTTATGAGATTAGAGTATATTAGGTCAATGACATATTTGGTATAATGAAGATAGAGATTTCATTCCATCAAAATACCATGTAGTTTCTAAGGAATGTTTAATTTCTTTAATTGTGAAATTTATAGGATTTTGAAGATTCCTTTCGTGAAAAAGAATGAACCAATCAAGAGAATAGAATTTGATCAATAAAATTCAACATTCCAATTTCATCAGATTTCTTCAAAATCTGCAAACCAAATACCATCTTAAAGTTCTTGTAAACAATATGACTGATTTTGGTAATTTACTCGACTAAAAAAATTATATTGGTCTAAAAGAAATAGGCTCAAAAGGAACGTTCAAAAGATACGAGGAGAGGCGGCAACGAGGGTTAGGGTTTCTCTCAACCCCCTCATATTCCAATCGCTGCACATTTTTTCACCGCCTTCTAAAACCCATGGGAAAATGGGTGAAGAAGAAACCAGGACTGCCAAAAGCTGAAGAACTAAAATTTGATCCTTCCCCAATTGTTCTGAGCAGCGACGACGAGGCCGATGATGACCTAAGCTTGAAAATCGTTGAAAAAGCAATGTCAAGAGCCCGTGATAATAAAATCAATGGTAATCCTTCAGGATCGTCTTTGAAACCTGAAGTTATCATCACAAAAGTGAAGAAAAAAATAAAGAAGAGGAAGAAGGAGAAGATGGGGGTACAAGACAATGCTGTAAGCAGTTCGAATCCAGTTGAAAATTTGAACTTTTTTGTGTTTTTATTTTGACTTTTTCAGTTTCACTGTCTATTTGAGTCAATGCCTCCTTCAAATTGGGGAAAAGGTCACCATATTCATGCTATTCTGCATAAAATTGATCTGGATCTTATTTATTTCGATTATTTAGGAATCCTGTTTACTTGTTTCCTTTCGGGTAGTGGAGAGAATTGTAATTGGAGTTTTTTAGTTTACTGTCAACTTACTTTGCTTCGATTCCAATTAAAACAACCCCATGAATTGATGTCCCCAGATATTCCCTCGAATATTAGTAATAGTAGAACGTATCTTTTCATGAGTAATATTACTCTAAAGCAATTGAGTAAATATCAATGGCATGGTTGGATAGTTGGTTCGGAACAAAAATTAGGTCCATGGTGGTGGCCTCAATTTTATGACATATCTTGATTGAATAGGTTGACGATGTGGAGATAAAGGAGGAGGGCGGTGCACCAAAAGAGACTGACTTGACATCGGAGACAAATCCTTCGGAGAAATCTGATAATATTGTTCTGCGGAAGCTTCTCGTGAGTTGAATTAGTACCTTAAAAAGTCAAGTTGTAGCAGCTATAAATCAATGTCACATCTGATCTCTCTTAATGAATTTTTGTCTCCAGCGTGGACCAAGGTATTTTGATCCTCCAGATAGCAGCTGGGGAAATTGCTATAATTGTGGTGAAGGTGGCCATACAGCTGTGAACTGTACATCAGCTAAGCACAAGAAACCTTGTTTTGTTTGTGGGAGTCTGGAGCACAATGTGAAGCAGTGCAACAAGGTTAGGATGTGTAAAGAAAATATATCTCTTCTTCTGGTTGTTTTTAATATATCATCGTTATCATCAGGGAAAATATTTTGTCAAATGTCCATAAAAAGTGGATTTTTTGTGGGGGGTTGTTTGTCACAGACCATAGAAAAAAGAGGGTGAGGCTTTACAGAAATGTTATAATATTTTCCAATTTCTAACATTTAGAGCTCTGTGTGAATATGTATATCAAATAAGTAATTATGATTAATGAACAATGCGGTTTTTACCTTTTAAGCTCGTGTTATCATTTATACTTGTAGAGTTGTAGGAATGAAATTTGTTAAACATGGTTAGCAATCTAGGGGTAACTAGTACTTATGTGTTGAAGAATTATAAGGAGGGGATGCAATCACAAGGATTAAGTGGTTAATTCTTTGTATGGCAAAAAAATGCAAGCATGACAGTAAGGACGACTCACAACCAGGTACTGGCATGTGAGGGCCTCGAGTAATGGGTGGTGGGAAGTTTGAGTAAACTGTGAGTATGATCTCTTATAGTCTTGTACGATACGAATGATTCAAGATTGCATGCAATCATCTGGCCATAAAATGATCAGTTCAAACATTAACAGGACCAAGTTTAACCCCCCTGCTTTATATGTTACTGTTTTCTGAATTTATGCTGCATTGGTATCTCTTTAAGATTTTGTCACGCTTGCTTCCGTACCTCCTGAAGGTACACTGTTTATCCACACCGTCTTCCTTATAGGGCATTATATCCACAAGTTGTTGGATCAATCCATCTTTTACAAACTCAGGGGCATTTGGATTTCAAGGAATGGGATTGATAATGATTTATTCCATTCTATTATATTATTGGTGATTTCCTTCCATTAATAATGTTAAAAGAAAGAAAAAGAGCTTCCTCATTTCCAAGACAAAATCCCTGCACAACATCTTCGTCTCCATCATGTCTCGATCTTCATCTCCAATTCTCAATCACAGCAAGCATCTCCAACATATCTACATATCCATTTCCATCATGTCTTCATTTTTATCTACATCACAACAAGCATATCCAACATATCTCTAACACATCTCCATCTTATTTCATCTCCAAAACAAATTCGAAATCATCTTAATATCCTATTTTGTCTCTGAAAATGAAAATGAAAATCATCTTCGTCTCCTATACCCTCATTGAAGAAGGAAGCAGGTAAAAATTTCAATAGTGTTAACTAGTTACTGCTTTATGTTTGTCGTGTTGTCTTGGGAGGTTTACAAGAAGTGTATGTGATAGTTTAATGATTGTCATTCTTAATTTTGCATTTGTTAGAATATATTACACAATATCATATGTGATGCAATGTTAAAATACTTGGTACTCTTGATGATAAATTGTAAATCTTAATCTATATGAGTGTTTTTAGTACTGTATATTTAAAATCATATATGATGCACAATGTAACAGAAATGACATGTTCATATGAAGTCTAATCATTTGTGATTCACAAATGTTGTACTATGCATATGGTATTCACAATGTAATTGGTGTTCATGCTGTTCTTATTTTAATTATGGATACCAGATCAAAATTCTATGTTTCAATAGTGTTAAAATATACTTCTTCACAGTTAAGAGCTTTGCGGTAACATGTAGAGAACACTGTTAATAATTCTCTTGCTAGAAACTAGAAGACTTTATGAGAACACTGTATTTACTTTAGGGCTTTAGATCTTAAGTTGTGTATGTGCGGACTCGTATCCCTTTTATTTAGTCGGATTTTGCTGAAATTCTATAATATTTCTTTTGGCAGGGGAAAGATTGCTTTATCTGCAAGAAAAGTGGCCATCGTGCGAAAGATTGCTTGGAGAAATATGTTGTGGGATCACATACGTCTAAAATTTGTTTGAAATGTGGTGATTCAGGGCATGAAATGTTCTCATGCAAGGGCATATATTCTCCAGATGACCTTAAGGTCAGTACTGTCTCATAGTTAATGTCCTCTTTATCCATCTACATATGTGTACCATGCAAGTTTCTTATGAACAAGTATATAAAAGTTTCTTCAGTATATTAGAGCAACTCCTGACATGTATGGTCTTTGTCAGGAAATACAATGTTATGTTTGCAAGTCCTTTGGGCATCTTTGTTGTGTCAACTATGCTGGTGGTGGTCCAAGAGAAATTTCTTGTTACAGATGTGGTCAATTGGGCCATACTGGTTTGGTAAGTTCTTCTGCTCCTGTGTGAATTGAAGTTTTTCTGTTTCTCTTTATTTTATATTGTATTTTGAATGATGGAAGCTGGAAAGCATTTGCGAACAGATGCTTATTTCAGACCGACACCATACCTTATCATGACCATGCACCAAGTTACAAGTCTTGTTGAGATATACTTTAGTCGTTATTGTGCCTTTATATGCTTAGAGCTGTGTTAAGAGGCATCCATGTGTACACACATGAACCATTATTTTCTCATATATGGGATGGTTAATTTTTGTTTGATACATATATAGGCATGTAACATGTTACATGTATTGCAATTTGTCAAAGTGATATATGACATAATATTTGATTGTTTTCCATATTGTCAATATAGTAAGGTTGCGTTTGGTACATGGGACAAGATTGTTCCACGTTTGGTGCATCATGGGACAGGGGCTGAATGGGACAAAAAGGCTTTTTTTGTTCCTCTAAAATAGGTGGAACAAGAAGTTACAAGGATGGGACAGAACCAAAAAATTACCAATCTACCCTCATTTGATATAACCTTATTAAGGCATTTGGTTTAATGGTCATCCCCGCCCATTGCCGCCACTACCGCCTCCATAATCACCGCGTCCACCACCATCTGCTACCTACCACCATGCATCACCACTTCTCTCTCCAACACATTGGTCACCACCACCTCTACCTCCTCTAGAATCACCACTTCTACCTCCATATCCACCACTATCGATTGCCACCTCTACCACTATCATCGCCACCACCACCGATCACCTCTTCCACTACCATTGGTAACCATCATATGAAATCATTAAACAACATTTATGTGCAACTTGTCCAGCCCATTCCTGTCCGCATGCTACTTGTCCTGTCAAGTACTGACCTCTTTCCTGTCGTATGCGTACCAAATGCAACCTAAAAGAAGGAAATGAACATAGAAAATACAATAAGCTTGGAAGTTTTATTCCAAATGAGTTTCAAGGAATTCAACATAGAATAAACTCAAGCTCAAGGGACTATTTACACAAATTCAACTTATTTGATTGGATGAATTTGATTTATCTCGGCATATGTAAAAGAGGAAAAGGGAAAATGGTTCTTTTATCCAAGAAATTAATCAAAAACTGAAGAACCAATTGTTCAAAGCAACCATAATAGCAAATATGGCACCTATGTTCTTTCTTGTTGGGCCTAAAAGCTCACTGTATATGATGTAATTGCAGTGAGGATATTATTCACATTTTTCAATCGATGGTTTTCTGAAAAGCTTTTACATGTTATATTTAGTCTTACATGCCAATTTTTTTTTACAGGAATGTGCACGAGTGCGTGCAAAAACCAGTACAGAGACACCTAGTTCTTGCTACAAGTGTGGTGAGGGAGGCCATATTGCTCGTAAATGTACTAGTTCCGTTAAGGTAATTTATTTTCTTGCAAACTTTTTATTCTACTCCATCTGTTCCAAAAACTCCTACAATGAAAAATTGCACAGTTTTAGAAATGTGTAATTATCAGAACGGTTAATCAGCTAAATGGCAATTTTATCCTTGATAATAGATGAAATAATGGATTTATCCATCTTATAATTAACGGTAAAATTGGAAAGTAGGCACTTACTTTTGAAAGTGGATCCTTATTTTTGGACGAACTAAAATAGAAATATGGACACTTATGTTGAGATGGAGGGAGTATTTGCTTGAACCTTTTTTGGCAAGCCAGGGTTTTTTTTTTCAGAAACAGCCTCTTTATCTCTTGACGCTACCATTAGGTGAGATATGATGGGTTTGTTTGGTTTGCTTTCTATCCTTGAAACAATTTTGAAGTGGTTTTTTTCTTCAATTCTTCAGAAGGACAAGAGGAAAAGCGAATTCTCGAGCCCTAGGAAGAATCACTCGAGGGAGAACTATGGAAGCCATATAGGAGTCAGGTCCGTACCTCATGATTTAGGTAACGCTCGTAAACGGAAAACACAATATGGACAACAGAGTTCATCATCTCAATCGAAGCCAAGGGGTAGAGGTGGATGGATAACTGAAGATCCTGGTGACTGGGGATCTCCTAAAACCCCATCTAGGTATAAATCTAATGACAGATTCAATGGTGGTAGTGGTTATAACTCAGGATTTCGTAGCAATGGTCGAAAGCTTCAGTATGAAAGCACAGTTGGTTCTAATGGATATCAACACAGGTTTTCAGCATCGAAGTTTGTAAACTCGAGTAGTTATGGCAAAAGAGAATATGGTTGGGATTATTAGTCGTATGCTAAGAAATGCCGTTAAGTTGGTGGCGATCGTAAAGCAGATGATTGGATATTGAAGGCTGATGGTCGATTGTTTTGTCGACCAATGTTCATGAAAGCTTGCAAGTTGGTCTGGTGTACACTTTTTGAAATCAAGTGGGGGTCTGATGATTGGTGTATCTTTAGTAGCATTTTTGTTATTGTTTAGTGTTTGTGGTTATTCTTTCAGATTTTCAAAATAGGTAATATGTTTTTTTTGGGTTTTACATTAACAATTTTTAGTTCAAATATTTAACGTCTTGAAAGGTGCATACTCTTAAATTGATGTGCAAGGTTGTAACCTTATAAGTCCTAAAAGATTGAAATTCAATTGTGTAATGCAAAATAATTGTCACAAAAATAAGTGTTTACAATAAGAAAAAGAGGGAATTGTGGATTTGGTTCTGATATTTTTTTTACTAGGATCCCTATGGTATGTTTATTGTAGATTTTGTTCTTGTGGTATTCAATTTGTTTTGCTCATGGTCTTTCTAACTAAGATCCTTGCTCACAAGATGAAAAGAGTTGAGAACAAATTGGTGAATCGGTACGTAACGTGTGGGAGTTTGATGAGCCTAGATTTGATTGCAAGGCAGTTTTATCAAATCTAAAATGGGATTTTTAGGGTAGTTTTATCTTCTCTGGTTGCTGGGAGATTTGGCTTGCTAGAAATGCATCTGTTCATGATTCAGTTGCTATGTCTTTTTCATCTATTATCAATAAAGTCACGCACTGGTGTAAGGATTTATTGCAGCTTGATTATCCACTCATTCTTCTGGTTTTCATGGTTCTATTTGTTTCCAAGTAATGCATATCCCTATGGTCTCCCCTAATATTCCTAAAGGAAAATGGATCAAATGGGCTCCTCTGTAGTATTAGGTAGTTGGTCAGGTAAAGGCCGACCAAGCCAATGATACTTAAGCTGGTCTTTTTGGATGATCAACCACATTGGGACTGAGACACGGCTCGGACTCTTGTTGGGGGCAGCAATGGGGAATCTTGGACAACGGGTGAAAGCCTGATCCAACAATATCGCGTGAGTGGAGAAGGGCAATGTTGCTTGTAAAGCTCTCTAACTCCGTTAGATCAAGGGCAATTTTAGTCTTTTTGTTTATTATTTTATCTTTCCTATAATAAAGTAAAAACAATATTTTTATACATACAAATATAGACTTGGGATTATGTGAGACCAAGGGTTTTTCATGCGACCCGTAAGACCAATTCTCAACCCTTGGGTTATATCTACAATTTGACAATATGAACATTCATAAACGCCACGAGACTTCTTAATAATCACAAAATTGCCACCGTGCAATTTTAGATCATTAGATCATTAGCTTATAAAGTTGATCAATGAACATAAATTGGTCTTACAGGTCTCACAAAAAACATTTGGTCTCACATGATCCCAAGTATATATATATAAAGAGAGAGAGAGAGAGAGAGAGAGAGAGAGAGAGAACGAGCTTGGTTCAAATGTTAACCAAAATTATTGTATTAACTTTGTTAACCAAGCTCAACCAATGAAAAATAATCTTTTCTTTAGGTTCACATACATCTCATATGTTAATGACAAGGGTAATTAAGTAATTTTACCATTTTGTGTAACTCCCATATCATTAATTGAGAGTTACAAAATATTAAAATCTCATAATTGATGATGATTTAATATTGATCTTGTTTTCACTTTGTGATTATTTTTGAAATTTGATTTATCTATCTATAATGTTATTGAATTTGTGATTGTTAAAAGATTTCCGATAGTAAAGTTTTCGATATCGTCCAAGCTAATATGGAAACAAATCGACAACAATGAGAATGAGAAGGTTAAAATGGTTTACGATGACAATCGGACTTCGAGTTCCGGAAGTGAAGACAATGATCAAAGCGTTTGTATTGGTAATGGATTAATATGATATTGCATTCGTTTTAAACGACATTTCTCATCTTTGACAGTTCTCACTAATCTTGCAAAAAAAGGTGTGCAACTGACATGTTGAACAACTTCTATATATTCAGGAGCTGACTCTGTTGAGAGATTCAATCAGTTTACAGATGAAGACATATGAAGTTAACACATAGTGCATTAGATACATATGAAGACATAGGGACACACATAGACATATGAAGACATATGAACACATCAAAAACCATACAGCCTTAGATGCCTTGATTCATCAGTGTTCATGTCTATTCAAGTCACTAGATGTTCATATGAATCCATATATACACACACAAAACATGTGAAGACATGTGAGCACGTATGAAAACACACAACCCTAGATGTCTTGGTTCATACGTGTTCATGTACATACAACAAAGTTGGCTCATGAATATATAGAAGATGTTCATACGGTTCACATGTTGTTCATACAGTTCACATGCTGTTCATATGTATATATATATATATATATATGTGTGTGTGTGTGCGTGTGTGTATGTGTGTTCATATGGTTCTTACATTAACAAAAAGAATGAGATTTTTTGATTTTGTAACTCCCAATTAATGGTATGGGAGTTACATAAATTTTTTTTTACCTAAATACCCTTTTCTCCTTTGTTCACATATGTTTTTTTGAAATTGTAAATTTAAAAAATTAATTTTTATCATGATTAATCAGAACTGTTTATTGTAAGAATCAATGGCCAAGGTTGGTTAACAAAGTTAACACAATAATCTTGTTTAACATTTGAACCATCCCATATATATATATATA
>NC_037528.1:25930608-25937669 GCF_001531365.2 Cynara cardunculus var. scolymus | reverse complement strand
ATATATATATATATATATATATGCATACACACACTATATATATAAATACACATATATATGTATATAGAGAAATGTTCAAACGAGAACACCTTCATTTTATGAGAACACAAAAAAAACCTTTTTATTATGGACAATCACATGTGATACTATTATTCTATCACATATGATACATATGTGATACTAAATCAGAGACGCAGACGATTCTTGATGCGATCTTGGTTGTGGGACAAGTCGTCCTTTCACCACTAAGCCCCCTCACAAGTATTATCACATGTGATAAGGGTGTTGTTGATATGATACTATAATCCATCAAGACCATCACATGTGATGCTAAATTATAAACGCAAAAAACCATTGACACGACCTAAGTCGTAGAACACGTCGTCCGCACATTACAGGGTCCCCTTACGTGTATTATCACATGTGATAAGGGCGTTCTCTCGTTCTCGTAAAATAAGTGTTCTCATTTGAACCTCCACCTATATATATATATATATATATACACAATGTATACATATGTTATATACATATATATACACACACATATATATACATACAAATGTATACATACATATGTATACATATATGTATAGTCTTGCTGTAAAGTTTCAAGTGTAACAAAGTGGTCTCACAGGTCTCACGAAAACAGGTTGGTCTCACGTAAACTCAATCCTATATATATGCATACATACATACATACATACATACATACATACATACATACATTAATACATACATACATATACACACATATATATATATATACACACACACATAAATACATACATACATATATATGTTAGGGTTGGATTTACGTGAGACCCACCTCTTTTTTCGTGAGATTTGTGAGACCACAAAATAACATTTGAAACTTCACAAGAAAATATTGTGAAGATAAAAAAAACTCTGAACCTTCATCGGAAAAACAATGTGAAGGTTACCTTCACAAGAAAAACACTATTTTGCTATGAAGGTTTAGTGTTATTTAGTCTCACGGGTCTCACGAAAATAGTTTGGTCTCACACGATCTCATGTCTATATATATATATGTGTGTGTGTGTGTGTACACACACACATACACACACACACACACATATATATATATATATATATATACATGCACACACATACATATATAAACTTGGGATCATATGAGATAAGGTTGTTTTCGTGCGACAAGTTTTTTACACTTGAAACTTCACAGCAAAACGCTGTGAAGGTTTGGTTTTCTTTTTTTACCCTTTTCCCCTTCAAGTTTACCTACTACGGTACCAGAATGAATATGATCTCCACCGTACGTAACGTTTTAGCTAGTATACGAAAGTGGATACAATGATTCTTCTGTCTATCAATAACTGCATGCATTGCGCAGTGGATGTGAAGAAGTATGGCATTATCTCGGCAATAATGAGCCAAGCTAGTACTTGCAATGAATCCCCCTGTTAGGTAGTCATGCATTACTATAGGAACTCCCAATTCTCTGGCAAGCTTCACAGCAAAAACAATGTGAAGGTTACCTTTCCAGCGTTTTGCTATGAAGTTTCAAGTGTAAAAAACCTGTCTCACGTTTCTCACGAAAACAACCTTCTCTCATGTGAACTCAACCCTACATATATATGTATATAAATATTAAAAATTTTAATTGTTTCCTAATATAAAGTATTGACCATAATTAATTAACTCTAGTCATCTTCCATAAATATTTAAATCATAATAAATGAACTCTCATCATTTCCTTAAATATCTCAATTAATTGGGTTGCATTGGTTGTACTAACGGACATGGTTGCATTTGAAATATACCCTATATATACACATATATACATATGTATGTATGTATATGTATATATGTGTGTGTGTGTGTAAATTTTTTAGTGTAAATTTTTTGTTTCACCAAGTGAAACAAAAAAAAAAGTTCTCAGTGTCAGTAGAAGACTTCACTAAGCCTAAAGAAGAGGCTTTAGTAGTATTAGCAACAACAACCCCTGACGCTGAAGACTTAGAGTCAGTAGTTGTATTCACTGATCCTGAGAAAGAGGCTTCAATGGTTTTCTTCACTTTTAATTGTTTTTACAACCTTTGTGGTAGATTTCACCTCGGTATATTTCTCAGCCTTGGCTACTTTCTTTCTCTTGGCTGGAGGACCAGGCTTGGCGGTAGAAGGACACTTGCTAGCAATATGTGTAGTTTCACCACAGTGTCTACACTTCCTATAGTTGAAACCAGCTTTAGGGACATGAACTACCAGAGGAACAGAAGAGGGACAAGCTCCAAGGATTCCCTTCTCATTTGTTCTAAGAGGAACAACTGAGGATTTAGAGTCCTTAGGTGAAACATTCACCTTGAACTTAGACTTAGATTTCTAAGAAGATTAAGATATCTTGATCCCAGAAGACGAAGAAGGTGCACAAACTGAAGGAATAGATCTTGATCTATGTGACTTGTTAGCCTTATTGGGAGGAGGTGCTTTGACAATGGATTTACCTTTGTATTTGCGACCTGAACCCAAGGAGTTCGTTCAACATGACACTCAGTGATAGAAGATTGAGAGAAAGAAGTGTCAGGAATAGAAGAGACGAAGGTACCAAACTTCAGCATGGACCTGTCAGTGACACTATCTTCCTGATTATAGGAGAAGCCTAGACCAGTCTTAATCTTGGCAGGAATCTGAGCGTTGATGATCTCAGAGGCTTTGACAGAGGCTTTTCACCACCCTTCAATGGTAACCTTTTCAGCCTTGAGTTCAACAATAGCTTGTTCACGCTCAGTTATAGCTTGTTCATGCTCAATAGTGATGGTCTGGTTTACAATGACCTGATCCTTAAGATCTTTCTTGATCTTAGTCAGCTTTTTGATTTTAGAATGACAAATCTTTAACTGTTGTTGAAGATCAAAATTAAGCATTTCTGCTTTTGATTTACCATTCAAGGCATTGTAAAGATCACCATCAATGTCTCTAATGCTGATAGACTATCGGAGACATAAGAAGAAGAAGAAGGTTCATTCAGGGAACATACCTGAGCAAGAGTGGATGATGAGGGATCACTAGAGGTTGATGTCTCAGAAGTTTCTTCCTTGAAATCCTTTCCCATTAAGCAGAGATAGGCCGTGTCTTCCTCATCTGAGGATGATTCGTTAGATGAATCAGTCTAGTCATGTTCTTTAACGACAAGACCTTTGCCCTTTCGTCGAGAACTCTTCATCTTATTATACTTCTCCTTTAGCTTCAGATATTTATCGTTTTTGGACCTGAAGGAGGATAGGGTTTTTGAAGATGACATCATAGTCTTCTTTAACCTACATTCACTCACAAAGTGACCTTTGCGTTGACAGTTGTAGTAGATCGATAAATCCTTGTCAATAGGATCTGATTCTGGCTTATCCTTGATGGTTAGTGAAGGAGATCTACAAAAGTTACTTTTTATCGCAAATCTTCTAAATGACTTGATTAGAAGAGCCAATGACTCATCAAAGTCTGCAAGATCAGACTCTGAAAGATCCTTAAAGTTAGTGGGATCTAACTCCGTTAAAGAAACAAAAGAAGCAAAAGGAATAGAAGAAGAAGATGGGAGATCAGCTGAAGAATCTTCAGAGATCAAAGCTAAAGGAGAGCTTTTTATTTCTCTGGAATCTATGATGAGATTCTTTTTCAGTTGACGAGACTGCTCATGATTAAGCAGTATCCAATAGAGAGAACTTAGAGAGAGGGATGACATATCATTGGACATTTTGAGACACATAGAATATTTACCCCATTATTGTGGCAAACATTCCAGAAACTTCGTCAAAGTTTCAGAATTGGAATATTCCCTGTCAACAGTCCTCAAATCGATAAGAAGACAATTAAATCTTTGATGTACTTCAGACAATGTTTCATTCTTTCCATAAAGAAAGCTTTTGTATTGTCTTACTAGATTACTTTTCCTCGATTCTTGTACTTGGGAAGTACCTTCGTATTGCACACAAAGAGTGTCCCACATGGCTTTCGAGGTTCTAAGCTTCATAACAGAATGATAAACCTCGTCAGTAAGAGACATGACTATTATAGATCTCGCTTGAGTATCTATAGCCACATTCTTCTTGTCTTCATCACTCCATTGATGAGGGAGCTTTGGAATCTGCCGTTCAAGAATCGCGACAGTCGTAGCTATTTCAGGAACAGCCGAAGATATAATGTGTGGAATATAAGGTCCATACTCTATACTGTGGTATCTCAGGATCCACACCCTCCAAGAAGAGAGACATCCTATTTTTCCAGAGACTGAAGTTGTGTCCTATAAATCAGGGAGGTTTGGCAAGAGACCATTATCGTGAAAGTTTGTGTTAGTGTTTTCTAAAGCCATTTGTAAACTAGTAAATTATCTAGAGAAAGAAGAGATAAACAACTAAATAAGACGAAAAGAAAACACTGCTCTGATACCACTTGTTGGTCCTAGCCAAGTCTACAAGAGTTTAGAGGCGAACAGTTTGTACAAGGGAAGGGATGAATACAGACACAGAAAACTTTCAGTTTAAAAAATATATATTGATATACAAGGATCAATACAGATTTTTCCAGATTGTTTGTGGAAATAGAAAAGGTAAAGATAACCTATCTAAAACAGTCTAAGATTACACACAAATATACTTAGCAAATATAAGAAATTTGCCAAAAAATATAAAGACAGAAAGATGTTCTTCTTGGGTAAGAACTTTAGAATTAGAGAGAAATTCTAACTTGCTTGAAGATAAACGTACGTGTTCTTTTTGTGTGTTGCAGATGTAGTGCATGAGGAGAGCACTCAACTATTTATATCCATTGCATTAAATGCAATTCAGAAGGGTTAGGACACGCGTCAAGCTTTTAGAGGAAAACTTGTCCTAGAGCCTCCTTCTTGCTTTAAATACGAAGATAAAAGCTCTAATGTACCAGTCATGTGCCTCGAGCACCCTGAGTCGACAACCTAGGTAGACACATGATGTGGATTCTGCGATCATACAACGTTTAATTTAGGTACCCACTTCCAATTGGGTCCTTTAGAATTAGAGTGCTTAAGGTATGTCGTAACATCCTTTGGTTTGGCCTTACATTTCTTGGAAGAATTGCCAGAGTGTCTCTTATTCACCCCAGAGCTTTGATTCTTAGGATGAGAGACTAAACATGAAGAGTTGTGAAGGTGTGTGGAAAGAGTATGCATGATATCGAAACATTTACAAAAGGAGACATCACAAGAAACTTGCATAAACTTTTTATTAAATTCCTCAAAGAAGGGTACAGAGTTTTTGTTTTTAGTGCCCTTCCTAGGTATGGGCTTCTTATTACAAGATTCCTTTCCTATTCTAGGCTCCTTTTTGAAATGCCTTTTAAAAACCTTGTGTATTTGTCCCTCCTTTGGTTTACCTGCACTCACTGGAACCGAACCTTTGTTAGACAGAGGCCATTTTTCCTTTTGTTGCCAAGTATAAATAGGCTTCTGTGTTGTAGAAACAGAGCGTTGAGAATTACTTTGCTTTGGAATCTCTTTTTTACCTTTCTCAAGATCAATAGCAGTCTTTACAACTTGTGTAGGACTTACTTTAAGATCTGAGGCATCTTCATGCTTAGACGTAGCTTTTCCAGAGAGCTTGGAGTTGAAAACGTTTTCTAAGAGAGACTCATTTACAGAGGGCTCTCTGATAAAAGAAGGAAAGAATTCCAGAGCCTCTGCGGACAACTTTCGTTCAAGAGGATGACCAAAAGAACAGTTTTCTTGAGATTCTGGTTGACCAAACTTGAAAATTCCTATTTGATCCTGTTTCATAAACCTCCTTGGAATGGAATCCTTCTTTGCAGAAGGTGAGAAGGAATCAATGTAATCTTCATAGGCAATATTTTCAAAAGATAAACACGATTTAGTGTCTGGTTCAACCAACAGCTTTCTCCTCTTGAAAATGGGTTTAGATTTAAAAATTTTGCTTTTCAAATTGTTTGAGGATCTAAAGGTATTCTCTAGAGTTTTGTTGGATTTGAAACCGGGTTTATTATCAAATTCCGAGAAACCTAGACCTCTTCTGCCCAAATTGACCTTTATCTTTTTATAAATATTTTTAGCCTCTTGAAATTTCTTTATTTTTAGCTCTCTGTCAAGCACGTCTTGATGTAAAAATTCTCTTTCCTTTTGAAARAACTCCTTCACAGAAGTAACATTGCACTTCTCGTGCTCCATCTGTCTCAACTCTTCCACCTTTAATTTCAAATCTTTTTCAACCTTGGCAAGCCTTTGTTTTGAAGAATTTTCTAAGTTTAAAAACTTGGCTTGTGCTTCTTCGAACATTTTAAAAAATCGATTTCTTTCCTCTGTGAGCAGAATTACTTCTTTTTCAAAGAAAGTTTGTCTTTAAGATCATAATGCTCCAAATGATATATATCGAGATTGTCCATGATCTCTGTGAAAAAACTCAAAAGAATTAGAAGAGGAGGAAGTAGATACCTCTTGGTTGTTCCTGTCAGAGGAGTCTGACTCGATGTCCGCCATCCCGCAGAAAAGCTCATCCTCTGTGTCCGAATCTTCCCATATGAGAAGACCCTTTTGTTCGTCATTGTCAGAGGACTTGTCTGTTACTAGCTCACTTATTGAGCTAGCAAGGACTTCTGCTGATAGTATTCAGCCTTCTTCTTGTAGAAGGCTGCATCTTTTGGACCCCTCTGCGGTGCCCTTGGTCCTTTCGACCAGCAGTCTGCTGCAAAGTGGCCTGGTTTGCCACACTTGAAGTAGCCATCTCTTGGCTCTTCCTTCCTCTGCTCCTCAATCCTCTGTGAGGGCTTCTGTTCCCTCTCTCTTCTTTCTAATCTCTCTCCTTCTATAAAGTTTCTTCGATTGAAACTTTTGAACTCTTTTCTTTCTCCACCCTTCCTAAAGTCTCTCGTGATCAAGGCAAGTGTCTTCATCATCTCCTTCATGGAGACTTCTTCCTCTAAAATTTCATCACTCTCTGCAATCAGGACCTTCTTCTTCTTCTTCTTCTTCTTCTTCTTCTTCTTCTTCTTCTTCTTCTTCTTCTTCTTCTTCTTCTTCTTCTTCTTCTTCTTCTTCTTCTTCTTCT
>NC_037528.1:25923309-25930383 GCF_001531365.2 Cynara cardunculus var. scolymus | reverse complement strand
GTATCCGACAGAGACTCACCATCTTTTGCCTTAAAGCTGTAATACTCGTCGATGCATATTGAACGATTGTTTTTAAGCGTTTTCCTTCCACCTTCAATTAGCTTCTCCAGTTCTGCCCAGATCTCCATGGACAGTTGACAATGATCARTACACTTAAAGATGTCATTAGGAATAGCCATAATCAACAAACGTTTGCATTTGCTTCCCAACTCGACGATAATTTTGTCCTCATCGCTCCAGTTAGCTTCAAGACGTGGTTCATAGTGCTCTGGAATTTCTGGTGTTGTTCCTGTTGCTGGAACTCTAGGAATTAGATTCATGGGAACATAGGGAGGATTGTAAAGGAATTCACAGATCCGTGGATGAATACCTTCTAAAAAGTTTACCATACGTACTTTCCACTGTGGGTACTCCTCACGTATAAGCGTGGGAGGTTTCGATTGTGAACCAGTGCTCATAAAGGAATTGTTGGCTAGATTTGCCATTGAGAAAAGAAGAACAATATGAAAACGAAGAAACTGATGAAACAGTGAAAAACAGAAAATCTGAGAAAGAAGATTTGTGTTCTTGAGCGAATGAAGATTAATATCAAGAACAGAATAAATCGAAATAGAATTCGATTCCCGCTTTGATACCAATTGATAGGATCGATTAACTCAGTTCTTATATTAACCCAATACTCTAAATGATCTATATGACAAACACAGTGCAGCGAAAACAAAGTAAGAATCAAATAGAGCAATGAATCAAGAACAATGAAGAACAAGCAGACAATAAATAATAAGAACACACGAGAAAGGCTTCAAATGTATTTCAATTGAATTGAAATTTAGACGATTACAATCTTGGAAGCGGCGCTGATTACAAAGGAAGAAGCTACTATTTATACTATTTCATAGACGTGTGAAACGATCCAGGCCGTTCAAATAACGCGGATTACAAAAGTAGTCACGTGAGAAGCACGAGTAGCTAACTAACCTAAGTAAAACAGCAAAGAACTATACCACAGAAGATATTGTTGCAGACCCTCTGTGAGTCATCTCAGAGGCTCTGCTGGATGTAACTTGAAAGCACTTGATTCTTGAGGATCTTCTTCCAGAACCTCTGTTTATGGTCCTCTGTGATCTTCTTTGGTAGGCATCTTCTGTCGAGACTTGCAGAAATTACTTTTTCAATACTTTTACATTTGAATGAAATGAGAGCTAACAGTGATCGTCCTAAGAGTTCGTTTAGAGTAAGAGATCAATATCAAAACTGAATTTACAGTTCCAACACTCCCTTTCTTCAGATTCAGAACGGGCAATTATTTCTGATCTTCGTGATCGACTAGACATCTACAGATATTTTAGTATTAAATATCACATATTCACATTCCCAAATATAATATGGTATCCGAGTATAGGTATGTACCTGTAAATTCATAATTACATTGGTCATTTATAATTCGAATTCACCTTACATACTGCCCTCTTTAACCCATTATATTTTATTCCTATTGATACAAATTATGTCCGGGACCCTTAACATGCAAATGACAGTTTAAGTATAGGCATCATGCTTTGAATACCTAAATCTCTTAAACTAAGGCTCTGATACCACTTATTAACCCCCCCCCCCCAAACACCACATTTGCACATAACACATATTTCATTGCATAGAAATATAGTTTACACCATAATGGTCCCACTAGTACAAGGATTCTTATATGTACAAGATCTACATATGAAAAATTCCAAAATAAATCATGTACTAACACATGTATAACAACATGTATCTTCCAAAAATAAGCAATCTCATGCAGATCTTCAAAAGCATATATCAGATTAGGAAAACAATTACATTTTCTCTTTTCCCTTACTATCTCTGGACCCCCCAGTTCCTGCATCGCATATTTTTAAAACACAAAATGAGGGTTAGACAAGAAGGGTCTAGTGAGTAAAATCCCTTCTTTGCAAATGCAGGGTGATTAACACCAAAATATAATAAAGTATCTTTGCTTAGAAATATTTGCATTTCAACCAAACAATGCAGCCCTCAAGAAAATGGATAACAGGATAAACTTAATAACATCAGTTTTTTATTCAAATGCATCTGCTTAAAGATCCAATATTCTCAAAAGGAAACTATCATTGCGAGTCTCTTTGATTCATCAGACTAAAAACATCATCTTTTAAAAGATCAGAATTCCTCTGTATGTATTATAAATATTAATAGAAAGATTTAAGGCAATACTTGCCATTTGTGACAAACCATTTTCCCCTTCTCAATAACAACTAAATTATTATTTCTAATAAGAATAATATCTTTAATTCATCAGGTCACAAACAAATGATGATTCAAAGTTATTAAATCCAATTAGTAATAATAAGAGTTATAATAACATCCACATATGACAATGCCTCCCTTTTTCCAAGTACACCTCTCTTTGATATGCCACCCTTGTTACTCCATCAAAACAGGGCTACTTATCAGAACAGACAAAAGTCACCACGTTTGAAAGTACACATTCCCATTTCCAAGCCAGAACAGACATAAGTCACCACGTCTGAGGGAACTACCTCTTAAATCAAGTTTCATACCAAAACTGACATATGTCACCACGCTTGGTAGAAATAGTTCACAAAATCTAATTCCATACCAAAACAGACTTATGTCACCACACTTGGTAGGAATGTTTTCCAAAATATAGTTTCATACCAAAACAAACTTACGTCACCACGCTTGGTAGAAACATTTCCCAAAATCCAGTTCCATACCAAAACAGATTTACGTCACCACGCTTGGTCGGAACATATCTTTTTATTTAAAAAGATATAAAATACCCCTTTTTACAATAACATAATTAAACCCAATAATAATTACCAAATTCTAAATATTCCAAGAATTCTTAACACTTGAAAATATACCCAACAAAGGTATCTGGACAAGTAATCCGGACAAACAATCCCTTGTCTGATTTATCAATCCAGATAACACTTGGTCTTTGTCCGATTTATCAATTCGGAAAATTCTTGGTCCTTTTATAACTAATCCAAACGACCCTTGATCGATTTAAGACTAAACCGCACAGCACTTGATCGTATTCTTACTTCTCCGTTCAAATCCATTGTCCGATTTACATAATTCAAAATTCACTAACTCATTAAATCGCACGACACTATATTCGGTTTACAGCTAAATCGGACAACACGTGTCCGGTTTAAAGCAATCCGGACAAGACTATGTCTGGTTTAGAAACAATCTGGTCACCCTTTTATCCGGATAAAACCCAAATCGCACAACTCTTTTTCAAGGATAATATGCAGTTCTTTCAAGATCAATAACCAAAGCTTTTAAAAGAGATTTTTAGAAAGTACTCACCTTATGCAATTATTTGATTTTGAAGAATATTGCAAAACCACTTGAATATCCGGACAACACTTCTCAATTGCTCTCAATTTCCCAAATAAGGCAAGAAACTTTGCCTGATAACTCAACCCTTCTATATATACTTTCTAAATATAGAAAGTCGGCTACCCAGCCTTTACCCATATACATGCATATATAAATCAAAAATCCCCATGCATGTATATAAAAATCCATGCACACACATGCACATATTAAATATTATGCATATAGGTATATGATCATAAAAATCACATACACTTCCACATATATTTTTTACACCATGTATATATAAATCATATGCACATGCACCCACATATTATGCATATATTTTCATGCATAAAATATACATACTTACGTATTTAACCCATGTAAGCATGTATCCACACAAACAATTAATTCACATAATAAATACCTTGGGTAATAACCAGGACTCGGTTATCACATATTTAGCTTTGTCTAAACATTTAGAACTCTTAGGAGTTTCCTCAAGGATAGGCTTAGACTCAGATATGGAGGAACACTGAGTGGAAGAAGTGTCAGGGAAAGAAAGTGAAGGGGAGCACACAGCGAGTTGGAGGACGCTGCAGAACCGCGTGGAGAAAAATGTTCCAAATTTTAGCATAAATCTGTCACTAACATGTTCTTCCTAGTATGAAGAATATCCAAGACCACTTTTAACCTTGGTAGGTATCTGAGCGTTTGTGATCTTATTAGCCTTAATAGAGATTTTGCACCATCCTTTAATGGTAAGCCTTTTCGGCTTTAAGTTCAGCAATAGCTTGTTTACGCTCAATAATAGCTTGCTCGCGTTCTATGTTGATTGCTTGGTTTACAATGACTAGATCCTTAAGATTTTCTTCAATATGAGTAAGTTCTTTGATTAATGAATGACAACTTTCAAGTTTTTCTTGTAGATCAAGATTAACTTTTTTCAGCTATGGTTTTGCCATTTAGTGCGTTGTAAAGGTCCACAGTCAGTGAACCAAGCTATGAGAGACTATCAATGTCAGGAATAAAGGGAGAAAGATCAATCAAATATGATACCTGAGTAGATATTGAAGAATCTTTGAAGAAGAAGTTTCAGATGGTTCATCTTTGACTTCTTTGATATTGGCCATCAGATGAATCCGCTCAGTCGTATTCTTCAACGATAAGACCTTTGCCCTTAAGCTAGTAGTTCTTCTTCTTATACTTATCCTTCATCTTCAGATACTTATCATTTTTTGTGATGAAGAAGGATGAGGAGGAAGAAGGATTCGTAGCTTTCTTAGACCTGTACTAGCTTACAAAGTGTCATTTGCGTTAACACTTCAAACAAATCGATAAAGCCTTATAAATCGGGGTTGATTTTGGCTTATCGGCAATGGTCAGTGTAGAGTTCTACGAAAGTTACTTCTCCTAGCAAATCTTCTAAAAGTATTTGTAAGAAGAGCCAGTGACTCATCAAACTCTGAAAGATCAACGTCTGTTAAGTCCTCAGAGTTAGATGGATCTAACTTAGTGATAGCGAGAGTGGTGTGGTCGCTGAAGGAGTCTCAGAGAATAAAGCTACAGATGAGCTTTTTGACTTCTTTGAATCTTTGATGAGATTATTCTCAGTTTATGAGATTGTTCATGATTGAGCAGGATCCCATAAGGAGTACTGAGAGAAAGACTTGTCATGTCCTTAGACATCTTGAGACACATGGTATACATGTCTCAAGATTCTTGCAAACATTCTAAGAATTTTGTCAGTCTCAAAGTTGGAATATTCTCGTCCAACAATCTTGAGGTTAATGAGTAGGCAATTAAAGCATTGATGTACCTCAGACAAAGATTCATCTTTGTTATTGTCGTACCAAATTAATCTTTCTTGATTCTTGTACCTCCTTGGTACCTTCATATTGAACACAAAATGTGTTCCACATGGATTTAAAGGTTTTAATCTTCATAACTAAATGATATACCTCATCAGGGAGTGATATGACTATAATAAACTTGGTCTTTGTACCTAGAGCCATTTTCTTCTTGTCTTCATCGCTTTATTGGTGACGGAGCTTTGGATTCTACCTCCAGGGATAGCAGCAGTGGTAACGGTGGCAGGAACCGCTTTGTGATATTGCAAATAGAACATATGGTCCATTTTCAACATAATATGGGATCTCAGGATCCACACCTTCTAAAAACAAAGACATTCGATTTTTTCAGAGACTGAACTTGTCCCTACTAAATCTACTGGGTTTGACAAGAGAGTCATTTTCGTAATAGTTTGTATTTGTGTTTTGCAAAGCTATTTAGAAATAAATTGTCAGAAAAGTATTATTAAGAAAGAAATAATAAACACTACTTTGATAGTTGGTGTTTATGTTTTGTAAATCCATATTTGAAAAATAGCAAGAGAATGGTTTTCAAGAAAGAAAAGATAACACTACTCTGACACCACTTTTGTTGGTCCCAAAAGGGTTCTACAAGAGTTTATAGGTATAACAGCTTGTAGGAGGATTGAATACAAACACACAAATTTTACTCTTCTAAATTTGTTTATTGATATGAGAAAATCAATACATAATTTGTAGATTGTTACAGAATAAGATAAGATAAAACCTAGTCTAAACAATTTATGAGAATCACTAAGTAGACGCACAAGAAAGATAAGAACAAGAAAGAAGAGAAGTTAGAGGAAGAAGAAGGTGTAGCTAAGAAAAGGAGTCTTCTCAGCTATTTATACCTATTGCATTAAATGCAAGCCATGTGAGAAACTTCTATTGGAGAGCTTGTTCTTTATCTTTAGATATGCAGGCTTTTGGCCGCATATGAACAGTTGATTTTACAAAGTTGGTAAGCAGGTTTGGAGACAATAAAATAACTTTGTACATGTACCTTTTGGTGTAAAGCATGAGGTTGTCCTTTTATGTGAATAGGAAAAGACAATAAATAATCTTGTTGAGCAAGACTCTTTGATTAGTGATAGTAAGGAATCGTTGAGGACTACTTCAGTTATCACTGAGTCTTGATTAGACTTCACACTTGTTGTAGACCGTCTTGCTATCACTAAGTGTCCGCTTCAGATCACATATAGACCGTCTCTATCTTTATCTCTATCTTCGATAGTGCTGAAGGTTTCTTTGGTATGAGCTTTGTCTATCACATGTTCAGTGACCACTGAGTAGACTCCGTGATGATCGCTGAAATTGAACAAAAACAAAACTTAGTATATCTACCCATAATAGCAATGGGTAACCTGTTACCTTTTAAACCGGTTAACTTCTTGACTTTTTTTTTATTATGTGACTTTAATGAGGTGATGTGGATGACACATCATTTTGATGACTTAACTAAAATAAAAATAAAAACAAAAACAAAAACTTATTTTAGATTATTATTAGTGATTTTCATTTTTTATTGATATGATCTAAAAACATTTAATTTTTTTTGACTTTTTCTTATTAAGTTGCATACAAATTAAAAGTAAAATATTTCTTAAATAAATATGAAACATTATTTTCGAGATATATTTTGTTTGTAAAAAAGGTAACACTTCTCATTTTATGTTGTTCAAATACATACATCTTGTTAGGACCTGTAAATTCAGCTTTGGTATTTGAACTCTTACTCTGAATGATCTCTAGGACGATTACAGTGCAGCGGAAACAATGATAAGAACAAAACAGAGTAATAAACCAAGAACACACAGATTAATATGAAGAA
>NC_037528.1:25920267-25922174 GCF_001531365.2 Cynara cardunculus var. scolymus | reverse complement strand
CGTCATCCCTCTTCACCACATATTGAGCATAAAGCACGGTCTTCTTCAGCATAGTCCTTGGAGAAATGGTTTCAAGAGAAGTTATCACGTGCTCTGAGAAGACCTGCTTGCGTGGCCTTGTGAGTTTTGAGAAGTTAAATTTTGCAACGACAGAAGGCATTCCTGTAAGCTCTGGATCGTAAGGGGCTCTGTGTCCACGGCAGAGTAACGCCACCGTAGAATCTCCTCCACAGTGGTTACAAGCTCTGTGCGCACTTGCTGCATGGGAATTTTGCTCATCGATTCAAGGATCTCAGTAACCCTTTCCACTGTGGCAGATTCTGGTATTTTGGTTTCTTCTTTTTCTAGTATCGGCCTCTGGGTGGACCCCTCTGGTAGGATTGGCTTGACAGTTCCTACCAGAGCGTCGAACGTACCCATGGACGTTTCCTCCTTCGCCTTCTTGGAGGAAGAGCCTTCTCCAGCTCTGGGGATGCGGGCTCTGCCCTTTCTTTCTTGTACCTCTGCCAAAGACGCCTTTAATGCTTGAACGAGTTCTGGGTCGCCATACTCTTCTTCATTTATCTCATCTGGTGTCTCAGAGCTTGACCCCTTCTGTGGCGAGTCCTCTACAACTTTACCCTTACCTTTCCCCTTAGGCTCTGGTGCTTTGTCTTTTGAGAACAGGGCAGCTGCAGAGTCCACTATCTTTAGTGGTCTGATAGAGGTTGTCTTTTTAGGCTCTTCTGCTCTCTTTTCTGTCTTCTTCTCCCCCTCATGACAATCATGGTCATCACCTCCTTGATCGTCATGGATTTTGGTTGCTTCTACTTTGCAAGAGGTAAGGGGAGCCTTCTTCAATCGCCTCATAATCCTGATAGCTGCCTTCTCCATTTTCTCGATCACCAACTCAGCGTTCACAGAAGCGTTGTTTATGTCGATCTCTGAGGCCCACTTCATTTTAGCGGCTGCGATAGATTTCGCTTATGAAGGAGTCACCCTCTTTGACGAGCTTTGAAGTGCAGTCTTTAATGGATTGGTTGGAAGCTCGGGCTTTTTTGAGGAGTTGGTCTGTGTGTTTGCTCACGATATCTCCTAGGGTTTCAACCATTGCGTCTAGCTCTCTGCGAGTGGCTAGATGGTTGATGTTTTCCTTGGAGGTTTTGGTATCAACTCCATAGGTGACTGCAGAGGAGAACATCTGCTTGATCTCATCCTTGAAGGTGGAGTAGTCTGTGTAGCCAGCGGAGATGAAATCAGCAACAAATTGGGCGGTTACCTCTGATAACTCTGTCTTCAACTTCTGGATTGAGGAAGGGTTGAGAGACAGAGTGCTGAAGGCTTCTGCGAGATCGTCTTTATGAAGGACAGAGATCTGAAGGGCTGAAAGAGTCGCCTTGAGTTTTGAAGTTGTCTATGTCAACTCCTTCAGAGCCTCTGTGATTGGAGCAAACGCCTCTGTCGATGGTTGAGAGGTGAACAAGCTTTTCAACTCATCCAACCTCTGGAATACCGCTGTGGCAAAGGTTCGTAACTCCCCCTTCATCACATAGGTATCCTGGGAACCTAGATCACCAACACATGGTGACCTAGTAGCCTCGGAGTGTGAGGCGCCCTCAGCGACTGGTTTTTCGAAGTCATCTCGGGGACTTCCACCGGATCCTCGAACATCTCCTTTTGAAGAGCCTACCAGTGTTCTGTGGATATCTTGCCTAGTAGGTTCAAAGCCTAACTCGGCAGAGGGATCGAGTGTGGACTTTGGGTGTTCTAGACCCTCAGTCTCTGTGACTCTCGCATATGCCTCTAAAGCATACTTTGGTTGGTCACTCAAGTGTGGAGAGGCAACGGATGCCTCTTTGGGTTGTGACGAGTCCTTGGGCGATTGGACTCTTATTTTAAAACCATCATCCTTTTGAGAGGATGTTGGA
>NC_037528.1:25917030-25919502 GCF_001531365.2 Cynara cardunculus var. scolymus | reverse complement strand
GGCTCTGGCCTCCTGTATCCACGTTTGTATGCTTTCCTATCTCCATGACTAAGGTATTTGAGCATGGCTTTAGATAGAGGTTTGGGGCTTCTGTACCTTAGCTCATGCTCTGTCGGGTGAAACTCCTTCAATGGATACAATCTGGCGTTAGGCTCAGCAGAGGGAAGCTTCTCTGCAATCATTTCCCCAAAGACTAGGCCAAAGAACCTCTGTAGAATAAGGTTTGGATGATTGAGGTCCTCTTTGGCCTTCTTCTGCGCCTTTACTTTTGACTTCTCACCCCTCTGTGTAGCGCATTTCTTCTTGATCAAACCCACCATGTCTTAGAAGATCAGTTGTGCATAGTCTAGGGACAGGTTGAAATATATTCCATACACAATGGAAAGCATTGCATGAAAGGTCGAGTCATGGCTGCCGACCTTCCCTGTTAGACAACAGTTCACTATCGAGAACAAAGTATTCCAGATTGGGGGAAGGCCTTTTCGTTTGAATTGAGTCCTTTTCACAATTTTAGTCTTGGCAGCATAGGAATGAAATTCAAGAAATTGACTTAGTTCATCGTCTGTTGGGGTTGGGGCAAAAGCATCCAAATTGAGAGATTCCAAGGAGGGTAGGTGCAGGGCAGTTCGAAGAGTATTCACGTTTAGTTCCATAGGCACTAGAGATTTGTTGATTGGGTGAGAAGCATAACCAACGATGCTTAGTCCAGAGTTGTCCAAGGTAGTTATATATGAGCTTAAAAGGAATTGGGTGATATATGATTCAGGTGTAGGTTTGGTGGCTGAAAGGGCATAAAAAAGTGGATGGTTACGAAGAATTTCAGGAAGGAGGAAGGTGAATTCAGGGAAACCTGTTGAAGATGGAACAAAGTAATAATTATTGGGTTTCTTCACCAGTACGACTTTCTCGTATCGATTTTGGACAAACGATAGAGCSTGAGACGTTAAAGCTTGGGCTTGGGTTACTTCGTTGTCGCTTGAGACGTTAACCGATTGAGCGGAGGCTGAAAAAGAAGACATAGTTGCAGGTTTTAGTAAAGCTTGAAAAAATTGCAGGTTCGTCGGAGAAGAAKGATATTGTAAAGGTTTACGTTTTGGGGGGAAGGGGTATTTATAGTGAGAGATTTGAACTGAACAGTTTATTGGGAGAAATAACGTGATGAGTGGCTAAAGGTGTGATGAATCAAAAATATGACACGCGGTGTTGGAAAGACGCGCGATTGATGACGTGCGCCCCCGATTCTGACACGCACGTGATTAGCTTTAATCCTTATCCACAGAACCAGGCGCACCATATGTAACAACCCTCATATTCTAAATACATATAATTCACAACATCATTCTCATAATACTAAAATAGTATTATTACAAAACATGAACTATCAAAATGTATCTTTAATACATATGCATATCAATCTAATATCAACAATTAGACTTTTCCCTTGCCTTTATCTTTCAAAGCACGCTGTCCAGCAAAACAGGTTAATCCAACATCTGAGCGTTAGACCAAAAGGTCTAGTGAGTGTATAATCTCATACAACAATATATATTCCAAACATTCAGTTTAGAATCAAACTTGTTCCGAAATATAAGTATATTTATGTTTCTCGCGGATTACACCGCCATCTCATTCTCTTATCTCTTTCTCACTCGCAATTACACCGCCCCTAACACTCTCGCGGTTACACTGCCATCTCACACGCAGTTTACACTGTTTATATCACTCTCGCGGTTACACCGCCATCTCACACATAGTTTACACTGCTCATATGACTCTCGCGGTTACACCGCCATCTCACACACAGTTTACACTGCTCATATCACTCTCGCGGTTACACCGCCATCTCACACACAGTTTACACTGCTCATATCACTCTCGCAGTTACACCGCCATTATATCATAAATATTTCCAAAACATTCTCTTTTTCATCCGGATTAGAAGTCCGGTCAAACCTGTCCGGAATAGAAGTCCGGTCAAAACACAGAATAAACCAACTCCCTTGTCCGGTTTAGCAATCCGATCAATATAGATATGAAAATATAATATTCTTGTCCGGTTTACAAGTCCGATCAATATTTCAATTATATCGTTGTCCGGTTTAGAATAAACCGGACGACACACCGTTCACCTTTTGTCCGGTTTAGAGTATACCGAACAACACATCATTTAACCTTTTGACCGGTTTAAATTATACCGGTCACCTCTTAGCCGGTTTAGTTATCCGGATWACAATCCGGACAACACTTGTACGGTTTAATCAAGAACATTCATAAAATGCTATAGAACTCAATATAACCAGTTCCAAATGCTTATCAATCTGTATGAAAGAAATTCATATCCAAAGCTCTTAATACACTCACCTTAACAAATCGAGAATCAAAGYTGTTGAAACCTTTTTCTTCTTCTTCTTGTGCGAATTCTTCAAATTCTCAGAGAGAAAACTTCTAAATATGGAAAGTGTGTTGTGTGTG
>NC_037528.1:25914388-25915605 GCF_001531365.2 Cynara cardunculus var. scolymus | reverse complement strand
GGACAAGTGATGTCCGTATTCCACCTAAACCAGACAAGTGATGTCTGTATTCCACCTAAACCGGACAAGTGATGTCCGTATTCCACCTAAACCGGCCAAGGTGTGTTCGATATAATCTAAACCGGTCAAAGGGGTTGTCTGACATAACCTAAACCGGTCAAGAGTTGTTCGATGCGGTCTTAAATCGTTCATAGGTCATCCGGGTTCACCCTAAATCGCTCAAAGGTTCGTCGATGTATTCTCTAAACCAGTCAAGCATCATCCGGTTTATTTTCTAAACCGGTTAAAAGTTTACCCTAAATCGCACAACACAACACTTGGGTGTTGTCCGGATTAGATCTCCGGACGGTGTTGTCCGGATTATATCTCCGGACGATGTTATTCGGATTACTTCTCCAGATAAGATTTGACCGGATTTCATATCCGGCTGAAACTGGTTTTGATACTTCTACTGATTTAAACTTGCCACGATAGAGATGTAATGGCGGTGTAACCATGAGAGAGATGTAATGGCGGTGTAACCGCGACATAGATGTAATGGCGGTGTAACCGCGAGAGATAAAATGCTTATGTCGGTATAGGTTTGATTCTAAACTGCTAGTTTGGAATGTAAGTTATATGTATGAGATTTGTACACTCACTAGACCTTTTTGGTCTAATGCTCAATTGTTGGACTAACCTGTTTTGCAAGTCATCATACATCGCAAGATAAAGGCACGGGGAAAGTGTGAACGATGATATTTAGATGCACATGAATGTATTTAACAATGTTTTTGTTAGCCCATGTTTTGTAAACAATATTACATTTTGTTTTATGGATATGATTATGTGGATTATCTGTACATAGAAATTATGGGATGTTACATTATCTGTAAGTGGAAATTGTGAGTTGTTACATAAATAAAAGAATACCTAATATCAAATTCTTCTGAGTGTTTGGTTGCAGGTTTTTATTCTTAATGACAGAGAGAACAGTGGTAAGTTCGCTGCGAAGGCTGATGAAGCTGTATCCATAGGTTAGTTAGAGACATCTGCTGCATACAGGGTCTACAACAAAAGGACGTAAATTTTCAATGAGAGCGTTAACGTATCATTCAATGAAGTTGTTGGGTCATTGACCAACATCTTCCTAAATCGAAACGTGGCACTGGCTGCTACGCTATAAGGAAATAAGTTGCGCCTTCTCCACCAGCAATTGCTTTTGGCGTAGTGGTAAG
>NC_037528.1:25912846-25914288 GCF_001531365.2 Cynara cardunculus var. scolymus | reverse complement strand
TTAAGGCTTGACACGCACTCTATAACCTACCATACTGCATTGAATGGACATTTAATGCACTGGGTACATATAGAAGTGTTTTCTTCTCCATGCAGAGTGCGCGCATCACTCTCCTCCCTCATTCTTACTTCAAGCTTCTTCTAGCTTAAAGTAAAAGATATTTTCTTTTAGCAATTTTTTTTCTTGTAATTGCTAACCTTTGTGTGTAACTTAAGATTGTTTAGATAGGTTTCTTTTACCTTATCTTTCCGCAAACAATCTTGTAAAATATGCATTGATCTTCTCTATCAATATATATTTTAAATTTGAAAACTGTGTTTGTATTCATCTCCCCCCCTTCTACAAACTGTTTAGTATTCTTGTAGACCCTTTTGGGACCAACAAGACAAGGCTTCAGCTGTCTGCTATAACTGTCACCGGCCCGGACATTTTGTGGGTGAATGCAGATCAAAGAAGACTGCGACGCCATCTTCTAAAGCTCCTTCCTCCTTCAGGATCAAAGATGAAAAGTACTTAAAACTGAAGGAGAAGTACAAGAAGATGAAGAACAACCAGCAAAAGGCTAAAGGCTTTATTGCAGAAGAGCATGACTGGGCTGAATCATCTGATGAATCATCTTCTGATGAAGAGGAGAAAGCCTATGTCTGCTTGATGGCCATAGATGCTGATGAAGGATCTTCTGAAGTGTCTACTTCCTCTGAGCCATCTTCTTCTTCTACTCAGGTATGTTTCCTGAATGAACCCTCTTCTTCTTCTAGTCTTTCTGCACTAGATACACTGATGATTGACCTTTACAATGCCCTCAATGGCAAATCGAAAGCTAAGATGCTTAACGTTGATCTTCAAGAGCAATTGAAGATTTGTCGTTCTAAGATCAAAGAACTAACCTCTGTTGAGGAAAATCTTAAAGATCAGGTCATTGTAAACCAAGCCATCACTGTTGAACGTGAGAAGGCTATCGCTGAGCGAGAGCGAGCAATCGCTGAACTCAAGGCCGAGAAAGCTACCATTGAAGGGTGGTGCAAAGCTTCATTCAAGGCCTCTGAGATCATTAACGCTCAGATCCCCGCCAAGAGAAAGACTGGTCTAGGATTCTCCAATGATCAGGAAGAATGTGTTAAAGACAGGACCATACTCAAATTTGGTACCTTCGTTTCTTCTATTCCCAACACTTCTTCCTCTCAGTCCTCTTCTTTTATTGAGAGTCATCTTGAAGGAACTCCTTCGAGTTCTGGGTGCAATGACAAAGGTAAATCCATTGTCACAGCATCCCTTCCCAAGAAGTCTAACAAGATTAATAGATCTAGATATATTCCTTTAACTTGTAAAGCTTCTTCCTCTTCAAGGACTAGGAAATCTGAATCCCATCAGAAATCTAAGTCACAGCTCAAGGTGAACTTTTCACCTAAAGAATCCAATTCCTCAAAGGTTCCTCCTAGAAC
>NC_037528.1:25909260-25911871 GCF_001531365.2 Cynara cardunculus var. scolymus | reverse complement strand
TATCTCATCTCAACTTCAAGACACTCAGTGAGCTGTCAAGAAATGATCTTGTCACMKGTCTTCCTCAAYACTCGTTTGCAAAGGAATCTCTTTGCTCAGCCTGTGAAAAAGGAAAGCACACAAGAGCTAGCTTCAAGTCGAAGCAAATCTCTTTAGTGACTGCGCCTCTTCAGCTATTGTATATGGATCTCTTTGGTCTTGTCAACGTGCAATCCATAACTGGAAAGAAGTTCACACTTGTCATGTTGATGAGTATGCCAGGTACACTTGGGTATTCTTTCTCATATCCAAGGATGAAGCACCTGAAGAAATCATTTCGTTCATCAAAAAGATAGAAGTACTAAATGATGTTAAAGTACGAGCTATCAGAAGTGACCAAGGCACTGAATTCAAAAACAGTACTATAGATAACTTCTTTGAGGACAAGTGAATCTCTCACAACTTATCTTCTGTGAGAACTCCTCAGCAGAATGGGGTCGCTGAAAGAAGAAATCGAACAATCATTGAGGCTGCTCATTCAATGCTCAACGAATCCCATCTCCCTACTCAATTCTGGGCTGAAGCTGTCAACACCGCTTGTTTCACTCAAAACCGATCGCTGATCGTGAAAAGATTCAAGAAGACAACCTATGAACTCTTCCATGGACGAAAGCTTTCCATAAGCTTTCTTCATATATTTGGTTGTACTTGTTATATTCTCAAAAACCGCGACCAACTTGGAAAGTTCGATCCCAAAGCTAATGAAGGAATCTTTCTTGGATATTCTTCTGTATCTAAAGCCTTCAGAGTATTCAACAAACGAAGACAAACAATAGAGAAATCTATTCATGTCACTTTTGACGAAACTTAATCAGCTAATTCAAAACCCATCTGAAATGATGATGAATTAGAGAACTGGATGATATCTCACTATAGACAACCTGAAGCTTCTTACAGTGCTCCTCCTAACACTGAATCTTCAGAAGTTGAAGATGATCCACTCATCATTCTAGTTACAGCTAGTCACTCCACCGCATCTTCTTCAGAGATCGTTGCAGTGCCCATTAGCCGTGTACCCCATTCTACTTCAAACACTGATTCATCAGTAAATGAAATTCCTTCAGTTTCTAAACCTGTTTTAGTCGCTGAATCTGAGGCTCCTTTGGCAATAGTCCCTATTGCTGAAGAAACTACTGTTGAAGCCTCATCTTCCATACCTGAACTTGTCTATTCAGATGAAACTCCTCTACCGGCTCAACGATGGACTAAAAGCCATCCAATTCATCAAATTCTTGGTGATCCAGATACATGTATCAAAACACATCGTGGTCTAGGTAATATCTGTCTCTTCGTCAACTTTCTTTCTTTAGTTGAACCCAAAAAAATCAATGATGCTATCTCTGACCCTAGTTGGGTTCTTGCTATGCAAGAAGAGGTCATTGAGTTTGATAGGAACAAAGTCTGGTACCTTGTCCAACGTCCATCTGACAAATCAGTGATAGGCACCAAATAGGTCTATCGTAACAAGTTGGATGAAGATGGTGTGGTAACCCGCAACAAGGCTCGGCTTGTTGCTCAGGGTTATAGACAAGAAAAAGGAATCGACTATGACGAAACCTTCGCACCAGTGGCTAGACTCGAAGCAATTCAACTATTTCTAGCCTCTGCTGTCCATAGAGACTTCAAGGTCTTTCAGATGGATGTAAAGAGCGTTTTCCTTAAGGGAAAACTTCAAGAGGAAGTTTACGTTGAACAACCTCCAGGGTTTCTTGACCCTAAGTATCCCAACCACGTCTATAGGTTGGATAAAACTCTTTATGGGTTAAAATAGGCTCCTCGTGCCTGGTATGATACACTTTCTTCTTTTCTCATCTCTGAGAAATTCTCTCGTGGAAAGATTGTCCAGACCTTATTTCTTAGAAAAATTAAAGGTCATATCATTCTCGTCCAAATTTATGTCGATGATATTATTTTTGGTTCCACTAATCCCTCTTTATGTTTTCGTTTCGCTGAACGCATGAAGAAAGAATTATCAGATGAGCATGATGGGAGAACTAACATTCTTTTTGGGTCTCCAGATCAAACAAACTGATAAAGGTATCTTTATCAATCAAAGTAAGTATGTTCGAGACATGCTGAAAATGTTTGATTTATCCAACAGTTCATCTATGAAGACTCTTATGGCTCCTCCACTCACTCTCAACAAGGATCCAAATGGAAAGCCTGCAAATGTGACTGTTTACAGAGGAATGATCGGTTCTTTGCTGTATCTCACAGCTAGCCGACCCGATATCATGTACTCCACTTGCTTATGTGCAAGATATCAAGCTGAATCTAAGGAATCCCATCTGATCCCTGTCAAACGCATTTTCAGATATCTTAAAGGAACTCCTAATATGGGTCTTTGGTACCCTAAAGGTTTAGGTTTTGACCTTATTGGTTATTCGGATAGTGATTTTGCAGGTTGCAAAATTGATAGGAAAAGCACCACTGGAGGCTGTCAGCTTCTAGGTGGAAAGTTGGTGAGCTGGACAAGCAAAAAGCAAAATTCAGTGTCCACATCAACAACTGAAACTGAGTATATAGCCGCTGGTAGCTGTTGTGCCAAAATTCTTTGGATGAAAAATCAGCT
>NC_037528.1:25901445-25908854 GCF_001531365.2 Cynara cardunculus var. scolymus | reverse complement strand
ATCTTCAAGTATATCTTTATACTTATCTTAAAAATCTAAACGATCATTGAATCCCTTCTTATCAGTGATCAAAACGTTTTTTTTAAATGTCAGTTTCAGTGACTCTCTTATCACTAAACCTGATGTCTTAAAACCATCACTGAATATTTCTCTTTTTCAGTGATAAAATGTTTTAAATGGGGTTTTCAGTTTCCTTTTTGACACTGAATGATTCTTCATTTCTTAAAAGCTATTTGTTTTTTAAAAGAAAATAGTTAATGAACCGTCTTTATGATGACATTCTCTGTTTACTATGAGCGACGCTTTGAGACGCGCAAAATGTTTTGTCATTATGCTACCTTATTTAATGTCATCCAATCATGGATGAGAACGTGATATATTTTTCATCATGACCACTTTCCTGAACCGTTGTCTTTTCTCTCTCTCATATTATTTATATCTCCTCCTACCCATAAATATAAGACTTTTTCTCTACTTTTCTCTTTACGCTTTCAAAAATTTTAGACGAACCTCTGCTAAGATTTCTCCAAAGCAAGAATTCTCTCTACATCTTCAAATCCTTTTCGACCTTTCCTCTTAATCTTCAAAGGTCAAAATCTTTTTCATTCTTTCTTAGTTACAAGAAATGTGTTTAATATGATTAAAAACTTTGTTCTCTTAATACATTAAACTGTAAAGATTCATTAATCATCTCCTTCTTGATTATAATCTTGTTTCTTTATACACATTCCACTTGATAAACCCTAATCTTTTAAGGATTTTTCAAAAGAAGTTTTTACTTGTACAAACCTGTTTGCTTTTCTTCTTATTAAAACAAATAGATGGCTGCCAAGAACATCACCTTCTCCATTGACGAGATCTCCATCAAGGCCAACAACCACATTGCCTTGTTGGAGATACCCTCCACTAAAGCGTTTTACCAAGATGCGGCTGACTTTCTCAAGCAATCGTCCTTAGGCTACGCTCTCAACCATGAGCCCCTCATGGTCAAGGAAATTCTTCAGTAGTTCTGGTTCACTGCTGAGGTTGTCGAAGTCCAAGACGATGCTGGACGCAAGATGGAGCAAATCCATTTCACTTTCAACCGCATGGAAGTGAACTTTGGTGTGTCGACACTCCGCTCAGCTCTCCGTCTTCCCAAAGGTCCCTTCGACAGCGAACCCTCCACCACCGAGATCATCAACTTTCTTGATGCCATTGGCTACCAGTAGCCAATGAAGAAGGACTCCAACGCCCCTCTGAAGTCCTTGACAAAGATTGAGAAAAACAGGATGTCAGCTATCTGCCAATACCTGTTTTCTCATTTCATCCAGTGCATGGGTGGAAAAACTGGAGGTCAAGATTAAGCCTCTAGGATCGCCTTGATCATAGACATATATGCGATTCAGCGTTGCAATATAAATTATGCTGTGGTCATTTTCGATGACCTGGTGCTCAAGTTGAACATGTGCCAGCGAGAAAAGGTGGTGCCTTACACCAGGTTTCTTTCGATGGTATTCTCAAATATCTTTAAAGCTCTTTACCTCAAAGAAGGAAACCTTCCGGTTTTCAAGCTTGGATCCAGGATTTTGGATCATAAGCTGAGGGACAATGATGTGGCACTATCTTCCATTGTGTCCTTCACTACCTCTTCTCCTCAGGTGGCCATGACAAGGGAAAACCCGCCCGCGTCTAGCCAAACCACCAAAACCCCTTCAAAACGACCCTCTCAACCAACTTTTGGTTCTCCTCAGAGAGCCAAGAAGTCCAAAAAGGGGACAACCATGTCACTAGCTGGGGCCTCTCAAAAGACTTCAGTTATTGAAACTAGCCTTATCCCCGAGGCGTCTTCTATGAACCCTCCCAGCTCTTCAGTGATTTCTCCCATCACTGTCGTATCAGTGGTACCTTCACCAATCACTTCAGTGACCCAAATCATTGAAAGTGTAAATATCAGTGCCGCCACCGCTGAACACTCACGTCTCTTCTCGGCCATTTTCTCTTCTCCTCCTTTCTTGGTCTTTACACATATCGATGATGTATCAGCGACTGTCCTTCCTGATACTGAGACACGCACCATTGGACCTGAGGTTGCTCCTCTCGATGCTCCTCTGCATACGGATGTCCATCCTCTCGAGGACATCTTTGCTCATGCTAGTGACAATCCTTTAGATGTCACTGATGGCCCCTCAGGTTTTCCATCTTCCCACCTTTTTTTTTTCTAACCTTGAGCCTTTAACTCACACTTCTTCTTTTGCAGGTCCTTCTTCGATGCATCAGTCTGATGCTCAGGAAGTGGAAGAGGAAGAAAGAGAGAAATATGATGGAGGAGATAAGGATGTCGATGATGACTATGATATGGCGTCAGACATCAAACTTCTCCTTCCAGCCGTTGATACCGTCCTCTGCAGGATCAATGAAGTTCACCAAGAGATGCTTCGTCAAGGTGATCTTGATGCGAACTTCCTTGCCCTCCAGGCGGATGTTCAAGAAGTTCAGAGTCATCTCCAGATTCTCCAAGAAGCTGTTCAAGCCAACAACAACGCCATTGTTGTTCTTCACAGCAGGGCTGACGATGCTCAGGCTATAGCTGATCAGCAGACTGGTCTTCTTCAACAAATCTTGGATGATGTCCATCAACCAGCTCCAGTGATTGCACCCTCTTTCTCTGCCAATGATCGCGCCCAGCTCCATGAGATGCGTGAGGCAATGACAACTCTAGCCAATGCTTTGCAAAGACTGGAGGATTCAATGGTTCTCCAGCGTCAGCGCTTGGACGAACTCTCTGGCCAAATCTCTCAAGTCTTAGCTAGAGAGGGGGAGATGAGGTCCAACGCTGGTGAATCATCTGATGTTGTGCCTACCCCTTCTCAGGCCGTTGGTCCAGTATCAGCTACAGCTGCAGTTGTTGCTCCTGTAATCCCGACCATCGAAGCTGCTCTAGCTGAGGATGTCGATGCCATCCCTAGGGATGATGCCCATACCATCACTCCTGCTGGTGATGATGATGATGATGAAGATGAAGACGATGATGAAGATGAAGACGATGATGATGAAGACGATGATGAACCTACCATTCTAGACACCAGAAATGATCTAGATGGCGACAATGACGACGATGATGAAGATGAATTTACCATCAAGTTCTAGAAGCCATCAACCATCACAAAAGGTGTTGCTCTCGGGGATTTTGCATCCTAGGGGGAGCAAAGGCAAGGTGAATCGACTCCATCAGGGAACCAAGACCCCAAGTCGAAAGGCAAGGCGGTCGCTGAAGAAGGAAACTTGAAGGTATTGTTCAAAATCTCTCAACAACCTTTGTTCGAAGACTCTACCTCTCAGGTAGTGATTACTTCAACTTATCAACTTCATACTCCATCAACTACCTGTGGTCGACTGGAGCAGGTACCTGATCAACCCATTTTTTGTGCTCCTACCGACCAGCAGATGTTTCAGCTGAAGGAGTCACTCGACCAGACTAGAGTAAAAATCCCTCTTCATACCTCTAGTAGTGGTGAGTTTGACTTGTTGTCTGAAATTGAAAGACTTGAGGCATTAATGGCTGAAGAAGAGCTAGAGCTTCAAAAGAAGCAGACTGAAGACAGCTTGAAGCTGGCCAAGTCACTAGCTGAAAAAGTCCTTCCCAAGAAAAGGTCCATGAAAACGGTGAACGCTGTCCAAGCCCAGGCTAAACTTCTTTCGATTGCAGAATCTGAGCGTAAGAAAAACCTGAAGCTGATGGATAAGAACAAGTAATAGAGCGAAGCAAAAATGAAAAAGAGAAATAGTTCCCGCCCGATTATCAGCGTCAGCATCAGTGGACATTCTAAAGACAGTGGAACACTGGTCTCAATGCTCATCACCAGGGACAATCTTGATGATGTTACCGAGTACCCTTCCTACCGTGGCCGCTATGGATACATCGAATGGATGGAGATCAGACAAGCCATTCAGCAATCCAAGTCGAGACACAAGACACTTATCGAGGACACCATCAGCGAGCTCATCCAAAAGATATCCAAGTATGTTAAGGTCCCTGACCGGCCAACTCTGAAGAAAGGTGGGAAGAAGAAACTCAAGCTCTCTGATCCTAATGATGGACCATTCCTAAGAAACGAACATGAAACAAGATTCTCCTTAGATGAAGTCCTGAAGGGTCATAAAAGTACAGACATTTCTATGCTGAATCTTGACTTGCCAGATAAGGGTCCCTATACACCCAACTCTGTGCATTTTAAACCTGAGTTAGGAGTTATATTCCTTGACTATGAAGGTGAAGTCAGATTTTAGAGAATTTCAGAGCTACATCTATGTCCAATGGATCATTTGGTTTATCTTTTGCTCTGGATAGATGATAGCATGCCTGGAAAAATCGTAGATTTGAAGATACGAAGGGAATTCCTACGTCGCAGAAAACTTGGTGAAAATGTACCTGGGTACATAGATCTAAGATCTCTATAATAGTTTCTCTTTGTAACAACAATCCACTTTTCCTTGTAACTTCGCGTACTATGTCTACTTTCAGTGATTATACTTATATTCTGTAAGTTCTGGACATGTACTCTAATACTTATAATATTTTCTACGATTAATAAAATGAGTCTTCCATGTACTTCACTGAAAAAGATCCCTGAAAAAAAGTAATAGGGACACAAGTCTATGAGTTCTAGTGTTACATTTCGCATTCATTGACAATCTATAAATCGGTGAATAAGCTTTCAGTTTCAGTTTCCGTACTTGTAATTTTCTTAGATATAACTTAAGAAAAATTCCCAAGCTTTAGACTAACCAACTGAAAAAGATCCCAAAATAGTAAAAAGGGACATGTACTTTGTATGTAACTTTTCCTTACTATTATTTGATAAGATAACCTTCTTTATGTTATCTTGTTATCATCAAATAGGGGGAGATTGTTGATCCTCTCTCTCAGTGATTTGATGATATTCCCTTTCCACTTATATGTTGTATTTTTGTTTCTGTATTTTCAGTTCCAGTGATCTTCACTGAGTATGTTCAGTGATCGCTGAAGAACTTGCTTTACAAATCTATCAGAGACATCAATACTTCAAAAAGACAACACTTACACCACAGAACCTTCAGCAAACGTCGAAGACTGAAACTGAAGATTAGAGACTGGCGAGTACGTGATCTGAAGCGGTACTCAGGGATTACAAGCCTGTCTACATATATGTGAAGACTGCTCAAGCTTCAGCGAATTATGATGAGACCTTCAGGTCATTCCAGCATTCAGCGATCAAAGGAAACTTGCTTAGCACGATTGTTGTTGTCTTGTCCTTATGCACACAAAGGACAAAACCCATACCCCTACGAAAGTTAGTACGGTACGGAGCCGACTAGTCGACTCTTTGTCCACCAACTTTAGGTAAGGATGTCTGCTCATAAATAGTGCTTTTTTATTATTCACTGTAGCAAAGGACAAACCTTCCTCTTAAGGCTTGACACGCACTCTAACCCTACCATATTGCATTAAATGAATATTTAATGCACTGGGTATAAATAGAAGTGTTTTCTTCTCCATGTAGAGTGCGCGCAACTCACTCTCTAACCATAATTTTTACTTCAAGCATTTTCTAGCTTAAGTAAAGGATATTCTTTACAGCAATTACATTTCTTGTAATTTGCTAAGGTTTTGTGTGTAACCAAAGATTGTTTAGATAGGTTTTTATTACCTTATCTTTCCGCAAACAATCTTGTAAAATCTGTATTGATCTTCTCTATCAATATATATTTTAAATTTGAAAATACTGTGTTTGTATTCACCCCCCCTTCTACAAACTGTTTCTCTTCTTGTAGACCTTCACGGGACCAACAACATATCATGGCTTGTTTGCCTTACAGATCAAATAAATGGAAAAACGATTTTTAAGTCACGGTTTCCCCGATTTTTAATATATCCAGATTGTAGTTAATAAATCTTTTTATAATACGTAAAGATCTAATAATAATATTATTATATTGAATTTATATGTAGTTTGGTAATATACATTTTTTTTTAATAAATAACTATTAAAAGATTGCGTTTTAAGTATCGTTATTAAAAAACAGAAATATATATATTTTTCTTTAAAATAATTATTAGAAAAAATAACGTCTTTTAAGAAAAATATTTAAAAAACATATAATATTTTTTATATAAATTATGATAAAAAAAATATTTTTTACTATTATTTTTTACAGAATAATAAATAATTTTTGTAATAGTAATGTATTTATAATTAAATACAAAAGTAAAAGAAAATTAATATAAAAAAAAGACAACAAAAAGACAAAAACACAAAAAGAAAACAAAAAATGAAGAGGGAGACTAATGACACCCCTACTTTTTACCAATGACACCCCTATCCCCTATGCATAATGATGTTTTTTTGTTTTCTTTTTATATTTTTGTCTTTTTGTTGTCTTTTTTTTATATTAATTTTTCTTTTACTCATTTTATTTAATTGTTAATATATTATTATTACAAATATTATTTATTATTATGTAAAAATATTATTTTTTTCTATTAAAAATATTGTATGTTTTATTTTCTCTTTTAATATTTTTTTCTTAAAAGCGTATTTTTTCTAATAATTATTTTTAAGGAAACTATTTTTTTCTTTTTTTAATAACGATCCTTAAAAATGTAATCTTTTAATAGTTATTTATTAAAAAAAACATTTTTATATTACCAAACTACATAAATTCAATATAATGATAATATTATCAGATCTTTACGTATTATAAAAAAAATTATTTAACAATTATCTGGATAAATTAAAAATCAGGGAAATTGTGACTTAAAAATCGTTTTTTTTTTCATTTATTTGATTTGTGAGACAAGTAAGCTATGATATGTAACATTTTTTGGTTGAAATGATCCAGTTAACCAATTTTTAAGGGTTCGATGATATATTTATTAAAAAATATATGTAAGAATGATTTTTTTTTTGTAAATAACTATGACTCAGTGAGTTTCACGATATTAACTCTTTTATTTTATTTTTTTTCATAATCTTTTAATTACATCATTTTAAAAATATTAAAATAACCCAAGAATTTTGAAATACTACTTTATGTAAAAATGATTACATTTTTTAAGTCATGTTATAAAAATAACTTTTAAACTATACAATTTTAAAAAGATTAAAATAATTTAAGTAACCAGTTTTCTAAAAATCTTAATCATTTAACTATTCAAAAAAAAAATGTAATGACTTAATCAATCAACATAAAAAGAGTTTAACAACTTATACAATAAAAAAAGTTCAAAAACTTAATAATTCAAAATGGAACAATTTCTTTAAGATTCTGAACTTTTTTTTTAAATTTAAATTCAATGCAAATATTTTCTATAAATATCTCATCAATTAAAATAACTAATTAATTATAAAAATTAACTTTTTTGAATTAAACTATTTAAAGTTCTTAAA
>NC_037528.1:25895244-25900893 GCF_001531365.2 Cynara cardunculus var. scolymus | reverse complement strand
TAATAATAATTAAATATAATATATTTTTAAATCGATTTGATGTTTTGTAAATTTTAAACATATCACAATTCCCAACACATTCAACACCCCCTATTAAGGGGGTGCCATTAGCACTCCCCAAAATGAATGATTATATAGGTGATAGGGGTGACATTAGTAAAGAGTAGCGGTGCCGTTAGCCTCCTCCTTTAAAACCTTTGGGACAAAATCCGGAATTCATAACAAACCAGAGGGACGAAAAACGTAATTTACTCTTTTTAAAATATAAGCTCAAATTTTGAGTAAGTTATGTTTTTAGTAACTGTGTTTTGTTAAAAAAATTACAGATTTTATCGCTGTGATTTCTAAATTGCAATTTTCATCTTTATTGTTTACGATTCATTTATATTTTCGTCCCTAAGACTAAACACTAATTTTTAGTATGAAGGACTAAAATAGAAATGAAAATGTAAATCATATGGAAGAAAAAAGTAATAAAGTTTAAATTATAAGAAAGAAAATGATAATGTAAACCATGGGAATGAAAATTGTAATTTCAAAATCATGGAGATGAAAATTGTATTTTCAAAACAACAGGAACGAACATAGAAATTTTTAACATGGGTTGGGCGGTTTATGACATTTTTACAACCCAACCCAATTATGGCGGTTCAAAACANATGGCGGTTCAAAACAACAGGAACGAACATAGAAATTTTTAACATGGGTTGGGCGGTTTATGACATTTTTACAACCCAACCCAATTATGGCGGTTTGAAAAATCTCAATCTAGCCCAACCCATTCAAAAGTATTGGATTGGCGGGTTACTAAAATTCATAAAATTGACAAATAAAATACGATGAATAATACTAAAAATATATCCAAAAAAGTCATTAGTAATTATAATCATCCCAAAATATATCTAATAATCCAAATCCTCAAGTCTTGGAATCAAATTTCAAAAGTTTGATATAAGCAACAAACTTCCCATTTTCATATGCCAAAGTATGCGTCCTTGGGAAGATGGTCATAATTATTCTTGAACATTGAGACCTGCAGAAAGCCATAAACATAACTTTTAGTTTCGTAACATGTCGTCCTTTTAATCCCTATAAGTAACACAAAAACAGTCATGAATCTTGATTACAAATATCACCTTATGACTATTAGCTTTTTATTAAATTTATGGACAATTTGACACTTGTATCAATAGATTTGGACACTTGGTCAACAAAATGATTATAAGTTTATAACTTATTGGTAAAAACACACAAAAGAAGAACTATGCATCCCATAGCCTAAATGTAACTTACATAATTTGGTACGATTTAAATCCTCAATCAAGTACGATCGTCTTTGACCTTCCCGACTCCGATGTTGCATTCTCCTTCAGCTTGTCTACAATTTAAAAGAATATTAAACCATTTATTAAGAATATATAACTATGTAAACATGAAAAAAGAACCATTGTTAAGTTTATCTTCTTCAAGAAAGTCATAAGATGAAATTTCATCTAAAAAATCACTTATTTAAATCCCCTCGTTATTCTCTTTCAACCGACTTTGTTGCATACAAGGGCTTCCACCTTTTTTGGACTCAAAAAGCTTCTAAATGAGTCTAAAATACGACCACTAGTACTGAAGGTGGATTCAGATGCTACGGTAGATATAGGTATAGCAAGAACATCTCTAGCTATCCTATTGGTATATCTTTCCACCAAAGTAATACGTCAAATGATGGAGTCTTTGGATTGATAGATCCATCAATCAAATATCTATCAACGTCGTTCATGTTTTCCGGCACGTCCATTTGTTATTGTTGCAAAAATGATTCCAATAATTTTTCCCGTTGAGATTCTTTAGAATCATTATTTGGCGGTGATTCTAGTTTGGTAGCCTATACACATAAAAAAAATACAAACATAAACTCAACAAACGATAACATATTAACATGCATAATAATTTTTTTAAAACAATCATGAATAAAACTAAGTAACTAATCTCATCACCATCTTTACTACCTTGTGAATATTGATTATACAATTGATAAAGATTTTGTTCCACATGTACAACAAGCTTAGCAACGGTTTGAGCATCATATAAGAACTCAAAACAAAACTGCAAATACTTCAATTTATACCTCAGATCAAGCACAACCGCCAAAAACAACATGCGATTGATGTGATCTAGATCACCTTAGTATTTGTCATATTTACTCTTAATCTTAGTAGCCATGGTGTATAACAATGAACCATTGTTACTAGTCAAGTAACTCAATTGAGAATCAATCTCACAAAACTCATGAAATAAATTATTGGAAGTTATGTGCAATGTGCCACTAAACTTCAAAGTTACTTCGTAAAAAGTGGACAAAAATTTGACAAAAATACAAGCACACTCCCAATCACTAGAACTAGGTGATCCAATCCTCCTCTTATCATTTTCTTTCTTCTCAAAATAACTCAAAAATTTGTCATCTTCATCCGCGTACCTTTCAAATACCTTTTCAAATTTAAGAGCTACATTCTACATCATGAAGGTAGAATTTCATCGTGTTGGAACATCTAAAACCAACCACCCCTTGTAATCAACTTTTTCCTTCTCAACGCAAGATTTAGACTTTTGCAACCTTGAAGGAGAAGAACGAATATATCTAACACAATTACGAATTGTAGTAATTGAATTAAGCATCTCTTTCAACCCCTCGTTTACGATTAGGTTTACTATGTGAGCACCACATCTTAAATGCATGTACTCACCATTAAGAACATAGCCATTCCATGCATTAACCCTTCTTTTAACAAAAGCAAGAACTACATCATTTGCAGATGCATTATCAAAAGTAATAGTAAAAACATTCTCAATCCCCCACCCAAGCAAACAAGCTTCAATAACCTTACCAATTGTCTCACCCTTATGATTTGAAATCTGGCAAAAATTTATAATTCTTTTAGGTAAATGCTAATTACTATCAATGTAATGTGTAGTGAGACACATATAAGACATTTGTGTGGAAGATGTCCAACAATCAGTTGTTAAACATATTATTTGACCGACCTTTGTCAACTCTTTCTTCAATTTAATCATCTCATCGCAAAACAACCGAAAAACATCTCTAGCAACAATCGCTCTACTAGGAACACTAAATTTTGGTTGCAACTCATGAACAAGTTCTCTAAATCCTTCACCCTCTACAACACTAAAGGGTTGTTCATCCTTAAGCACAAACCTAGCCACAACTTTGCGACATCTCTCTTTATTAAATGACACCTCATTTTCATCAATAGTAGGAAAGCTAAGCAAGTTTTGTTTTTTATCGCTAATGCTATCCAAATACTTCTTACATTGGTTCATTAAGTGATTCCACAAAGAACTTGTGCCAATTTTCTTGCTATGGTAAGCATAATCTATTCCACAATAATTACAGACACATTTAGATTCCTTTTTTGAAAAGTGATCCTAAACATTTGAAGTTCTACCACCCCTTTTCTTAGACGAGTTTGGTTCATCATTGTCTTCGATTTTTGGAGGTTCAGGAGTATTTTTCATTGCTCCTATACATTGTCAATTAAAGATAACATTTTCAGAAAGACAGAAAATATGCAACTAAAAACCAACAGAATACATGGCATGTATTAATAAGGGTCCATCCATTTTTTTGCCATCTGTTATAACTTTATGAATACATTGAAGGTAGGAACAAATACCCACCAAATAGGCAGCAAATATAAAAAAACCAACAAAATACATGAGAAATCAATTTGTAACAATAAACCAACAAAATAAGCAAATGTAATCGATAGTAGAAGCAACAATCGAAGAACAAAAATATACACAAAATACATGGACGTTGGACGCTGTTAAAAATAGGCAACTGTAATCGACACTATTAAAAATCACAGTAATAAATCACAAAAATACATAAAGAACAAGAGGGTTGCTTACATGACGGTTGGACGCTGTGAGGGTCGATTTCTAGTTTTGTCGTGGACGGCTGGACGCTATGACGATTGAGGAAAGCGGCGTCGGTGTAACACCCCCACTTCATATATTGCATATAACCATATTTTATATAGAGRATACATGTTTTCCCCCACATAGGTCCTTGATACAAGAGTCTATAATGTAAAATACGCAACCCAAAAAAATTCCAAAAGTACATGCTCTTGCATCCTAGCATCTATGCTTCCAAAACAGCTAAGCACATAGGGAAGTAATTCACATAATGCTCTTTCCCTGATGAACTTGATGACATCGGGGACAAGTCCTTTCATTGAATCTTTGTATGGGCCTGTTTCCATGCTCTACAATTTTTGGTCCATTGTATCCGGTTGATGGACCTTCTCATTTCCTCTTTTCTATTGATTTCCCTTCTTCTTGTCTGTTCTTGTTTCTTTCTGTTACCTCCACTGCGTCAACGGTCAATGAAAATGTAGTCGGATTCATGGCTGTGACAAATTCTTGGATTGATGGTTTCAATCCCCAAATATACCTTTCCACTTTTCTAGATTCCGAGGAAATATAATGTTCTGCAAATCTTGAATATTCGATGAATTTCTCTGTATATTCCCTTACATTTCTGTTTCCTTGTTCCAATTTTAGAAAGTCTTCTTCCATTTGTCTAACGGCAGCTTTTGGGCAAAACTGTTCCTTGAATCTGTTGACAAACTCTAGCCATGTCATAGTTTGCAAAATATCTGCTCTGGCTAAGGATTCTACTTCCCACCAAAATAACGCATTTGATTTCAGCACAGAGACTGCAAATCTGACTTTATCTGTTTCTGCACATCGGATGGTATTGAATACAGACTCCATCTCTTTGATCCAACACATAGCTTTAATTGGATCTCTTTCTCCCGAGAAGGTTGGTGGTTTACAAGTTAGAAACATCTTTATGTCTCCTTCCTTGTTATTGAGAATTGGAATCGATGGAGTAACTTCAATTCTGYCTGTCTCTATTCTTGCAGGATTCCTCAAAATAGAAGTCAAAGTTTCCCTTAGCTTTCCCATTTCTTCAGCTAATATGTCTCTTGTTACATATTCTGGGTGAGAAATCCAATCTTGATTCATATTTGCAGAGTTTGATTCTGCTTGATTTATATTAATTTCTGGCTAGCTTATTCTGCCTCTGGTCTGTCCCCTACCTTTGCCTCTACCTCTGCCACTGCTTCTGCCCTCAGAGGTGCTAATAGGAGCAACAGGGGATTCTTCTTTATTGGGGTGGGTGATTCTTTCTGACCTTCTTGATCTACTAGCCATCTGTAGATAACAAAGTTAAAACACACATTTTTCACATTCCCAAATATAATAAAGTGTCCAAGTTCAGTTATGTACCTGTAGATTCAAAATTACATTGGCCAAATGTAATCCGAAAATACCTTACACACTGATCTCTTAACTTATTATATTTATTCCAAAGGTGCTAACTATGTCTGGGACCCTAATATGCAATGAAATAGTTTAAGTCTAGGTATCATGCATGTGAATACCTAAATCTCTTAAACTCAGGCTCTGATACCAACTCTGTAACACCCCCACTCCATACATTGCATATAACACATATTTTATATAGAGGATACATGTTTTCCCCCACATAGGTCCTTGATACAAGAGTCTATAATGTAAAATACGCAACCCAAAAAAATTCCAAAAGTACATGCTCTTGCATCC
>NC_037528.1:25893449-25895009 GCF_001531365.2 Cynara cardunculus var. scolymus | reverse complement strand
ATCACCAAAACATTTATCAAATAATCATTTCACAACATGCGGAATAAAATTAGATTCTGTTTTGGTCCATCGAGCCTGTGGTTCCAAACCACACTTGGAATATATTTTAATAACTAGGACCAGAACCCCTCTGGTCTCTCTTCCAGAGCTTCTGGTTCCTCGACCAGAGCCCATCTGGTCTCTCTTCCAGAACTTCTGACTCATATAATTTCTTAAAATGGTCTTTAGTTAAACTTTCAATCAATAAGATAGCCTTTTTCATAAAAAGAGTAATTATGAAGAGTTCATTTTCGACCAGAGCCTCTAGTTGAACTAACCAGAGCTTCTGATTCTAATAGACATGATCAACCAAAGCCCCTCTGGTTCTACGTGTAAGCCAACCAGAGCTTCTCTGGTCTGTTTTTCATAAAAAGATTCTAAGTATAAAAATCCTTTTCTTAAAACTTCTAAAAAATATGATTTTGACATATAAGCTCTTATTAATAGATACAGAGCCTCTGGTCCAATTAGTACATTTAGTAAAGACTTGCTTATTCTCCAAATCAATAACCAGAATCCCCTGGTCCAATAATGAGGACCAACCAGAGCCCCTCTGGTTCCTTACAAGGAACAACCAGAGCCCCTCTGATTCCTCATAAAAATAACCATTCTGTTCCAAAACATTCTTAATCAATATCAATGGCCATAGGCCAAGTTTTTCCCTTCTCAATAACATCAATACTATTATTTCTAATAAGAACAATATTTTTGGGTTCTCAAATCACAAAGAAGTAAGGACTCAAATCTATTGTATTCTTAAAAGACATAATAGTAAGAGCTATAATATTCACACACAATTGCCACCCTTATATCCAAAAGACACATCTCCTTAATATGCCACTCTTATTCCAAAAGACACCTCTCCTTGATATGCCACCCTTATTCCAAAAAACACCTCTCCTTAATATGCCACCCTTATTTCTTCTTCAAAATCTATGAACTAGGTAGGATGAAGGACCGCAGTCACAACCATCTTATCGAATCCTCATTCATAGATTTATCCATAAAATCTATAGATTAATTCCAAATGAAGACATATCAAAATCACARTAGTCTCAAAAGAATATTCTCTATAGTTTTCAATCAACAATTTTATCATCAAAACCTTTCAAACTCAAGGACAATCTATTCTTTCAATGATTTTCAAAACATCATATCCCTTTTTAAATCCTCAAAACAGGATATCATTTCCAAAATTGTTTTAAAGAATCAATCCCTTCTTTATCCTTCCTAACACAGTTTTTAATACTCAAACATATAACCATAACATCTTTAAACTATCAAAATAGTGTTACCATCTTTTTTTTAAAACCAATATCAAAACCCAGCAGTTTGTATAACCAAATATATAAAGGTTATAGTCATCAAAACTCACAGTGTATAATCAACAGTATTTTTAAAACTCACAGTTTATAATCAACGGTAGTTTAAAAACTCAATTTAACAAATCACATATTCTGTAGTTTTAAAACACACAGCAAATCACAAGCTCTTCAAACAGCTTTGAACAAAAGATTTGTT
>NC_037528.1:25890161-25891249 GCF_001531365.2 Cynara cardunculus var. scolymus | reverse complement strand
TTCAGATGGTGTTTTCGGTGCCTCCCATTTTGCAATGGCTTCAATCTTTGCTGGATCTACCTTTACTCCATCCTCAGATATAACATTCCCCAGAAACTGGACTTCTCTTAGCCAAAATTCACAATTTGATAGTTTAGCATACAACTTTTCTCTTTTTAAAAGCTCAAGGATCAATCGAAGATGTTCTGCATGCTCTTCTTGTGTTTTGGAGTATATAAGAATATCATTGATAAATACAATGACAAATTTATCGAGGTATTCTCTACATATTCGATTCATTAGATCCATGAAAGCTGCAGGTGCGTTAGTTAAATCAAATGGCATAACCAAGAATTCATGGTGCCCGTACCTAGTTCGAAATGTTGTTTTTGCTATATCATCTTCTTTGACTTTCAACTGATGGTATCCTGATCGCAAATCATTCTTTGAGAAGTAACTGGCTTCTACTAGTTGATCAAACAAATCATCGATCCTGGGCAATGTATATTTGTTCTTTATGGTCAATTTGTTTAACTCTCGATAATCAATATACATACGCATAGTACCATCTTTCTTTTTCACAAATAGAACTGGAGCTCCCCATGGTGAAGTACTTGGCCTGATAAATCMYTTGTCTGACAAATCCTTTAATTGTGTAACCAGTTCTTTTAATTCTGATGGAGCTAATCTGTATGGTGCTTTTGCTACAGGTGCTGCTCCAGGTATTAAATCAATCCTAAATTCAATAACTCTATCTGGAGGTAGCCCTGACAAGTCATCTGGAAAGACTTCAGAATATTCACTGACAACCGAAATTAATTATTGCTTACTTTGTTCTTTCTTAGCATCAATTATGTAAGCTAAAAATCCTTGGCATTTCTTTTGGATACATTTTCTGGCTTTCATTACAGATAGCAAACTGGTACGATGATCCTGATGATCGCCATAAATTACGACTGTCCTTCTGTCAGGTAACATAATTCTAATCATCTTTTCATTGCTAACGATGCTGGCCTTATTTTCTGCCAACCAATCCATCCCTACTACCACATCAAATTCTTTCATAGGCATGAGAAACAATCGGATAGGTAGTTCACAATCCTCAATCA
>NC_037528.1:25887579-25889070 GCF_001531365.2 Cynara cardunculus var. scolymus | reverse complement strand
TCCATCTCTTTGATCCAACACATAGCTTTAATTGGATCTCTTTCTCCCGAGAAGGTTGGTGGTTTACAAGTTAGAAACATCTTTATGTCTCCTTTCCTGTTATTGAGAATTGGAATCGATGGAGTAACTTCAATTCTGCCTGTCTCTATTCTGGCAGGATTCCTCAAAATAGAAGTCAAGGTTTCCCTTAGCTTTCCCATTTCTTCAGCTAATATGTCTCTTGTTACATATTCTGGGTGAGACATCCGTTCTTGATTCATATTTTCAGAGTTTGATTCTGCTTGATTCATATTAATTTCTGGCTGGCTTATTCTGCCTCTGGTCTGTCCCCTACCTTTACCTCTACCTCTGCCTCTGCTTCTGCCCTCAGAGGTGCTAATAGGAGCAACAAGGGATTCTTCTTCATTGGGATRGGTGATCCTTTCTGACCTTCTTGATCTACTAGCCATCTGTAGATAACAAAGTTAAAACACACATTTTTCACATTCCCAAATATAATAAAGTGTCCAAGTTCAGTTATGTACCTGTAGATTCAAAATTACATTGGCCAGATGTAATCCAAAAATACCTTACACACTGATCTCTTAACTTATTATATTTATTCCAAATGTGCTAACTATGTCTGAGATCCTAATATGCAATGAAATAGTTTAAGTCTAGGTATCATGTATGTGAATACCTAAATCCCTTGAACTCAGGCTCTGATACCAACTCTGTAACACCCCCACTCCATACATTGCATATAACACATATTTTATATAGAGAATACATGTTTCCCCCAACATAGGTCCATGATACAAGAGTCTATAATGTAAAATACGCAACCCAAAAAAATTCCAAAAGTACATGCTCTTGCATCCTAACATATATGCTTCCAAAACAGCTAAGCACATAGGGAAGTAATTCACATAATGCTCTTTCCCTTATTATCATTACCTGCACACATATTTTTGAAAACATGCAATGAGGGTTAGACATGAATGTCTAGTGAGGTTCCCTTTTATGTAATGCAGGGTGAAGATCACCAAAACATTTATCAAATAATCATTTCACAACATGCGGAATAAAATTAGATTCTGTTTTGGTCCATCAAGCCTGTGGTTCCAAACCACACTTGGAATATATTTCAATAACTAGGACCAGAACCCTCTGGTCTCTCTTCCAGAGCTTCTGGTTCCTCGACCAGAGCCCCTCTGGTCTCTCTTCCAGAACTTTTTACTCATATAATTTCTTAAAATGGTCTTTAGTTAAACTTTCAATCAATAAGATAGCCTTTTTCATAAAAAGAGTAATTATGAAKAGTTCATGTTCGACCAGAGCCTCTGGTTGAACTAACCAGAGCCTCTGGTTGAACTAACCAGAGCCTCTGGTTGAACTAACCAGAGCTTCTGGTTCCAAAAGACATGATCAACCAGAGCCCCTCTGGTTCAACGTGTAAGCCAACCAGAGCTTCTCTGGTCTGTTTTTCATAAAAAGATTCTAAGTATAAAA
>NC_037528.1:25874107-25886819 GCF_001531365.2 Cynara cardunculus var. scolymus | reverse complement strand
ATTCTTTCAATGATTTCCAAAACATCATATCCCTTTTTAAATCCTCAAAACAGGATATCATTTTCAAAACTGTTTTAAAGAAGCAATCCCTTCTTTATCCTTCCCAACACAGTTTTTAATACTCAAACATATAACCATAACACCTTTAAACTATCAAAATAGTGTTACCATATTTTCTTCAAAACTAATATAAAAACCCAGCAGTTTATATAACCAAATATATAAAGGTTATAGTCATCAAAACTCACAGTGTATAATCAACAGTATTTTTAAAACTCACAGTTTATAATCAACAGTAGTTTAAAAACTCACTTTAACAAATCACAGATTCTGTAGTTTTAAAACACACAATAAATCACAAGCTCTTCAAACAGCTTTGAACAAAAGATTTGTTCAAGAACACTTCTCACCGCCACAACACTATTTTTCTCTTTCAACAGATTTTTCTTCAAAATGAAATGATAAGATATAATCTTATCTTTTTATTTCTTTAAATACTCCCACTATGGCGGTGAAGATTATTAAAAACTCATAGGCGGTGAAAGCTTTAACCAATAGAAATAATCTTGGGTGGTGGGTTTTTTTATTTATTATAAAATTCATGATTTTTTTAACCATGAAGGTATAAGTTTTTGAATATAATAATGTTTCCACCAGGATATATTATCACAAATATGCACCACCTTATGTATGCTTCACACCACATGCATACATGTATAAATCATATATATCATGCCATCTTTTTCACATATATGCATGCACAATATCATGTTCACATATATAGTTCATGCATTTCTACTTAGATATGCATATTTCACGTAATCCACATAATAAACATGTATAAATTACCTCAACCTAGGTTGTCTCAAACCTGGTTATAACAGTCGGCGCGTCAGGCTAAGGCCGTAAGGGACTAAGGGTTAGTCGTGGTTGTCGTCCTCGTGAAATCTGTGAATTGTTAACTGGTGATGGAGAAGAAAGAGTGAAAGATGGTCATAGTTCGTACTTCGTAAAGGACTAAGAGAGTAAGGGTATGGGATTAAGTCACTAAGGCCTAAGGGTTACTGATTACTGTTGTGAGTTGTTTCATTGTTTGCCAAGTTAAGAGTTTATGGGATAAGGCCTTTAACTCTTAAGGGTTATAGGGCTAAGTCCTAAGGGCTTAAGGCCTTATGGTAAATATCTCTCTCTCTCACTCACACACACACACACACACACACATATATATATATATATATGAACACTCCCTTAATTTTTGTAAATATCATATATATATATATAAACATAATTTTATAAAAATAATATACATTAGCGACGGGTTGGCGGTTTGGGTTGGTTAAGTTATGCTAACCCAATTTCAACCCTCTTAATTAGCGGTTTGACGGGTTGGGTTTAATTGGGTTGTTAGCGAGTTGGGTTTAATTGGGTTGTTAGCAGGTTGGGTTGGGCGAGTTTTACGGGTTGATGATTTTTTGTACACCCCTAACCACAGGGACTAAAAATATAATTTACTGTTAACTTTATTGTGATAAATAGCCAATTAACAATCAGACATTTTATTGTTTTATACTTAATATCTATCGTTATTTCTTTGTTTTAGGAAAAAAAAGTTCTAAATTTCAAATCTAGTTTAATTGTTAATTAAAAGCCAAGGTTCAAAATGGCGTGAGGCATGGCGTGGCGACAAGCTCAATACTTAAGCCTTGCACGCGACAGTAAGGACACGACATATTTTAATGTGACATAAGACGACAAATTTGTATGTCATATAAAATTTTATATATACACACATACGTTTTCTATTTATTATTTAATGATATAATTATACCAGTTTTTTTTTACATTCATATAACTTAACTACTATTATATAAAAAACTTGTGATCCGATTTTCAAAATATAACTTGGAAGAATTTTACAATTTCGTTTTAACTATGAGTCCATGATATATGTGAATCCAAAAAATTATAAGTGATGTAATTAACTAAGTTTGTAATAATATATAATCTAAAGTCAAAAGAAGTTCAATTTTTTTTTTTGAAAAAGGTCACATTATAGAAAAAATGCACGCCTCAGGACGCCATGACATGAGTCACGTCTTCTACAAATGCTAGGGGCCTTATGATAACGACGGTGACGCGTCTTGCACCATGACGCACCTTTTTTTTACACTGCTAGAAACTCAAAAATACCCCTTAATAATCAATTAAAAATAATTTGACGATCAAAATTACTAGTTGAAAGTTTAAAATAGTGGAAGACAAGAAAAAAAGTGTGTTAATTTTTTTTAAATAAAAGTATTATATCTATACTATATTATAAAGCATTTGACAAAAATTCTTAAAAAACGTTTTTATGCATGAATTACTGTTTATTGATGCATATTACTTAAAATTCAAGATTACAAGTAAGTTGTTTATAAGTACAACTTATTAAAGTTTCATATTTGAATTCGTGTAACTAATTACTGATAAACATAATCAAATAGAAGATAAATATCTTATTTTAAATATAAAAAATCTAAAACATAATTAGGATAATCATTGAGTTTTAATAAAATACTTAATTATTATCTCTATAAAAAAATATATTATTAAACCAAAAATAAAYGACTTCATTATTTAATATAAATTAAATTATAATAAAAAATTGAATTAAGAAAATCATAAAAAAAACAAGAACTTTTAAATATTAAAGTTGATACATTTTTTTCAAAATTTTATAATACCTTTAAATTTTATACTTTATTCAAAAAATAAAAACATTATCGTTTTTTCATTACCACATAAAATCGTATTATAACATCGACGTTGACAAAATAAAACGAAACATCAGAGTTGAGATGTATTTCACTGCATTGCGCGAATACTCTTCTAGTATATTTTAAATACAAATAAAGAAATTGTAGTTTAGAAACAATAAAATACATTAATTTTAAAAATATTCAATATTGAAATCGTTTTAAAGGTATTGACGAGAATTTTTCTAATGATGCAAATTTTTAAACAAAATACATATCGTTTGGGATTGCTTATTTGAAACAATTTATATTTTTCTATAAAGTACTTATCAACTTATTATAAGTCATAAGGGTTTAATTTCTTCTCAAAAATTGTTTATTACCGGTTTGACACTGGTATAAGTTGTTTATCCAAACATTCAAAAGTACTTATTACCAGTATCACACCGGGAATAAGTCAATAAGTTATTTTTATAAGCAATCCCAAACACCCCCTCAATATAGTTAAAAACATTTTTTAATTAATTATTACGGTAAGGACATGAAATATATAATAAAAAAAGGAAGCAAAAGAAAATAAATAAAATTTGTAAATGAATATAACTTCAAATTAGATTGCAAAGTGAAAGACTATATATTTATAGGGAAATTGACTCAAATAATTATTTCACTCATTAAAATTGGTTTTTTTTAGTCATTTCTTTTTTGGGTTTACCCAAATGTCACTACGTCCGCAATATCCACATCTGCAGTATTACTGACCTAGCTAAAAGATAGAAAAAAAATTATCAGATTCAACCCACCCACGTACGCAATTGCGATGGTGCCACTTTCTAACCTGGTGGATTAAAAAAATTATCTTTTAGCTAGGTCTGTAATACTGTAGATGTGGATATTACAGATATAGTGACATTTGGGTAAACCCGAGAGATGAATGGCTAGGAGAACAATAATAGACAAATAAGAGGTTGGTTTACCTCTTACTAGATAAGAGGACAAGAAGACATAAGTGCATCTGAAAACTGGAAAAAACAAACTGTTTAAATGACTCTACCTCTTAACTAATCAATTGAGAAAGGTAGTTGTTGAGGGTTTGGAGAATAATAATAAACAAATAAGATATTGGTTTACCTCTTATTAAATAAAAGAACAATAAGACATAAATGTTTTTGAAAAACTAAAAAAACAAACAGTTTAAATAACTACATTTTAATAAATCAGATATAAGAAGTTGATAAAAGTGTTTTTTCTAAAAACAAACAAGTACTAAATGTGAAAAGCTCCTTTGATCATCATTTAGCTTTTTCGACCAAAAAGCTTTTGAAAAAGCTCCCGTAAAATATTAATAAAATGAATATTATTAAACGGCGATTATTTTTTCTTAATTTTCTTCTATTAAGCTGTGTTTGTATTTTTTAAATTATTAAACAATTACTTATTTGGATAAGTCATCATCTATTTAGAGGAGCAATCAAATGAAAACCACTTTCTTTTGTATAATTCTTACAAACCAATTTCATCCATCCATTTTTTTGATCAATGGTCATGATTAAAATGTGTTATATTAAGAAAGTAAAAAATAAAATAAAATAAAAGGTTTAATATTTAATCAAGAAAGKGCAAAATTGGCAAACCATTGTTCGTCTCATTTTTGGAAATTGATTTCATCAATAAAAACATTTTGGAAACTGTATCTCATTTTTTCGTTAGTGAAATTTTTTTCATTATTCGTCTGTATAATGAAATTTGTTTCATTGTTCGTCTGTATAATGAAATTTGAGCCAGATATGGTTCAGTCAATGAAACATTTTCCAAAAATCTGAATAACATGTTTTTATTAATAAAATTCGTTTCATCATTGAAATTAGTTTCATGAACTCCATAATTCCAAAAACTGAATGACATTGTTTTAGCAGTGAAAATTGTTGAAATCTTTCCTAACCAAAATGGAATCGGTTTTATGGTTTCTAACCAAGATGAACTCGGTTTTACATATGAAACTAAATATTGTTCAGTCAATGAAACACTTCAAGAACTGAATAATAAATTTTTTTCATTTTTAAATTTGTTTCATGTTTCCAAACCAAAATGTAATTTTTTTATGGTTTATATCCAAGATGAAATTGGTTTTATTAATGAAACCAAATATGGTTCAGTCAATTAAACATTTCAAGACCTGAATACTATTATTTTATTAATGAAAATAGTTGTATGGTTCATAACCAAAATGAAATTAGTTTCATTTTTGAAACATTTTGAAAACTGTATAACGTGGTTTCATTAATGACATTATAAAAAACAAAACAATATATGAAACTGTTTCACTGTTTTTTGAATGAATTCATGAGACTCCTTGTCACCTTGAATGAAAGATGGACCTTTTGACATGGTGTTGTGAACCATATATGAAACTATTTCATTTATAGTTATTGGAATAGGATTAGACTGTTAATTATTTGTAATCAAACTGATTTTAGGAGTATAGTTTTACAATTCATATTTTAGGAGTATAATTTAATAAAAGAATATAAACTATTAATGGTAATAATTATATATTAAAATAAACTGATTTACAGTTTACATAAAAACAATTATTATATTTAATTTTCCATATTTAAAAACAATTAAAACATTACCATGATTAACCATTACAAAGTAAAATGACATTTATACCTTTACATTAAAAATAAATAATAAAACATGGAATTTTCCAATTGGTTGAAATTGGTTTATATAGTTTACATGAAATAGGCGGTTTGCAATCTAACCCCCCCCTCTATATATCTATAATCCACATTCAACCATCTTATTTATTTTAATAAAAAGGAAAATCACAAACAATCACTATGCTCAATATAACTCAAATGGAGTTAAAAGTCCGTGTCCTTGATTTAAATAACCTTGCTTATTTACTAAAAAGATTGGTGTCCATTAAAGTCTAAGAGATTGTTTCTTAGCAGCTTATGAGTATAATGAACTCGTAGCTTATTCGATCAATTATAGATGATTGTTTGGTAGTGGTTTAATGATATAAAAAGTGACTTATTCAATAAACTTTTAGATTGAAGCTTTATGCAGAAAGTCAAGTTTTTCCCAAATCTGCCATTCCCAATAAGAGTATATGAATATGTTCCTCCCATCTATAAGAAAACTCTCTCAAACAAAAACCTTCATAATTCACACATTCAACTTTATCTATGAAAGATTTAACGAAAAACCAACAAAACAGCCCCCTAACTTCAGAGGCCCGTGTAAAAGCCTCTTCACAAGTTTGCACAATAACTTTTTTTTTAAACTGCCCCCAAAACCATTAAACTTACAAAAAGCTTGATGGATGTGTTTGGTATACAAAAGGGATGACATTAGTTGTATGGGGTTGTATATAACATGAGTGAGGTAGGACTAAGCTCTTATTTGATTTGTAGGAATGGATTTCATTGGACGTGGAGGGATTTAGAAATGAATTCAAGTTCATTCTCATGTTTCGTTTGAAAGATTTACTGGATTTTAAATCTCGAGATTTTATTGAAATCTTATAAACATAGGATTTTGAAATCTAATGAAGTGGTTGAGTAATAATGTTTATGTAATAATGTTTTAAAATATGTTTAAACATTTATTATGTAATATTCAACTAAAAGGCAATGTTTGACAAACGTAAGCTAGTTTACAAGCTAACTTATTTTTTTAGCTTTTTTTTAAATTGACATAAACGAGCTTATCAAAACGTTAGTTGGAGTAGCGGTTTCAAAACTTTTTGACTTTTTTTTTCCAATTATAACCGGATTAATATTAATTATTATTACTATTAGTTATTATAATTATTAATAAAAATTAATTATTACTAATATTAATTATTAATTGCACTATTAATAGATTTTAACATATACATCAATATTAATTATTAATTATTTAGAATTATTATTAATCATGCAAATTATTTTATATTATTATTTTTAATTATTATTCAATATATWTARWYATCAAARWACAAATATAATAATTCTAAAAATATTTATGTAAGTTAAATAAAACTAAAACTATTCTTATTCTGTTTTATAGATAAATGATTTTATTAATATATTTAATTTGATTATATGATTATATTTTTTGGAAAAATATTAATTAATTAGGATATGTGAAGTGTCATGAGTGGGCTTGAGATTAAAAGTGATCAAGGGTCCATATCGCTTGTTACGCTTCTCATAACTCTTTTTCTCACACGATCATTCACCTTGTATTATATATATATATATATATATATATATATATATTGAAGTATATAATAATTATATACGACAAATGTAACAAATAAATTCACACACCCTTCTCACATTTGGTAATGTTTGAACCCTTGACCTCCTAGGAAGCCAAATGCTACGATACCGCTAGGCCGAATGCCCTTTGGTACCTTATATTATATATGATGGTTATTTAAAATCATAAATTAATGTAGATTTTTTCTACAATTTGTTTTAACAAATTCAAATTTTATAATATATATAATTGATAGCTAAGAATCGTAAGTGGACACACAGTGGACACAAAGTCCCCATAGTGGCGGTGCAAGTGCACACAGACATTATGATCGCTTCAAGTAATAAAGTGGTATAGTACCAAGATCATTTCCATAGGGATTGGACTATTGAGAATCAGAGAGTTCCATGAATTTCTTGAGTACGTTTTGGCTGTAAGTAAAAATCAACTTTTCGTTGATAGAAACACTTAAAATACGAAATAATCCTTTTTTAAATTAAGAAATGGGTATGAGTGTAAGTTTTTCTTAAGATGATTGTAGGAACAAGATGGTCTGAAACTCATGGAACTTCTATATAAACTTCAATCTCTCGAAAGTGAATTTTCATATCCTGTGCCCACGGAGTATCCACAAAGTTGCCACTGTCATAGATTTTAAGATTGTTGAATTAGCTAAGTGATAAAAAGATATCTAGTTCTACTAGTCTGAAGATTTTACTCAAATATCTTTGTATTGTAAATCTCGACTGATATTTGAACCCTAGCTAAAAACATGCAAAATCCGTATCTCTACGTGATTATCAAAGACTCTTTCAAATCTTTGTGTATCACTTAAGTCATATTTCGGTTCATCTCTAGATCAATGATCTAATATTAACACTTTAAAGTGAATGGCTTATCAATGTTGAGTTTAAGTCCCGACTTTAAGTGACCATACTTAAGAATCAGTGACATTGGCAACACGCAAGTGTGCCTACTAGTCTTAAGTTTGACTCACACCACACCCAAAATGAATTATTAGCTCATAATAAAACTAAAGAACATAGAAGAAATAGAGAAATGCATACAAAATACTTGAATTAAAATTTTAACTAAAACTGTTGCCTTAGTGGACAGACAGTGGACAAAAAGTTAATTAAAATTAAATACAAGACAAGAAGTAAATATAGAAAATTGAACTCTAACTATTGCTCCAGCTCTTCAGTTGAGAGTAAATGCTCTAAAAATCTTCAGTTGAGAGTGAATGATCCAAAAGATGTATCCTCAAGTTGAGAATAAATGTTTCAATTTATAGGAGAAAGGAAGAGATGGACATTTTTTTTATCCAAAGGAAAGAAACATCCTTCCTATTTTAGGACAAAGATTTGCTTGTCATCTTTTTAAAAGGATGCAAAAGGTAGGGATGGACATTTCCTTGATTTAAGGAAAAAGTACTTTATGCCATTTTTAAAACAAAAAGGTCCATCCGTTAGATTTTATGATATCTCCAGAATGGACTGTAGTTTTAAATCCTTTAAAAACCCAGAAAATAGGGTACTTACCTTATTGAGATCTGCCTTGAAGAAATTATCACAGTGGCCAGGAAGTGGGAATGCAGTGGGCATTGTCCAACACTGACGGTTTTCAAAATAAAATCAAATCCTTGATCTTTTATCACCTTTTAAGAACATTTTAGACCAAAAATATAAGATAGAGGCAAAATGAGTACATAAAAGACATATAAAATAGGATCATTGAACAACAGATAACTCTCAAAATTGAGAATTATCAATAATCAATTTAAAATTCCTTTAATTAACATATTGCATTATTAAGGATTTGTTTTAATTATATTATGATATTTGTAATTGACTAATTTTTTAAAATGCCCTTTTTGGTCAGTTTATATTTTCCATCTAACGTATCAGCTAATTTGCCAAATGTGATCTATTCATTAGTTAGTTTATTATCTACAACTAACTTATTAGCTAGCAACTAGTTAATCATCTACCAACTACCTTATGAGCTAATTTACCAAATTTAATTATTTTTATAATTACTTATAATTTTTTTTATACATTATTTGTAAAAAATATTAATTCCATTCCAAATCAAACAGAACAACCACACCAAATATTCCAAATTCGATATCTCTTTCATTCCAAATCTTTCCACGAAATCTAATTTTCTCAAAAGTATTCTACAAAACCGGATGCTCCCTAACGGGTGAAATAATTATAATAGATTTTGAGGTTTTAATTTAATACAAATATTTGAGTAATTTACCAATCATATCTTATCTTTATAATTTTGTTTCATCTAAACAAACCTAATATCACATCAAACAACTAACAACAAAATTTAATTATGTTTTTATTTTATTTTATTTTATTTCACGTATCAAACACAACCTCTAAAAACTATCGAGTGGCTTTCATGGGTCACATGGTACTAAATTTGAACACAAATAAAGTAAAGAGTAAACTATGATTTTCGTATTTATAGTTTGATGTTTATAATGATTTTCATCCTTGATATTTAAAAATTGTTTTTTATTCCTATGGTTTTTATATTTACTTTTATTTTCGTCCTTCCATCAAACACCGTTAAAATAGGTGTTAAAAATCCAAAAAAATATTTGAAAAGTTACATATTTAGTTCTTGTGTGGTATATATGTAGCACTAAAATATAATAAAGTAAGAAAAAGTAATAAACAAAATTTAAAGATAAATACTTAGAACTCCACATACCACAAGGACTAAATATGTAATTTCTCAAATCACTTAACACTTATTTTTAATAATTTGAATGGAGGGACGGATATGAAAAGAAAATGAAAACCGAAAGGACGAAAAAAAAAACAGTTTTTAAGATCAGAACAAAAATCATTATAAACATCAAATTATAAAAATGAAAATCATAGTTTACTTTAAACTAAATGAATGAATGCAAGCATACAAATTACTCTCAGAACTTTTAAAACATGGACAAATCCCAAAAAAACCCGTTTATGATACCAATAATTACTACAAAATAAAATAATTTAACCTTTAACATCATAAGAACAATATTAATATTAATACCCTAAGATTATCTATACGTTACATGGGTTGGGTTCCAGTGCAAAGATGAGTTATGATAAGAAATATAAGAAGAGATATACATCATTATATCAATCATAATTGAATGTCAACACTAATGAGGTGCACCAAGATACAATAGATCAATTTACTTTTAAAGCACAATTCATAGGTGGAAATGAGATCGAAAGTGATCAAAAGTTCAGATCTTTTCTAACGTTTCTTACCATTACTTCATTTCTCACATGATTATATAACGCAATTTTTTTTTGTTAAGTTCATCTAAATATTTTTTTTCCTTACACTTTTTTTAGAAGAGATTTGGACCTCTTTAAAAGTTTTTTTTATTTATATTTTTAATAGGAATTCAATAAATAAATAAATGAAAGGGAAATAAAGAGAAGATGGTACCCCTAAACCCCACGTGCTGGAAATTCCATCAATTATGTCTTCAACTCTTCTCTTCATCATCACACTTCCAAATTCACATCATTAACCACTTTAAAATTTATGATTGAGTTTTTATACGAGCACATTATTAATAAATAATAACTTCTTTATTTTATTTTGTTACTAGATTTTTAAAAATATTATTTTATTTTTTAAATCAATTATTTTGGATAATTTTGATAAAAAAATGTACTAACTGAGAAATTTTTGTGATTTAATAAATAATAACATCATAATTTTTAAAAAAGAAACCATTGGATTTACTAGAAAAAATCCAATTGAGAATTTGTTTGTAATGGATTTTCAAAATTGATTTTTCATAATTCAATGATTTTAGATAATCATTATATCATCGATTTCAACACCTTAATATGAGTATCTAACTGTTCAAAGAACTCGTTTTTGAACATAAATTTGTGCTTAAATGATAGTAAAGATTCTTTTGAAATAAAAATCTATGTAAAATCGAAGACTAGTCTGACTCGTCTCAAATGAGGATGGCGAGTATCGAAAATTCTCGATCAAGACATTAGTAAGTCGTGCATATTCAGAGCAACAACAATAGTTTTGCAACACACATATCGCCCAAAGAATAAGAAAACCAGGAAGATTGATGTTCATAACATTCTAAACAAAATCCGTTTTGTAAGCTGCAAGTTCAAAATAGTAAGTTGTTCCTATAACCTTCAAATCAACTTAAAATCATAGTGAAAATTAGTGGGTAGCTCATAACTTGAGACTTATAAGAACCACAAAAATCTCATTTTATATTCACGCGAAATGGGTTGTCAAACTCCTTACTCTACTTAAATGAGCTCGTAACGTCACAAATCCCACTTGCTATTAATGTGGGACGAGTTGCAAACCTCGAAAGATCTGGTATGGAGCAGAAACACTAATGCTAAAACCGTAGGAGTCCTGCAAATCTTGAAGGTAATTGTTGGTCCCGTAAGGGTCTACAAGAAGAGAAACAGTTTGTAGAAGGGGGGGATGAATACAAACACAATATTTTCAAATTTAAAATATATATTGATAGAGAAGATCAATACAGATTTTACAAGATTGTTTGCGTAAAGATAAGGTAATAAAAACCTATCTAAATAATCTTTGGTTACACACAAAGCTTTAGCAATTACAAGAAAAGAAGTTGCTAAAAGAAAGATCCTTTACTTAAGCTAGAAGATGCTTGAAGTAAGAATTCGGTTAGAGAGAGAGATGCGCTCTCTCTGCATGGAGAAGAAACACTTCTATTTATACCAGTGCATTAAATGTCCATTTAATGTAATATGGTAGGTTTATAGTGTGTGTCAAGCCTTAAGAGGAAGGCTTGTCATTTGCTATAGTGAATAGTACAAAAGCATTATTCATGAGCATACATCCTTACCTAAAGTTGGTGGACAAAGAGTCGACTAGTCGACTCCGTACCGTACTAACTTTCGTAAAGGTATGGGTTTTGTCCTTTGTGTGCATAAGGACAAGACAACAACAATCGTGCTAAACAAGCTTCCTTTGATCACTAAATGCTGGAATGACCTGAAGATCTCATCATCATTCGCTGAAGCTTGAGCAGTCTTCACACATATGTAGACAGGCTTGTAATCACTGAATACCGCTTCAGATCACGTACTCGTCGGTCTCTAATCTTCAGTTTCAGTCTTCGACGTTTGCTGAAGGTTCTTTGGTGTGAGTGTTGTCTTCTTGAAGTATTGCTGTCTCTGATAGATTTACAATGCAAGTTCTTCAGCGATCACTGAACAGACTCAGTCGCTGGAACTGAAAATACAGAAACATAAATACAACGTATAAGTGAAAAGAGATTATCATCAAATCACTGAGAGAGAGGATCAACAATCTCCCCCTATTTGATGATAAGAAGATAACATAAAGAAGGTTATCTTATCAAATAATAGTAGGGAAAAAGTTACATATAAAATACATGTCCCTTTTTACTATTTTGGGATCTTTTTCAGTTTGGTCAGTCTCAGCTTGTTAATTTTTCTTAAGTTATATCTAAGAAAATTATAAGTACGTAAACTGAAACTGAAAGCTTATTCACTGACTTATAGATTGTCAGTGAATGCGAAAAGTAACACTGGAACTCATAGACTTATGTCCATATTACTTTTTTCAGGGATCTTTTCCAGTGAAGTACATGAAATACTCATTTTATTAATCATAGGAAATATTACAAGTATTACAGTACATGT
>NC_037528.1:25872278-25873540 GCF_001531365.2 Cynara cardunculus var. scolymus | reverse complement strand
AAGTCAAGATTCAGCATAGAAATGTCTGTACTCTTTATGAGCCTTCAGGACTTCATCTAATGAGAACCTTGTTTCATGTTCGTTCCTTAGGAATGGTCCTTTATTAGGATCATAGAGTTTTTGTTTCTTCTTCCCACCTTTCTTCAGAGTTGGCCGGTCAGGGACCTTGACATACCTGGACATCCTTTTGATGAGCTCGTTGATGGTGTCCTCGATAAGTGTCTTGTGTCTCAACTTAGATTGCTGAATGGCTTGTCTGATCTCCATCCATTCACTGTATCCATAACAGCCAAGGTAGGAAGGGTACTCGGTAACGACATCAAGATTGTCCCTGGTGATGAGCATTGAGACCAGTGTTCCACCGTCTATAGAACGTCCGCTGATGCTGACGCTGATAATTGGGCAGGGACTGAGTCTCTTTTTCAGTTTTGCTTCGCTCCATTGCTTGTCCTTATCCACCAGCTTTGGCTTCTTCTTGCGTTCAGCTTCTGCAATCGAAAGAAGTTTAGCCTGGGCTTGGACAACATTCACCGTTTTCTTGGACCTTTTCTTGGGAAGGACTGTTTCAGCTAGTGACTTAGCCAGCTTCAAGCTGTCTTCAGTCTGTTTTCTTTGAAGTTCTAACTCTTCTTCAGCCCGTAATGCCTCGAGTCTTTTAGCTTCAGATAAGAAGTCAAACTCACCACCACTAGAGATACGAAGAGGAATTTTTACTCTAGTCTGGTCGAGTGACTCCTTCAGCTGAGTCATCTGCAGGTCGGTAGGAGCACGAGAAGTGGGTTGATCAGGTACCCGCTCCAGTCGACCGCTGGTTGTTGATGGAATATGAAGCTGATATTCTGAAGTAATCACAACTGAGAGGTAGAGTCTTCAAACAAAGGTTGTTGAGGGATTTTGAATAATACCTTCAAGTTACCTTCTTCAACGACCGCCTTGCCTTTCGACTTGGGGTCCTGGTTCCCTGATGGAGTCGATTCACCTTGCCTTTGCTCCCCCTGGGATGTGGAATCCCTGAGAGTAACACCTTTGGTGACTGTTGATGGATTCTGGTACTTGATAGTAAAGTCATCTTCATCATCATCGTCGTCGTCACCATCTAGATCATCTCCGGTGTCTGGAATGACAGGTTCATTATCGTCTTCATCATCATCATCATCTTCATCTTCATCATCATCATCATCATCACCAGCAGCAGCGATGGTATGGTGTCACACCCCGCTAAAGCGGAAACACGAGATGTAACAGGCAAGCGAGTCATAGCA
>NC_037528.1:25867445-25872178 GCF_001531365.2 Cynara cardunculus var. scolymus | reverse complement strand
CAACGCTGTACTTCACTCCAAGACCAAACATATTGAGATCCGATATCATTTTATCAGAGATCATGTTATGAATGGTGATATTGAACTTCACTTCGTTCCAACTGAGTATCAACTCGCTGACTTTTTCACCAAGCCTCTTGATGAGACAAGATTTAATATCTTGATCAGCGAATTAGGTATATTGAACACTGAGGATTAATCTTCAAATTTTATACTAACTCAGTAAGTGAAATGATTCAGTGCTCTATCTCTAACACTGAACTTTTGAGTAAATATATCTATTCTCTCTCAGGTATGATTACTCTTCTCTTTTCTCAACTTAAAACCTTCACTAAAGCTTTCTCATCTTCAGTGATAAAATGTTTTAAAAGGTGGTTTCAGCGATTCTCTCCACTCACTACATCTTCAAGTATATCTTTATATTTATCTTAAAAATCTAAACGATCACTGAATCCTTTCTTATCAGTGATCAAAACGTTTTTTAAATGCCAGTTTCAGTGACTCTCTTATCACTAAAACTGATGTCTTAAAACCATCACTGAATATTTCTCATCTTCAACGATAAAATGTTTTAAATGGGGTTTTTCAGTTTCTTTTTAACACTGAATGACTCTTCATTTCCTTAAAAAATTTTGTTTTTAAAAGAAAATAGTTAATGAACCGTCTTTATGACGACATTCTCTATTTACTATGCACGACGCTTTGAGACGCGCAAAAGGTTCTGTCATTATGCTACCTCATTTAATGTCATCCAATCATGGATGAGAACATGGTATCTTTTTCATAATGACCACTGTCCCGAACCGTCGTCTTTTCTCTCTCTCATATTATTTCTCTCTCTTCCTACCTATAAATATGAGACTTCTTCTCCACTTTTCTCTTTACGCTAACAAAATTCTTAGACGAAACTCTGCAAGAATTCTCCCAAAGCAAGAACTCTCCAAAACTTCTAAGCTCTTTCGACCTTTTCTCTCTTACATCTAAGGTCGATATCTTCTTTTTTTTATCCTTTGTTATAAGAAACGTTTAATCTATTTTAAGAATCTTGTTCTCTTAAATACATTAAACAATAAAGGTTTTTAATCATCTCTTTCTTGGTTATAATCTTGTTTCTTTATACACATTTCACTTGATAAACCCTAATCTTTTAAGGATTTTTCAAAAGAAGTTTTTACTTGTTCAAAAACTTTTTCTATACTCTTAACCATAAACTCTTGGTTCATTTCTAACAACCTGTTTGCTCTACTTCTTATTGATACGAACAGATGGCTGCCAAGAACGTCAACTTCTCGGTTGACGAGATCTCCATCAAGGCCAACAACCACATTGCCTTGTTGGAGATACCTTCCTCCAAGGCGTTTTACCAAGATGCGGCTGATTTCCTCAAGCAGTTGTCCTTGGGCTACGCTCTCAACCATGAGCCCATCATGGTCAAGGAACTTCTTCAGCAGTTCTGGCTCACTACTGAGGTTGTCAAAGTCCAAGACAAGGCTGGACGCCAGATGGAGCAGATCCATTTCACTTTCAATCATGGAAGTGAACTTTGGTGTGTCTACACTCCGGTTAGCTCTTCGTCTTCCCAAGGGTCCCTTCGACAGCGAACCCTCCACCATCGAGATCATTTATTTTCTTGACGCCATTGGCTACCAATGGCCAATGAAGAAGGACTCCAATGCCCCTCTGAAGTCCTTGATAAAGATTGATAAGAATAGAATGTCAGCTATCTGGAAATACCTATTTTCTCATTTCATCCAGTGCATGGGTGGAAAAAACTGGAGGTCAGGACCAGGCCTCTAGGATCGCCTTGATCATAGGCGTATCTGCGATTCAGCGTCGCAATATAAATTATGCTGCGGTCATTTTCGATGACCTGGTGCTCAAGCTGAACAAGCGCCAGCGAGAAAAGGTGATGCCTTACACCAGGTTTCTTTCGATGGCGTTCTCCAAGATCTTTAAAGCTCTTTACCCCAAAGAAGGAAACCTTCCGGTTTTCAAGCTTGGATCCAGGGTTCTGGATCATAAGCTGAGGGACAGTGATGTGGTACTATCTTCCATTGTGTCCATCACTACCTCTTCTCCTCAGGTGGCCATGACAAGGGAAAACCCCCCTCGCGTCTAGCCAAGCCACCAAAACCCCTTCAAAATGACCCTCTCAACCAATTCTTGGTTCTCCTCAGAGAGCCAAGAAGTCTAAAAAGGGGACAACCACGTCACTAGCTGGGGCCTCTTAAAAGGCTTTAGTTATTGAAACTAGCCTTATCCCCGAGGGGTCTTCTGCTCACCCTCCCAGCTCTTTAGTGATTTCTCCCATCACTGTCGTATCAGTGGTACCTTTACCAACCACTTCAGTGACCCAAATCACTGAAAGTGTGCATATCAGCGCCTCCACCACTGAACACCCACGTCTCTTCTCAACCATTTTCTCTTCTCCTCCTTCCTTGGTCTTTACACATGTCCAAGATGTATCAGCGACTGTCCTTCCTGATACTGAGACACGCACCACTGGACCTGAGGTTGCTTCTCTCAATGCTCCTCTGCATACGGATGTCCATCCTCTCGAGGACATCTTTGCTCACGCCAGTGACAATCCTTTAGATGTCACTGATGGCCCCTCAGGTATTCCATCTTCCTACCCTTTCTTTTCTTCTAACCTTGAGCCTTCTGCTCACACTTCTTCTTTTTCAGGTCCTTCTTCGATGCATCAGTCTGATGCTCCGGAAGTGGAAGAGGAAGAAAGAGAGAAAGATGATGGAGGAGAAAGAGAGAAAGATGATGGAGGAGATGAAGAGATCGATGATGCCTATGATATGGCATCTGACATCAAACTTCTCTTTCCAGCCGTTGACACCGTCCTCTGCAGGATCAACGAAGTCTACCAAGAGATGTCTCGCCAAGGTGATCTTGATGCGAACTTCCTTGCCATCCAGGCGGACGTTCAAGAAGTGCAGAGTCATCTCCAGATTCTTCAAGAAGTTGTTCAAGACAACACCAATGCCATTGTTGTTCTTCCCAGCAGGGCTGATGATGCTCAGGCTATTGCTGATCAGCAGACTGGCCTTCTTCAACAGATCCTGGACGCTGTTCGTCAACCAGCTCCAGTGATCCCTCTTTCTTTCTTTCTTTGCCAGTGATCGCGCCCAGATCCATGAGATGCGTGAGGCAATGACAACTCTAGACAGTGCTTTGCAAAGGCTAGAGGATATAATGGTTCTCTAGCGTCAGCGCTTGGACGAACTCTCTGGCCAATTCTCTCAAGTCTTAGCCAGAGAGGGGGAGATGAGGTCCAATGTTGGTGAATCATCCGATGCTGTGCTTACTCCTCTTTAGGTTGTTGGTCCAGTATCAGCTACAGCTGCAGTTGAAGCTGAGACTCCTAGAGCTGAAGCAGTTGCTGTTTCTGTAATCCCGTCCACCAAAGCTGTTTCAGCTGAGGTTATCGATGCCATCCTTAGGGATGATGCTCATACCATCACTACTGCTGGTGATGATGATGATGATGAAGACAATGAAGATGATGATGATGAAGACGATGATGAACCTACCATTCTAGACACCCGAAATGATCTAGATGGCGACAACGACGATGATGATGAAGATGACTTTACCATCAAGTTCCAGAAGCCATCAACCGTCACCAAAGGTGTTACTCTCGGGAGTTCCGTATCCCAGGGGGAGCAAAGGCAAGGTGAATCGACTCCATCAGAGAACCAGGACCCCAAGTCAAAAGGCAAGACGGTCGCTGAAGAAGGAAACTTGAAGGTATTGTTTAATATCCCTCAACAACCTTTGTTTGAAGACTCTACCTTTCAGGTAGTGATTACTTCAAACTATCAACTTCATATTCCATCAACAACCTGTGGTCGACTGGAGCGGGTACCAGATCAACCCATCTCTTGTGCTCCTACCGACCAGCAGATGTCTCAGCTGAAGGAGTCACTCGACCAGACTAGAGTAAAAATCCCTCTTCGTACCTCTAGTGGTGGTGAGTTCGACTTCTTATCTGAAGCTAAAAGATTCGAGGCATTAAGGGCTGAAGAAGAGCTAGAGCTTCAAAAGAAGCAGACTGAAGACAGCTTGAAGATGGCCAAGTCACTAACTAAAAAAGTTCTTCCCAAGAAAAAGTCCAAGAAAACGGTAAACGCTGTCCAAGCCCAGGCTAAACTTCTTTCGATTGCAGAAGCTGAGCATGAGAAGAATCTGAAGCTGGTGGAAAAGGACAAGCGATGGAGCGAAGCCAAGCTGAAAAAGAGAATCAGTCCTCGCCCGATTATCAGCGTCAACATCAGCGGACGTTCTAAAGACGGTGGAACGTTGGTCTCAATGCTCATCACCAGGGACAATCTTGATTCCGTTACCGAGTATCCTTCCTACCTAGGCCGTTATGGATTCAGCGAATTGATGGAGATCAGACAAGCCATTCAGCAATCCAAGTTGAGACACAAGACACTTATCGAGGATGCCATCAGCGAGCTTATCAAAAGGATGTCTAGGTATGTCAAGGTCCCTAACAGACCAACTCTGAAGAAGGGTGGGAAGAAGAAACTCAAGCTCTCTGATCCTAATAATGGACCATTTCTAAGGAACAAACATGAAACAAGGTTCTCCTTAGATGAAGTTCTGAAGGGTCATAAGAGCACATATATTTCTATGCTGAATCTTGACTTGCCAGATAAGGGTCCCTATACACCCAACTCTGTGCATTTTAAACCTGAGTTAGGAGTTATATTCCTTGA
>NC_037528.1:25841945-25867090 GCF_001531365.2 Cynara cardunculus var. scolymus | reverse complement strand
ATTCCATGTACTTCACTGAAAAAGATCCCTGAAAAAAGTAATAGGGACACAAGTCTATGAGTTTCGATATTACTTTTTACATTCGCTGACAATCTATGAGTCAGTGAATAAGCTTTCAGTTTCAGTTTCCGTACTTGCAATTTTCTTACATATAACTTATGAAAATTTTCAAGCTGAGACTAATTAACTGAAAAAGATCCCAAAATGGTAAAAAGGGACATGTACTTTATATATAACTTTTCCTTACTATTATTTGATAAGATAACCTTCTTTATGTTATCATCAAATAGGGGGAGATTGTTGATCATCTCTCTCAGTGATTTGATGATAATCCCTTTTCACTTATACCTTGTATTTATGTTTCTGTATTTCAGTTCTAGCGATCTTCACAGAGTATGTTCAGTGATCGCTGAAGAACTTGCATTGTAGTTCTATCAGAGACAGCAATACTTCAAGAAGACAACACTCACACCAAAGAATCTTCAGCAAACATGGAAGACTGAAACTAAAGATTAGAGACTGACGAGTACGTGATCTGAAGCAGTATTCAGTGATTACAAGTCTGTCTACATATGTATGAAGACTGCTCAAGCTTCAGCAAATGATGATGAGACCTTCAGGTCATCCCAGCATTCAACGATCAAAGGAAGCTTGCTTAGCACGATTGTTGTTGTCTTGTCCTTATGCTCACAAAGGACAAAACCCATACCCTTATGAAAGTTGGTACGGTACGGAGCTGACTAGTCGACTCTACTGTCCACCAACTTTAGGTAAGGATGTCTGCTCATGAATAGTGCTTTTTGTACTATTCACTGTAGCAAATGACAAGTCTTCCTCTTAAGGCTTGACACACACTCTAACCCTACCATATTGCATTAAATGAACATTTAATGCACTGGTTATAAATAGAAGTGTTTCTTCTCSATGCAGAGTGCGCGCAACTCAATCTCTAACCCTAATTCTTACTTCAAGCATTTTCTAGCTTAAGTAAAGGATCTTCTTTACAACAATTTCTTTTCTTGTATTTGCTAAGACTTTGTGTGTAACTAAAGATTGTTTAGATAGGTTTTCACTACCTTATCTTTCCGTAAACAATCTTGTAAAATCTGTATTGATCTTCTTTATCAATATATATTTTAAATTTAAAAATATTGTGTTTGTATTCATCCACCCCCTTCTACAAATTGTTTCTCTTCTTGTAGACGCTCACGGGACCAACAGTATGGCTGGATAATTGGTTTCACATAACACCTTTGAGTGTTTTAGGAACCCTACTTCTTGATATCCTTTCCACTTCTTGGTTTGTTCTTTGTTCTCTTTCAATATAACTGGTTCGACGGCTGTCATTGAGACTCAAAGAATATCCCAGATTGCAAAATTAGACTTTGGGGATCCCTTATATTTGCATCCTAGTGACACCAGTGGAAATCCTATTTAAATCTCAAATTAAATGGAACTAACCATTATAGAATATGGGCTTGTGCTATGACCTTGGTTGTTGAAACTAAGAACAAATTTGGGTTTATTGATAGATCATGTATTAGACCAAACGATATCTTGTTCTTCAAAACAATAGGACAAATATAATTCTATTGTCCTAAGTTGGATTCCAAGTTCGGTCACTGAGGATCTACTCTTGGGAAAAATTTTCTCGAAAGATTTTGTTGAGTCTAAAATTGTTGCATTCAAGTCCTTGTGCTAAATATGTTTTAATATGCTTTGTTGTGAAGCACTGGAACTTGAATAAAACATTTTTGTTCCAACACAACTATTATCAGAAGTTGAATGAGAACATCAACGGGCGCTGAAGTTGAAAGTTCGAGATCTGAAATGGTGCAAGATAGGATCGAGACAAGGATAAGTCCCCACAAGATCTCAAATGTCACCATCAGTGGACAAATGAAGGATGGTGGCTTCCTAGTATCAATGGTCATTTCCTGAGAGAATCAAGATGTTGTGATTGAGTACCCTTCCTACCTTGGCCAGTATGGCTTCTACGAGTGGTTGGGGATTCGACAGGCTATTTAGAGATCCAAATCCAAGTAGAAGCCGTTGATTGAAGACATTCTGAATGAATTATTCAAGAAGGTGTCCAAGATCATCGAAGTTCCTCCTTTGACAAAGAAGCTGCCCTCTCAAAGAAAATCCCTTTCAGACCCTGAAAACGGTCCATCCCACAAGAATGAGCACGAGACTAAATTCTCAATGGATGAACTTCTCAAGGACCGAAAGAAGCCGATATTTTAATGTTGAACTTGTCACTGCCTGCGAAGGGTCCTTATATACCCAAAAAAGTGCATGTGAAACCTGAGTATGGACTTATGTTCATAGACTATGATGGTGAATACAGGTTGTAGCGAGTATCCGAGTTCCATATCTGCCATGTAGCTTACTTAGAGTATCTAAGGACTTGGCTAAATGATGATCTATTTGGACAGATGATGGAACACAATATCAGAATGGAAATGCTGAGAAGCAAGAAGCTTGGAGAAGATATCCCTGAATATATCAACTTCAGCAACTTAGATTAGACGTCCTTTCAATCTTGTAATCTTATTTTCTGATTAATCGCCTAAAGATTACCATAGTGTACAGCCCTAATTACATCTATTTCTTCAGAGTCAATAATCACACAACCGTTCACAAAAAATTTAACATCAATCCCATTATCACAAAAATGACTAATGCTTAATAAATTGTGCTCTAAACCCACAACATAGAAAACTTTCTTAATTGTGACAATGCCATTTGACAATGTGTCGTATCCACACACAAATCCCTGTTCTTTATTTCCAAGAGTGATTGTTCCACTAAAATTAGATAGAAGATTCTTGTGTCTTGTCATGTGTCTTGAACATCCTGAGTCTACATACCACACATGACAGTCCTGCAAAAACAATCACGGAGATTTAGGTACCCATTTCCAAATGGATTCTTTTTTGTTAGAAATGACATTTGAGGATATAGATTTAACGCGCCATCCATATTTAGCTTTAGGAACCCTTTACCAAACAAATCTAACATCTACAAAACATGGCTCCTCCTTTTTCAGTTTGAAAACGTTTTTCTTGAAAGTAGTTTTCTTTTTAAAATATGGAGGACCATTGAAAGTTTTTGCTTTGAGCGGGAGATTTGAGTTGGAATTAGAAATTTTTGACCCTAAAGACTTTTTGCATTTGACATTAACTGCAAGGGAGTTTGATCCACAATAATTGCAATGTATATGATGCTTAGCAACAAATAAAAGATCCAGATGTGAATTTTTTTTAACATTCTCAAAATCAGCATCCAGATTACACTTTGAATTCACAAATTTACAATTGCAACTATCTTTATTTACAGAAAAATACTTATAGAAGATGAAATATTTAAAACATTTTTCTCAATCTTCTACCAAGACTTCTGCTTGCAGTCTTTCCAATCTTTAAAAGTTCTGCGACAGAAAAAGATTTTATGTTAGTTGAGCTCTTCGCAGGTAATGATTCAGATTGAACATAATTTGCATTTAAAACAGATTTGAAGATTTTTAGGAGTAGCCTTAGAAATATTTTCATATTTAGACTTAGAAGGCTCTCCTTTCTCAAACTTGCTTTCAGAATGATTAATTTTCTCAATAACAGTTGTTTTTGCTTTGGAGACAGTCTGAACAGGTTCTGAATTTTTAGAAAATGATCTTGAAGCTATTTTGAAATTTTCCTCAAGCTTAATGATTTTACTCATAAGTTGAGTCATATCATCAAAACATGAACTTAGCTCTTTTTCTAAACCAGAAATCTTTTCCAAATAGACTCAAGCTGATTATCTTTACAGACAATAAGCAATGTCAATTTAGAAATTTTTCTTTCAAATTCTTTTGACTTGGTTAGAAAATCATTTTCAGCTTTAATATTCAAATCTTTTTCAGCACGAAGTTCATCTTCAAGATCAGAAATCTATTTCAAATTTAGATCAAATTCAGGATTTGAATGCACTTTCCAATCCTGATCAGTACTTTCGTCCGCCTTGTCTAAATCATAAATCATCTTTGTTTCCGAATCAGAATCAGACTCACTTAATAGTATTTCAAACGATTCAGGAGTCATTGATTCGATAAAGTCAAAAAAAATTATAGAATTATTTTCAGATGATTCAAAAACAGATGAGGTTTGATTTTTAACACTATCAGTTGAATATATTGAGTCAAGTTCAGTATATGAAAATATGATTTCTCTTGTCTCATAACTAGAGTTAAGATCATCATATTTCATTCCAATTGATTTAAAATTTAATTTTTCAGAAAATTTTCATCGGTTTTATCACTATCATCCTTGTCTAAAATAGGTGATTCATTTTCAGATTTGACAAAGATTTCCTTCAGAGTAGAAATTGCAAATTTAGCCGACCCCCATTTGTCAAAATCATATAAAGATCGAAGGGCCTTTTTCAAAGTTTCATTTTTGGTATAACCTAAACCCATTTGTGGATTGTAAAAATGAACATCTTTCGGGTTCTTTGTCAAAAAATTTAGCGTTTGTTCAGACTGACCTCGTTTGTAAATAATAGCCTCCAACTGTTTAATTTTATCATAAAGATCTAATATTTCTATAAAAATAACGTCAAATTTTAACTGAATGTTATCACGCTCGCAGTCAACATCACTCAATTTCTTTTTCAATAACAAAAATTCATTTTCAAGCTTAATCTTTTCGGATTTAAGAATTTCTTTTTCTTCTCTCAAACCCTCACTCAAGCATTTGAAACCACAACTTTCTAATCTAAATTTTAGCATTAAGCTCCTTTCACCTTTCAGTCTATCTTATAAAACCTTTAAATCCTGAATTCGTATTTTCAATCTCTTTCCTTAATTCAACATTCAAAGTATTTATCTCATTCTCGTTTTCTGATGATGAGCCTTCAGCTTCAGTTCTTGCCATTAGACACATATTTACCTGAGTAAAATGGCCAGCTTCATCATCTGACGAGTCAACTAGCCAACTTTCCTCATCTACCACCAAAGCCTTGCCGTCCTTAAGGGCTTTTGCCAGATTTGCCTTCTTAAGGTAGTAGTTTGAATCCTTGAACTTTTAGAACCGACAATCTTTGATGTAATGACCGGGTTTTCCAAAGTTATAACATTTGATTTCTTCAGGTTTACCATCCCTGTGGTCTCTGGCTTTCATAAACTTTTCTGGCCTTACCTCCTTTCCCTTGCCCTTTACAAAATTAACAAACTTCTTCTTCTTCCCGAACCTCATTTGAAATTTTTTTGTCAGTAAAGCAATTTTCTTAGAGAACTCTCTAATGTCATCATCTGAGTCAGTAAAGGAATTTTCAGTTGATTCACTCCCAGTTTGCTCAGACAACTCTATCTCCAAAGATTTGGAGCTCTTTCCTTCTTATTTGTTCTTTGCTTGCTTCCCTGAAGAAGAGCTAAGAAGTCAGCCACCTTCTTCTTCTCAATCATCAACTCTCTCACAGTTTTCTCTTGCTCATACAAGATGTTGTATAGATCATGAATATCCTCTTCCGACATGTTCTTGTTCTTTTGCAGATTTACTGCAAGAGAGTTCCATTCTGACTTCAAATTCTTTAGAAACTTGTAGTTGATTTCAGACATGGATTTCTGAATACCATTTCTCCTTAGGTCATTCAGAATTACATTGAATCTGTTGTAGGATTCAGTAATGGTTTCATTCTCACAAACGTTGAATCCTTCATAACCATTGATGCAATTATTCATCCGTGTTTGAATTGACTTTTCACTTCCCAACATCTGCTTCTCCAATTCATCCCATAACTCTTTTGTTGAGCCTTTGATGTCAACACGGTTCAAAAGTTCATTTGGAATTGCCATGAACATATAAGTCAAAGCTTTCTTATCAATTAGGAGCCTTTGCTTCTTTGTATCTGTATAATACTATGGATCATTCTTTCTCTTTGATGCAGGCACCACAATACCATCAGCGGTAGTTTGCTCAGGTAGATCCATGTAACTGATGTAAGGTCCATTCTTTATAGATTTCATAAGCTTTTCATCCTTATTGTCAAGGAAATGCATTATTCAAACTTTCCATTGCAAGTATTCTTTGACAGCAAGAACCGGAGGCTTAGAATTAGAACCAATGCTTAGCATATCCTTGGACATCTTTAAGACTTGAAATGATTTTTTATAAAAACTAGGACTGGATTTGAAATCTTCAAGAATAAATTCCCCCTCCTACGACTTTGCACGGGGGTCCCACTTCCCACTAAGAAAAAGAAGTACCCCACTTCCCACTAGAAAAAAAATAGCTTCACCGGACAAGACTTCACTGGACAACAAAATATGCTCTTATTGGACAACAAAGGAATTACTTCACTAGACAGAGCACATACACTTCACCGAAAAAAGAGGTGTCCGATGAGAGAGTAATCGGACAATAAGGTATCTGATCAGAAGGTTATCGGACAGACTTGACCGATGACAAATATGAACGATAAGACATTATCCGAACAAGTCAAAAAATTGAGCGATAACAAACGATGAATAGAGTCTCCGGATGACTCTTTGTACGATAACCAAGGGTTATCAGACAATGCGATGAGCAACAAAATCAATATATTGGACAATGGTTATCCGGTCAAAGCTCAAACGATGATCAAATAAAAAATATCCAAGTCTCAAGTAGTGAACGATAAAAAAGATAAACGATGAATCAAGACTTAATCAAATTCAACAGCTGATGAAGGACTCCTTATCGGATGTTGAAGATTCAAGGTCCGATGAACATGTTCCTTAACTCCAGATAGTCGAATTATGCACAAAAATGGCCAAAAGTTGCAATTTGATACAATTAAATTACATAGAATGGTTTGCAATCACCCTAGAAACAAAATTAACATAGCCAATTGCAATAAAAACGAATCAAACAGGTTCAATTTGATTAAAAACTCAAGAACAGAAACCCATGTATTTTAAAAACAGAAAAATCAAGAATTCAGACAAAGATTTCAATCCAAATCCAATCTAGTCTTTCTGATTCAACTCTCATACAAATTGTGATCCCAGATTATCAAGTCTAGCAACAATTAAATCAAAGATGATCATGATCATATTGATTTCAATGAGTCGGCATGCTTCCATTGATAAGAACAGGTTCTTGATACAAACTCTAAGTACGTATGAACTGTAAATTTGACAAGATGTCTAAATGATGATTAACAACCAACTACCAGTTGCTATTTATAGCAACTCTCTAAAAACAACAAAGTCAACTACCTTACAAACAATAAAAAGAAAACAATATTACAAAACATAATAAAACATTTTAGCACCGGGACTTGAATACAACATTTTTGTTCCAACATTTTTCATTTCAGTCTGAGCTTAAAGCAAAACTTGAACCATTTTTTTTAGACCCGCCAAGCTTTCCCTGTACATCTTCTATTCCGCAAACTTCAACTGTTCAATCTTCAAGGAAGTATATACCTTTTTTTTGAAAGGATAAAAACTCCAGGGTTGGACAGAGTGAGAATCAGAGAACCTTTTCTTGAAGACCTGTATCCAGATATTTTTGTACATCATCGAAAAGCATTGAGTACTGATAAAGTCTTGGGTATTCACAAGGAAACACGTGAATATCACAAATAATATAAGTACTTTCTCAAAGCTAAACGTCAACCCATTCATTTTGTACGGACTAAACACCGGATTGTCTCAATCAAGAATGTGGAGGCCAGAAAGCTTGTCAAAATTTGGTATCCAGCGTTCTACGTTACAAGGCAAGATGGAAAAGTTTGGTATTTTAGTGAAGCTGATTTCCCAACCTATATTTAGAAGACTTGGAGCATTTATATCATGAGATCAGAAACCAGACGGTCAAATTGGAAGGAGTTGTCAGAGGTATTGAAGCCATTAAAAGGAGTTGTCTGATCTAACTTTAAGGGGGAGTAAGTATTTTTTTTATGCTTATCTGAATGATAAATGGATGCTTACCTGATATATATTTTTACAAGTTATTTGAAGAAGTAAAGAGTTGGGAGATAAGCCTTTTAACAAAGGCTTAAGCGATAAGAAATTTCATCCTAGGCTTGAGCGATGAAGCATCCATCCGGAAAAGCTTGAGCGATGAAGTGGTTATCCGGACAAGACATAAGCGACGAGCGATGAGCTTGTTATTCGGATAAGGTCAAGAGATAAGTATTGAAAGAGGTATCCGGACAAAGGCTTAGGCGATGAGCTACCAATCCGCCCAAGGCGTGAAAGATAAACCTTAAGGGTAAAGCTTGAGCGATGAGTTTCTTCATTGTTTAAAACTTGAATGATGAATATGCTTCATTGACCAGAGCTTGAGCGATGAACCTCTTCATCAATCAAAGTGTTGGGCGATGAACCTCTTCATCAGACATAGTATTGAGCGATGAACTCTCTCATCAGACAAGGCTTGAGCGATGGTTGTGTCTCATCGGTCAAAGCATTGAGCGATGAAGAATATCTATCGTTCAAATCTGTGTTTCATTTCTTACCAATCAATATCTGACAACTAGTCAAATTTTTTACCCTATATAAAGGATGCCCAGGTTTACTTTCACTTTTTATACTTCATTAAATATCTCCTCATCTTTTACTTTCTTTACCTTCATTGATCATTTACCTTCATCGGACAGAACCTTCATTGACCAATGTTTTTTTTCAAGACATTCTTCTTCATCTTCATTTCCTCATCAACAACTGTTATTGAACATTTGACCTTGACGTATTCATTGGACTTAACTAATCTACTTAAAAGGTTTGTAATATTGTGTTCTTCATGTTCTAAGTATAATAAAAGTTTGAATCTGACACTTCTTGAATGTAACATGTTAGGACTGAAATTTCAGTGTTAAATTGTATTCGTCTTGAAAGATAAAATTGTCTATAATTAAATAGACATCGTGTTTGACTTTTCTTGTGTTTGACTTTGACTAGTGGGTTGAAGTTTGACCCTATAAATAGCATTTTCTTAGTGTAATTGTAGTAGGACATTTCATTTGTAAAATTATGAAAACATTTGAGAGTTTATAAAGATTGACTAGTTTGACTTTCTCTCTCATCTCCTCTCGTGTTCTTAACGTTCATATCTACTAATCTGCCATGGATTCATTAAAGATATATTGAAGATTGATCTTAAAATGGACTATTAATTGGTATCAGAGCTAGATTGTGCACGAAATCAGAAGAAGAAATCATAAATTTGAAAATTTTTCGAAGAATTTTTCTGGAATTTTATGTGTTCTTCATTTTTCTTTGTGTTTGATCCAAAAATTTTGGAAAATCTTGTGATTTTATGTTAATTTGGTGATCAATTTGTGCGTAATCTTGTTGTGAGTCTTTGTTATACACAAAGATTTGCATTTTAATCATCTCATTTCAAGTTTTGCTCAAAATAGTGATTTTGAAAATTGTTCGTGTTCTTGAAAAGTTTTGTAAAAATCTGGATTTTGATCCATTTTTGGTTGAAAAAGTTGAATTTTTTGTGTTTTTGATGTGTTTTTGATCATTTTTTATGCTTAAATCGCTCAAGGATTTGGTTAAATCGCATGAAGGTTCATTCGTATTCATAGTTCATCGCTTAGAGCATCAATCGGTTTGGGCTTGGTCAAATTTTTAGACACTAAATCGTGCACCTCTATACCCGGTWTAAGTGTAACTCGCTTACCACTTCGTCCGGTTTAGCTCTTATCCGCACAAAAGTCTGACCGGTGTAGGCTACATCCTTCAACACCTAGCCATTTTCATGTTAAATCGCCTAACACTATGTCCGTATTAAGGCTAAGTCGCTCGATGCTTCACCCAATTTAGGTGTAAATCACTCAACTCACCACCCGGAATTCACTTAGTCACGACTTGCATTTCTTGTTCATGTCTTGCATCATCCGGATTTGATTCCCGGATAAGGACTTAGTCGCGATTACCTATTTTCTCGCATCCTAATCCGGACACTACCTTGTTCGGATTGCTCGTTTCACTTAGTCGCGATCTTAGTTTCTAGCATCCTAGTCTGCCTACTAGTTTATCCGGTTTTGTTTTAAATCGCTCAATGTTGTGTCCGGTTTAGGTGTTTCTCGGATAAATCCCTTAGTCGCGACTTTCTTTCTCATGGCCTAATCCGTATAACCTCTTGTCCGGATTAGAGGTTCCTCGGACAACCCTTGGTAGTGATTCATCCCAACCTCGTGTCCGGACTAGTTTCATCCGGATTCTTTCATCGGTCAAAGGCTTATGCGATTTTGTTTCTTGTCCAATTTTGTCAAGACTTGGCTTATTTTTCAACTGTTTTGAACTGTTCTTATCTGCTTTTTTAGCTTGAAGGACTATACAGATAAATACATCAATATGTTCTATGAAAATCATGCAAATGAGGAACTTGTTTCCAATTTACGAAAGGAACATAAAGAAAGAAGTGAATGAATTGAAAATAATTTCATGGAAAGAATTAAAAGACGGGAGAAAACCTTGGATGCTGAAAGAAAAGATTTAGATGAAGAGATAAAAAGTTCAAACAAAATTAAGCAAGATTTGTTTGATAAACTTCAAGAGGTTAGACGTGAACTGCAGACTGAGAGAAACTCTCCAGGTAGGAAAAATACAAAGTCTGAGAGTGATCTGATTGAGATTAGAAAGTTACTGGATTTAGAGAAGAAGAAAGTTCTGAAAGCTGAGAAGAGTTTAAGTTCTGCAAGAGTGAAATTTGGAAAAGAGAAGAAGAGAATGTGTGAATTAGAGAAAAGATTCGATGCTGAACGCTTATCTTATGAAGATAAAATAAACTCTCTCGAACTGAATGCCAAAATGCTGTTAAAGCAAATCTTGGATTTTGAGCAGCTGATCATCTTGGAATGAGCCAAGACTGATAAAGAGAAGGAAGACATCAGATATGAATGTCTGAGCCAGAATCAGAAAATGTCTGACTGCATTGCTCAAAAGCAGAAGGCTTTAGATGAAGAGAAGAAGCAATTTGCACTTGAAAAGAGACACTACAAAAAAATATGCAGCTATAGCTAAAGAGCTTGCAGAAAAGAAAGTGGCTCGACATTGCTTCTGAAAATGAGAAAAGCAGCTCAGATGAAGAGAGAAGAGAGTTTGACAATCAGAAGAAGACATTTGAGAAGCTTAAGAAGGAGTTAGAAGGTAAACTCCGGGATACTTCAAAGAAATTGTCTGATCTGAAAACATAACTTGAAACTGAACTGAAAATGAGAACTGAACTTAAAGAGAAGTATGATTTAGTTGCTGATGAACGAGACTAGCTTTTAAAGAAAATCAAAGACTTCTCTTGTGCTCAAAGCTTAACTGGTTCTCCTTCACAGTGTAAAACCAGCTTTTATGATTGTTCTAAATCTAACAGTTATTCAAGCAATCCTAAATCTACTGTTTCTAATAACTATTCTCGTTCTTCTAATTAGTACTATCAAGGGTATGTCATTGGATCACCCAATTATTCTTCAAAAGTTAAAAGCATTTGGGTAAATAAATCTGAATCTGTTTCATCTCGACACTCTGTTGTTACTAACAATAATTTTCCTTGTTTTGTGAGATCTACTACTGACTTGATAAATCTTAGCAAGAAAAGGATCATGTGCTTCACATGCAAAACAACAGATTTTGTGAACATGAAGAGGTACAACAGGTGGACTGACGATAACAGATTTCAGAAGAATTGGAAAGTTAATAACATGTATGATTATAATAATTGGTATGGGTCTTACAATGTATATGATCATCCTGTTAAAAGCACGAAAAATAAAATATCAAATAAAAATAGATGGTTTGGAAGTTATAATATCCCACAACCTGATACTAACAAAGAAGAACCCAAGTTCGTTTGGATACCAAAATCTGTTTGATCTTATTTTGTAGGTGCGTCATGACTGTGCTGATCAGAGAATCATACCAATGATGCTCTAATTCATGGGGAGTTGTAAACTGTCCAAATGAGGCTTCTGAATATATCAGTTCAGGACCCACGCTTAAATGAATTGAGGCTTCTGAACAACAATGTTCAGGACCCGTGCTTTAATGTTTGAGGTGTCTAAACACCCAGTTTAGGACCCGTGCTAAAAATGTTTCCATTTTTTTATTCTTTTGAACTGAACTGAAACATTACTCAAATTTATTTTATAGGGGGAGTCTCTAGAAATTTCAATAAATGTTTTCGGAAAGTGAAGAATTTTTTGAGGGAAACGAGTACATTTTCTGAGCAGGTATTTCCTGAGATTTTACTTGTGTAATTTCTCATCGAACATAACTCCAATACATGTTTCAGCTATTCTTGAAATTGTTATTATCATGTCTCGTAAATAATATCATTTTCGGTGATAATACGCTCGTTAGTAATCAAAGTTTGTTTTCTGATTTTTTTTACCTTGATTGATACACATTCTATAATTCTTTGAATAATCAAAATCTGTAAACTCGTTCTTACAGATCTTCATTCGTTTCTATCACATTCTGAATAATCTGATTTTTTATATCACTCCTTGGTTTGATTGTGCTTCAAAGTTACAGCTTAATCAATTTTTTATCTGATCATTGTGCTTTATAGACAATAATACTTTTGATCAATTGTTTGTGATAATTTGAGCATACAATGTTAATTTAGGAGGGACTGAGTGCTTCACAGAATTACCTCTATGGAATGTCAGAACCGACAAACTTACCCAAGAGGACAACCATATCTGAGTGAGCTTTAACTCAAAAAGGGCTTGTGTGAAGAGCTTAAAATGAAAAAGAGAGGGGTAGTTGTTGTGAGCCAAAAGAATTGAAGAGAGTTGTGTCAGGATTAAAAGATTACAAGAATCCTATTCCAAACTTCTAAATTTCGGGCATACCACGTAATCTATTAGTTCTCAATTTTTTSRAGACTGATATTGAAAAAGGCAAAACCCAAGCCAATTCTTGTCACAACCTCATCAACTACTCATTTATCTCTCAACAGATAAGTGTTTCAATAACACTTGGGGCACGCAACTCACAATCTATCAGTTTCTCATTCAGAGAAATTTGATATTGAAAAAGAAGGATATATGTCCCCCCTTCAAGTCTTTTTTATCACGCATTGAGTCTGATAAATTTGTGTAGTCCACACGGTTTATCTTTTTGAGCCTAAACATAAGCATATGTTGCTTTATCTTTCTACACTACACAAATTTTGCATTTTATATGTTATTTTGCCAAAACATTCATAGATATACTTTTATAAGATATCGATGATTGAATGGAAGACCTGGTGAGATGAACCTCATAGAGTCTCATATATACAGTACATCCGTTGTATTGAGTATATCTGTTAAACTCACAGGCCAATCTTTTTATAAGATTGAAAACAATTTCTTATGTTGAAATTGGTTGTTACCTTTCCATTCCGTTAATCTGAAAAGATTATACAAGTGGATTTGAAAAGATCTGCTTAAAATTTTATGAATTGACGGTTCTCGCTGAAGTTTCATTCATTCTGAAGTATGATGTTAATGATTCTCATTTCATCATAAGAGGAAATATGTAATAATGAATGAAATGACCAATTCTGAACGATATAAGGGGAGCATGTTATATAAGATCAAGGGGAGTAACAACAAAGATCGGCAAAAGACTCAAAAGGAGTATGACTGGAGATTATTACATAAGATTATTCCTGTGCTACAATGTCTGAGAGTTTTTGAATGTGAAGATCATTGTTCCAAAAGTTTACTGACAAAGATTTCTCATCGAAGAGAAATTTTGTGAATTTTTTGTCTGAAGAAGTTCATTTTTGGGAAGAATGTTTGTTATCTGTTTTCTAAAGAAATTCTTGGAAGATCGTATGTTAAAGATCGTTGCTGATACTGTTCTACATTGTTAAAAGAGAAGATCATCGCTGTTCTACATTCGAGGGGGAGAATGTTAGAAAATTTTCTCAACTAACGATCATCTGAAAAGTTCAAAGTGAAGATTGTTTTGAAGTTTTTGAAGAAGTCATAAAGAGCTAAAGAGACAAAGTTCAAACAAGATTCAAAGTGCGCAAATTCTTTCAAGCCTGAATACAAAGGGGGAGAATGTTAGGACTGAAATTTCAGTGTTAAATTATATTCGTGTTGAAAGATAAAATTGTCTATAGTTAAATAGACATCGTGTTTGACTTTTCTTGTGTGTTTGACTTTGACTAGTAGGTTGAAGTTTGACCCTATAAATAGCATTTTCTTAGTATAATTGTAGTATTGTAAAATTATGAAAACATTTGAGAGTTTATAAAGATTGACTAGTTTGACTTTCTCTCTCATCTCCTCTCATGTTCTTAATGTTAATATCTACTAATCTGCCATGGATTCATTGAAGATATATTGAAGATTGATCTTAAAGTGGACTATCATAACACCTCCAAAACACACATTGCATATAACACATGTTTCATATAATAAAACATATGTTCAAGCCCACAAAGTTCCATATACAAGAGTCTAAAATACACAACTCAAAAATTCCAAAATAATGCTCTTATATCCATAATATCTATCCTCCAAAACATATCCAAAGATGTTCTTCACAAAGCTAAGCATATAGGGAAATAATTCACATTTTCCCTTTTCCTTTACTATCATTACATTCTGTATTTCCTGCAACACATATTGAAACACAAAGTTGAGAGTTAGACCTAGAGGTCTAGTGAGATTCCCTTTTCCATGCAGTTGTAGGGTGATAAGCACCAAAACATTTGTTCAAGTAAAACCATTTTACATCTTAACATATAAATCCATAATCTGTTTGAGTCCATTAGACCTCTGGTTCCTTAAACAGACTTAGAAAATCTTTCGATAAACAAGAGGTCCAGAGCTCCTCTGGTTCATCTTACCAAAGCTTCTGGTCAAGCCAACCAGAGCCTCTTACTTAAGTAGATATTCTCAAATAATTCATAGATCAATCTTAGAGATATTAGAATAACTTTGTCATAAGTAAAAACACATTTTTGAAAAGATCTTGCATGACTAGAGCTCTGGTTCTACTAGCCAAAGCTTCTGGCTTAAAATTTGCAAGACTTCAACCAGAGCTTCTGGTTCAACCCGTGAAGGCCAACCAGAGCCTCTGGTCCAAAATATATAATCAACTAGAGCTTTTGGTCCAACCCGTACAGGCCAACCAGAGCTTCTGGTCCATTTTATTTGTAAGAAAATTTTCTAAGTGTAAATCCCCTTTTTGAAAACTCTAAAAATATGATTTTGACACAGAAGCTCTTATCTATAGATACAGAGCCTCTGGTCCAACTAAACATTTTAGTAAAGACTGAATATTTCTTGATTCAACATCCAGAACCCTCTGGTTCCTTTCAAGGAACAACCAGAGCCTCTCTGGTTCCTCTGTAACCAAACACTTGATCCAAAATAGTTTATATCCAAAACCAAAGGCCATAGGCCAAGTTTTCCCCTTCTCAATAACATCAATGCTATTATTTCTAATAAGAACAACATCTCTGAGTCCTAAAATCACAAAGAAGTAAGTACTCAAATCTATTGTAATCTTAAAAGACATAATAGCAAGAGCTATAATAACCACACTCAATTACCACCCTTATATCCAAAGGTACACCTCTCCTTGATATGCCACCCTTAAAGCCGAAGGTACACCGCTCCTTGATATACCAGCCTTATCCCATGGTACACCTCTTCTTGATATGTCACCCTTATTTCCTTATCAAATTCTATGGATTAGTTCCGAACAAAGACATACCAATGTCACAACCGTCTTGATGAAACATCCTCCATAGTTTTATCCACAAAACCTATAGATTAATCCCAAATGAAGACAGGCCGAAGTCACAACCGTCTTGATGAGATGTCCTCTATAGTTTTCAACAAATAACAGTTTCGAAACAATTTTACCATCAAAACCTTCAAATTCAAGAACCATCCGTTCCTTTATAAATTCCACATATCCAATCTCTTTTTGAAATCCTTTTTAAAACAAAATATCAACTTTCCAAATCTGTTTTAAAGCACAGTTACTGTTTTATATATATTCAGAACAGTTTCAACACTCCTAATCATCAATACTTCATTTTAAATTGGTAGAAAACAGTTTTTACCAAATCCTTTCAAAATCACAACTTCCCAAACCCAACAGTTTATATATACCTACAAATATAAAGGTTTTAATTTATCAAAACTCACCTTGTCAACACAGATTCTGCAGATTATAGCAAACTAGTTCTTCAAACAATTTTGAGTAGTAGTAGATTCTTTTCCAAGAACACTCTTATCGCCAAAAAACACCTTTTTCTTTCCACCCGGATTTCTCCTCAAAATAAAGTGATAAGATAAAGATCTTATCTTTTTTCTTTCTTTAAATACTTTTTACAAAGGCGATGGAGATTATTTTAATAGCTTGGGCGGTGGAAGATAACAGTTTTAAACCAATCCTTTCTTAACCATGAAGTTTGAGTTTAATAATAATATTCTCATATAACATCTTACCACATGTATGCACAATATCATGTTATTGCATATGTGCACCTAGTCCATGCATTTATATTAAAATAACATGCATATTATCACTTATTTCACATAATAAACACATAAGGTTACCTTGACCCAGGTCTTGAAGAAAACCCGGTTATAACATTGAACAATAAAGACTGTAAAAAGGTTAATCTGTGTGCAATGAGTACTTAATGTCACACCCCGTTAAAGCATAAACACGAGATGTAACAGGTAAGTGTGTCACAACAACAGATAATAAATAACACCATAAGTTTTACAAGATTACATCCATAACCAAGTTGGTGTTTGAATACTTCAAAACAAAGTTTACAAAATACACAAAATCATTGTTGTTACAAATATGCTCCAAAAACTTCACTTTTTTACTTATTTCCTGAAAAGCATGAAACATAAGACAACGTCAACTACAAAGAGTTGGTGAGTTCACAGGTTTTCATATGCATAAAAATATTTACAATGCATTAATCATTTCTTGCAAACTAATACATGAACTTGCACATGATAAATGTAAATCTATAACGATGTTTAAAACTTGAGACGCTACTGAGCCTTTCCTGACCAATGTGCCCCATTATTTTACRAACGACCATAAGTAGCCCGTATACTCACTTAGGTCCCACAGTTCGTAGCAGTACTAATTCAGCGGTGGTCCAAATTCCATATGATTAGACTAATAAAACGTAGGTAATGTGCACCCCTTTCTGGGTGGGACTGTCAACACAATAGCGGCTATCCACAAATACCACGGCTCGGGGACATGCCCGAGTTAACAAGTAGCGTTTACGGAYGGGGACTTTATTTGAAAATATACTCTCAAGTACATCAATTTATCATTTATATCATAGTGCAAAACAGACAATATTTCATGACATAAACAAATCTAGACTAAACAGTTCTTTAGTCCAACAGTTTCATAAATAAACAATATAGTTTGCATAACGTCATGCTTTTCCTCCAGTTTAAATAAACAAAAAACATTAAAAGTGGGGCCGTGAATACTCACTTGTTTGCTCTTTTGAATATCCAAGAGCTTGACAATGCTTGAAGCTCTAATCGTCCACCCTAGACTTTCCTAAACAGTCCAACATCCAGAAATTAGAGCACCTATAAGTTCTCGATAAAGATAAAGTTAAGTATGTCTTATGTAATGCCATTGAGTTTTCATGATTTAAAGTTGATACTTATATCATTTGCTCTTTGAAATAGTCCAATATTTTATATTCAAGTCTCCAACACATGAAGAAACACTTGGACATAATATAAAGTCTAAATCTGGAATTTTTGGTCTCACAAATCACTGTTAAAAGGAACCTTCCATAACTCTTTTTGAGTCCAAATTTTTATATCATCAATAGTAATGAGTTAAACAGATTTTCCCTGAATATCAAGAATTTTGGATGGGTTTAAGGCACTCATTATTATCCAACAACTTTGAGTGACACAGTCCCCAAGACAGATTGAACACTCTTCGAATGACGGCCATTTGGGGGGTCTAAACTCTTCATTTTTCAGTGATTTTAACTTTACTTTAAATCTAGCACATAAGGCTAACTTCCAGAAAAAGAATCACCCATTTTCATTGAGTTTTGAAGAAGATATAACCATTTTAAAATGCATGCAAGATTCTGTCAGCAATGCCCTTTTTGCACCATAATCTTGTATCAAGAACTTAAAGGCACAAAACATAATATTTTTGAGTGAAACCAGTTGCATTAGAAAGATAACTCATCAAAGTACGTTTTAGAAGAAAAATCAGAACATTTGGACTTTTATTTTGAAAGATACAGTCGACACAAGTGCTAACAGAATCTGTCAGTTTTCAAAATACATCTTTTAATGATTAATTTCCACATGCAATGAGGTTTTATCCTACTTTCATTGAGTTCTAAGTTCGTGGATCATAGATTATCATTTTGAAGACATTTTCATGTCTTTGATGTATAATCTCCCCTTTTTATTCTCCAGAAATTTAATTACAAAGTCAAGAAGAAGGTGTAGAAAATGAGAATCTTTGTTATTATACAAAGGTAAGATAACTAGTCTATTACCTTTTGCTTGAAATCTTGAATATTCTTCAAGATTGACAGATTTTTAATGTTGTTTGAAAATGAAATCGGCTGGAGGGGTATGGTTTAGAGAGAGAGAGGTTAGTGAGAGGAAATGTTTATGCAAAATGAGGATGAAAATGGGAGTTTTCAAAGAATATGGAGTATTTATATGTGGGTTTAAAGAAAGAAAATGGGTTGGCCTTATTAGAGCCAAAATCCATACTTGTTTATTTTCATTTTTATTAAAATAAGGCCCATTTAAAGTAAAACATAAATATAATTGTCAAATACTGATAAAATATCAGTATTAGGTCAAAATTCCAAATTTTTGTAAAATTATTTGGACATTCGAATAAAACTTTTTATAATTTAATTTGGACTTTTATAATATCAACTTTATTTTGTTTGGAGAATTTTAATGAATTTGGCATTACATAAGTTAACTTTATCAGTTACCCATCGAAATAGGATTTTCTGAACTATATTTTGGGAACTAAGCCAGATGAATTCTAATGAACATGAATAGATCCTAATATAATTCTTAATTTTAAAAATCCTATAAGGTGCTAACCTGACGCCCAAAAATGATGGATGTCACACTTAATATGGACTTGTTCTTAATTAAAAAAATTTGAATCTGAAATTCAATGTGCGATGAGTGATGGACTGTGAGCGATGAGTGTTTAATTTTTTGTGTTGAGTTTAATTGAGCGATGATTGAATTTGAGTTAGATAAGTGTTTAATTTTTGAGTGTTGAGTTTAATTGAGCGGGGAGTGAATTTTTTTTTAGCGGTGAGAGATGAATCTGAGTTAGATGAGCGATGAGTATATTTGTTTGAGCGATGAGTATATTTCTTTGAGCGATGAGTATATTTTGTTTGAGCGATGAATGTCATTTTTTTAGCGATGAATTCATATTTTTTTGGACGATGAGTGTCATCTTTTTTAGACTTTTTAAATTTTTTTTAGTATTTTTTGTTTTGCTTTTATTGTTTTATGTTGTTATATTTTTGTTAGTATTAAAAAAATTCTTTCTTATTTTTCTTGTCGTTGTTGTATTGTGTTTATTTTTTTCTTTCTGATTGTTAGAAATTTTGTTTAGATTTTTTTAGTGTTGAATTTTTTTTAAAACTTTTCTAATTGTGTGAATTTTTTTTAGTGTTAGTGTGTAATTTTTTTTGTTTTGTTGAGCTTAATGTTGAACAAATTTTTCATTGCGAGGTGTGAATAAGATCTTTGGCAAAAAAAATTGTGTTGGTAGTGAGTTTGAGGGAATTTAATATATTGGAAATGTTTTTTTTTCATTATGGATCTAATATTCTTTAACTCTTACATGTTTAAAATAATGACTGTGGAACATTATAATTCTGAAAATCAACACCTTATCCCATCAATCAAATTTTCACAACCATCAGTTTCCCAACCAGTAAATATCCCTGATCCTAATGAAGCAATTTTTCCAACTACCCTATATCTTGACCTCAAACCCAACAACCACCACCTAAACCTTGAAATGCCTTCTGAATATTCGATTATCCTTGAAATCTTAAAAGGCCACAAAATATCATATGCCTTAACTGCTACAGCTGATGTTCTGTTAATGTATCTGCAACAATTTTGGCATGCACTATCGTTCATCAAGCAAGGAACCAAATTTTATTTTGAAGGAAATGTTGATCATTTTCTAGGCCGTCTGACGCTAAAAAGATTTCGGAGAATTCTGAACTTGCCAAAACCTGATTCCATACCTGGCAAAGATGACTTTATTTCTGATGAAGAACTTTGTGCTGACATCAAAAGGATGGGCTATTATGCAATTCTCAACCATCCATCGCAGTTCAAACATAAATTCCTACCTTCCGTATGACATCTACTATTCTCCATTCTAAATAAGTTCCTTACTTCAAAGACTGCGGGAGTGGACACATGCAACACATCATTTCTGAAGTTTTCCATGACATAGTATTCAACAAACACTATGACTATGCGATAGTCATATGGAATGAGCTTGCGAATCTGGATCAGAGTTCTCAATATGTGACGGAATATAGGAGAGAGTCAGTTCCTATAGTCCACCTAGAGTCGGAGGGACTTACCCAGGGAACAACCCATGCCTCAGTTGAGCGTAGTGAGGGTCTAGGTCTAGATAAGCGCATTTAGTTGCATGGGGTATCTGAGCAGGGTTGTGAACTGAGGGAAAATGTAAATGAGAGGGGCTCGGTGGGGGGAGACTCTAATCAAGCAATTTCCGAAGGCAGTGCTTCTTCAATTTCTTCAAGTTCGGAAGATACTAAAACTGATTCTGATATTGGTGATGATCAAATAAATTCTACGAACAGAAAAACTGAGGTCGGGAATGGCGAGGGAGAGTGAGAGCGAGTGAGCGTTCGAGGAGGCGAGAGGGCGGTCACCGGATAAGGAAATACGACGAGCAAAAGGCGAGAACTGAGTCGGCTAACAGAGGTTTCAGTTTCAAGGTTGAAGAGTCTCTCGAAAGGAATCCTATCAGTTTCTTTATCACGAACTTTCAGAAGATTTGGAAGTGAAGGTTCTTTGATCCAAGATGAAGAAACTGGGAAGGGTGGTCGATGTTTTCATTGCAAGGAAGAGGGATGATAAGGGAATGAGATTTGGCTTTGCCAGATTCCTGGGTATTAAAGATGTCAGTCAAATGGAGAAATCTTTATGCGAACTTAGATTTGGATCGCTAAAGCTAAGTGCCAACGTGGCTAAGTACGGTAGGAAGGTCACGTGGGAGGTGCAGGGCAGGTCTCAGTATAAGGGCCTAAATCAGAAGGTGGAAGCTGAGTCCACGGTAAGGAAGGATCATCAGTCATACAGGCATAAGAGATCGTATACAGATGTGGTCAGGAACTTTGTTGGCAAAGATGCGGTAAATAACTGGGGGCACAAGAATCAACCTATCAAGTTTTCTTCTTCGAGCGAGTTGAAAGTTAAGATGCAATCGTCTCTTAGCAGGAAGTTTTAAAGCTTTGAGGCCTTATGTAATTTCCAAAAATTCGGTGAAGTTACGATATCTCAGGAGGTTTTGGTAAGATACTTGGGTGGTTTATATGCCAGGTCTGCTTGAAAAGTGCAGTTCATGCTCAATATTTCTTGATCAATGGTCAAAAGCTTTGGGGTGATTGGTTTAGCAAATTAGATTCCTAGAATGACAAGTTTTTGGTTAAGGAAAGGATCGCTTTTGTCACTGTTCACGGCGTGCCTTTCAAGCTTGGACCCCTAGTGTGTTTGCTGAAATCGCCGGCAGATAGGGAGAAGTTATCATTCCGGATAATTTTGGCGGATTGCAGAAATTGTGAAGTTGGGAAAGTCGGTATTCTTACTGGCGAGAAAAAATGGATAATGGACTCTCTAAAGATCATCGTTGATGAGGTTCGGGTTCATGTTCGTGTGGCCGTAGATATTGCGGAGGGAATGTTCATAAGTTCCTTCTTTGAAGATGCTACTGGTGAATTGGAATCGGATTATCGTTCTGACAATCTCATTGACGATGGTCTTCTTTCCCCGTCACCGGAGCAGGTTGATTTCTCACAGTTTCGACAGTCGGAGGAAGCTGAAGGGGAACAGTCAGGTTCTGGTAGCCGGAAACACTTTTCGGGTGGCAATCATGGCAGGGATTTTGAGACTTCCTTTTATGGCCTGCATGGGGAACAGAATGTTGAAGGAGGTAGTAATAATGCCAGCACGGATAATAACTTTGTGGGTAATGGGCCTGTTGGAGTTACAGATAGTAGTTTTGGGCCGATGGGGACCACTATTATCTTCTCTAGGTCTCAAGTTGGGCCTGTTTTTTATGGCTTCAATTTGGATTGTTTTGAAAAAAGTAATGGAAACTGTTCTCAGGAGGGCCCTTTTGGGACAGCGCCTACCAGGAATCTCAACTCGGGAATTCGATCTTAACGCTTTTTCGGCGTCTATTGATCTCAATGGTGATGAGGGAGTCCAGAGGGAGGAAGAGGATGGCTCTGGTAAAAATATAGGTGAATCTGATTCCCCCCTGGGTGATTATGATTTAGAAGATCTTCATTCTTGGATGGTTGTCTCGAGGAAAAAGGATATGCAGCTGAAACGTCGTAGGAAGAACGGAGCGAGGAACAAAAATGCCATCGTTATCGATGATCCTAATTCGGAGGCGGTCGGGCTAGACAGGGTGGTTGGCGATCTGCCGATAGGTGATGCGGTTCCGATTGTTGCTATCGATTCCAAGGTACCCATTAATGAAGTCGATGAAACAATTCATATTGGTAGTCTGGTTGTCTTTGCGATGGAAGGGAAAGAATATTTGGTTAGAGACACTTTGCATGTCGACGGAAATGATGTTCGTTCATGTTAAAATTTTTATCTCTTAATATTAATGGTCTTCGGGGTGGCGTCAAGAGAAAATGGTTGGAAGAGCTTAAGCAGGATAACAGATTGAACTTCCTTTGCATGCAGGAGTCAAAAATTTCTTCGATTCCAAACGAGTTTCTTTGCTCGTCTTTGTGGGGGGGCAGGAATGTTGATATGGCCTCGGTCGATCCGTTTAGTAGGTCCGGTGGTCATGTCTCACTCTGGGACTCTTCTCTTTTCATTAAATTATACTCATTTGCAGACAGGAATTTTCTGATCATCATCGGTTCTTAGCGTCCTAGCGGGGTTAAGTTAGGCATTTGCAACATATATGCTCCTCAAGACTCTAGCGAAAAGGCTCGTTTGTGGGCTATCCTTACGGAGCTTTTAAAGTCAGTTGAGGTCGATGCTTGGATCTGTTACGGAGACTTTAATGTTGTTAGATGTCAGGAAGAAAGGTTAGGATCTGAGTACGATACCGCGAGTGCCTTGGCCTTTAATAATTTTATTTCTGTGAATGGTCTTTTGGATCTCAAAATGGGTGGTCGGATGTTCACGAGGAAAAGTGCGGATGGCATTAAATGGAGTAAACTAAATCGGTTCTTGGTGTCCAAGGATTTCCTCTCCTTTTGGCCTAAGGCATGTGTGACCGTGTTGCCATTCTTATACTCGGATCATGGCCCAATCCTTCTGGATGGCTGTGGTGAGGATTTTGGGCCGATTCCGTTTAAACTCTTTAATTCTTGGCTTTGTGATTCAGATTTTTTGCAGCTAGCGAAGGAGGGCTGGATGAAAAACCAAAACGGGTGCTCGAATTCCAATAATATTAGACACTTCCTTTCCAATTTAAAACGGCTAAAGGTGAAGATTAAAGAATGGAGGAAGTTGAAATTGGATTCAATCAAAGCCGAGAAGGCATTACTCATGGCCAAGGTTAACGATTTAGATTAGAATTTGATTACCAGTCATCTGAGTTTGGTTGATGCACAGATCAGAGTGGATGCTATGAAGCGTATTCTGGAGAACGATGAAGCTGACATTAGCGATCTTAAACAAAAGGCCAAAGCTAGGTGGGTTGTAGAAGGAGATGGGAGTTTTCGTTTCTTCCCCCAGTCTTCTTAGAAGTAAATTTAGCAAAATGAATATCCATGGTATCGGCGTACATTAGCAAAAAGTCGCGGTATGGGGATGCGGTAACGAGAAAGCACTAGGCCCTGATAGTTACTCTTTCGCTTTCTTTAAAAAGTTTTGGGATGACATTGGCAAGGACATTTACAAGGTGATAAAATCTTTCGAGTCCAACGCAGAAATTGGAAGCGGATGCAACGTTTCATTCATTATTCTAGTTCCAAAGGTGTAACACCACGATTACAAAACAAACACTTACCAACCTTCATTAAATAAATTTTAGTTTCAAAAACCTCAAGATACGGGATAGCGATTTACAACCCAAAATACATAATTTTAAGACTTAATAAATACATAGCTAACAAAAAYATAATCATCGGGGACWTGTCTACCCGGAATATACATACTATKAACAACCCAAAAGTATAACTTATACCTAAACTCAAAAGTAGGCTTTACACAWCARTCCCTAATCGATCAWYCGACCTTGTTTTTGCCTTTGCCAATTTGCCCTGAAAAGTTAAAACCACTAAAAGATAAGCTATATGGCTTAGTGAATTTATGTGGAAAAAATGTGGTTACAATGTGTTATAAGCRTACATACTACGAAATAAAGGTCTCGAAAGAAATTTTGCATAACAACACGACAACAACTTAGTTGTACCACATGATTCCCTTTACAACAATCTACTTTGAATGTGGGAATCACAAAAAAAATGTTCAACATAGAAAAAGAACATCAATATAWTCAACATCATCCTCGAGATCAAGTAAGGTCACATACCAATTAACTTCACACACAAACATAAGACTTGGCACCAAATCCGCCCTTCTTCTTCCGGATTATGCGAAAGTCCTATACTCACCCCCTGGCTCCCATTGGGCAGTGAGTATGGCAGCCCCTCCGGTTGTCTCACCCGGACTCCATGGGATATCGACAATCGGCGCCCAAAACACACCACAAAACAATACAAGCAATAAGACATTCAATTCGAGGTGATAATCTTGAACTAACATGAATCATGGATAAACAATAAAACATCATAGCATATATAATCACAAAGTACACACATATGTCCACATAAACTCATAATGTTGTTTAATGAAATCGGTTGATCAAACCGGAAGCCAAACCGAAAGGTCGAATC
>NC_037528.1:25839215-25840425 GCF_001531365.2 Cynara cardunculus var. scolymus | reverse complement strand
GATGTTACAAATACCTCCTCCTTTTGAAGATTCCGTCCTCGGAATCATCGTTGCTCGAACAGTGTCGGGTATTTCGCCATCATTTCTTCTTTATTCTCCCATGTCCAATTTGGCCCACGATGATATTTCCACTTAACCAACACTAGATCCACAACCTTGTTGCGCAAGTTCACCGTTCGTTGATTTAAGATAGCCTCGGGTTCTTCAATGTATCTCAATTTCTTGTCTACTTTGATTTCCGTTAATGGCACCACCTCCTCGTGTTTACCGAGACATTTCCTTAGATAAGCAACATGAAAAACATCATGGATACCTGTGAGTTCTTCTGGCAACTCAAGCTGATACGCTTGCTTTCCAACCCGCTCCAATATTTTGAATGGTCCAATGAAACGAGGGCTAAGCTTACCCTGCTTTCTAAATCGGAGTACCCCACGCCATGGAGAAACCTTCAACATTACTAAATCTCCAACTGAGAATTCAATTGGCTTTCTGCGGCGATCTGCATACAAGTTCTGTCTATCTTGTGCAGCTTTCATTCTCTCTCAATCACTTGAATCTTGTCGTGAGTAATTTGAATGAGCTCGGGGCCAGCAAGCATCTTTCTCCAGTTTCTTTCCAACATAGAGGCGTACGACACTTACGTCCGTACAAAGCCTCAAAAGGTGCCATACCGATTGTCGCGTGGTAGCTGTTGTTATACAAAAACTCGACCAGAGGCAAATGAGTATCCCAGCTCCCACCAAACTCMAAGACACAAGCGCGCAACATGTCTTCTAACGTCTGAATGGTACACTCGGATTGCCCGTCAGTTTACGGGTGATACGCGGTACTGAATGCCACCCGCGTTCCAAGTTCCCGCTGTAATCCAGACCAGAAGGTAGAAGTAAACCGAGAGTCACGATCTGAGATTATCTTCAAGGGTACACCATGTCGAGCAACGATCTCATCAACATAAAGTTGTGCCCACCGATCCATCGTATATGATTCCCAAACGGGAAGAAAATTAGCAGACTTTCTCAGGCGATCTACGATAACCCAAATACTGTCGTACTGGCGAGAGGTCTTAGGCAACTTTGTAACAAGATCCATGGTTAGCTCTTCCCATTTCCACACAGGTATCTCCAAATGTTGTAGACTCCCATACGGCTTTTGGTGTTCTGCTTTTACCTGTAAACACGTGATGCATTTCCCGACATAACGACCGATATCA
>NC_037528.1:25836374-25837630 GCF_001531365.2 Cynara cardunculus var. scolymus | reverse complement strand
ATGCTCGATTTCTTTTTGGGCAGTTTACACGAACGTGACCCATTTCCCCACAACAAAAACATTTCAAGTTTGTTGTTTCAGTAAGGCATCGCCCTTGGTGAGTTTTGCCACATCTTTGACAAGGATGTGACGCATTAGATTGAAGTGAATAGACTTGTGATTGGGCACGCGGAATGTTTTGAGATTGAGTCCTTCTAGGAGTGAAAGATCGAGATTGTCGCTGAGTAGGTACAGAGAAGGTTCTTTCAGTTCGTTGCCTCTTCGATTCAGAAGTTGGTTCCTCAATTTTTGTTAAATCGTGTTCACGGCGACAAGCATACTCCACAGCTTTATTGAAACTCGGAATATCACGATTAACAACAAACTCCCGGATTTCCTTCCTCAGACCATCAACAAAATGCTCTATTCGATCATGTTCAGAAGATAAGAATCGTAAGGCAAAATGTGTCTTACGATTAAATTGAGTCTCATACTCAATCACAGACATGTTCCCTTGCTTGAGTTCCAAGAATTCTTTCTCAAGCCTTCGTTGCAAGTCTATCGGACAGAATTGCTCAAGGAAACGAGTCTTGAAAAACTCCCAGGTCAAGCTTTCTCGTTCATTTTCAGTCAGGGATTCAAAAGTTGCATCCCACCAAGTGAGTGCCGCTTTGTCAACATTGCACTAGCATAATTCACTTTATCCTCATTCATCACTCGGGAAATTCGAAACACTTTTTCAATGTTTTGAAGCCACTACACCGCGATTACCGGGTCAGAGAGTCCAGTGAATTCAGTAGCACCACTACTTCGAAAGCTTTTAAACGAGACCGTTCAGATTTGGTTTTTGAGAGACCACCCAGCTCTTTCTCTTTACCCTTTTCWATGTCATGCTTATGATGTTCAAAAGTTTGTTGAACGAAAGTCGTAAGTCGTTTCATTAAGCGTTCACTACGGGGAGACAACGGTGTAGCATCCTCATTCAGGTTGAGGTCGGGATCGTTTTCTCCAACATTAGGGTCTGTTGGAGTATGACTAAAAACATCATCATCAGCCATCGTCCTACAAGGTGCACACATGGTGAGAGTATTAAAATATAGAGTATTAAATAGTATCCTATTTATGGTCCCTTACCCAACCTTGGTCTTTCCTAATGGTCCATATCYCGTATAAATCRTCGCCTAGTTACTATATAACATCAACGCCTAGTTTAAGTCTAGATACCATTATTGATACCTAGTTCACTTAAACTATTGCTCTGATACCATATTTGTAAC
>NC_037528.1:25826951-25834124 GCF_001531365.2 Cynara cardunculus var. scolymus | reverse complement strand
ATCTTCCATTCAAGTTTTGGGTAGATTTTTATCATTTAGGCACTCTAGATACCTACCCAACTATCATGTATGCAATGCACTTTGTATGTTGAACCCTCACATTATCTAATTATGTCATTTGTGAGGTGTTAGCACCAATCTTACCTTCTACATCTCATTCCAATTATGAGTTCTACTTATAGCTCACTAATATACTTAGCATTTTAGCATTTTTTTTTAATAAAAAAAACACATAAGGTATGCTTATAATTACTAGTTAAGCATATTTAAATAGGTGGATGTTACAAGAGGTAAAGGATTCGTTGTCTTTCAAATACTATAGGACGATTAATTTAACTGGATGTGTTTGTAAAATTATTTCTAAGGTGTTGTCGGATAGATTAAAAGGAGTGTTGGATGCGATTATCAGGAAGGAACAGTCGGCCTTCATCAAGGGCCGATGCATTCCGGATGGTCCGCTCATTGTCAATGAAACTATTTCTTGGGCTAGGAAGTCAAAGCGTAAGCTGTTAATTTTTAAAGCTGATTTTGAGAAGGCTTTTGATAACTTAAATTTGGGTTTTTTAGATGAGGTTATGAGTCAAATGGGGTTCGGTTACACTTGGAGAAAGTGGATTCGTGGAATTTTATCTAATGCTAGTGTGTCTATTCTTATTAACAGAAGTCCAACTGAGGAGTTCATCATGGAAAAGGGAGTGCGGCAAGGTGACCCTCTTGCCCCTTTTCATTTTATTATCGCAATGGAGGCTCTCAGGGTGGTTATGTATGAAGCTCGTATTAAAGGGATCTTTAACGGGTTATCTCTTCCTAGAGGTGGCCCCAGTCTTGAGATTATTCAATATGTTGATGATGCTCTTTTTATGGGTGATTGATCGTTATCTAATGGTTTAAATTTGATCTGGTTGCTACGGTGTTTTTATCTTTCGTCGGGGATGAAAATCAACCTGCAGAAAAGTTGTCTGTTCGGCATCGAGACGGGCACCGGTGAGTCAGAATTCCTCGCCCGAAGTATGAATTGTAAGCTCTCTTCTATTCCGTTTCAATACTTGGGCCTCCCGGTAGGTGCGTAGATGGGAAGAAGATGTAATTGGAACAAGTTATTTGTTAAATTCCAAGAGAAACTTTCTGCTTGGAAGGCCAAGTCTTTATCGTTTGGTGGGAAAAAGATTCTTTATAAATATGTTCTTGGTAGTTTGGGAGTCTATTTATTTTCTCTATTTAAAGCTCCTGAAAGTGTGCTCAACACCCTTGAAAGTCTAAGGAACCAATTCATTTGGGGTCGGACTAGACAGAGCAAGAAATTAATCTGGATTAAGTGGAAGGTTGCTTGTAACAAAATGGACAAAGGTGGTATTGACATTGGTAGTTTGAAGGCGCTTAATTGGAGTCTCCTTGCAAAGTGGTGGTCGAGGTTCCTTAACGAAGAGGGTAGTTTATGGAAAGATTGCATTATGGCATTTCATGGTGCTAGCGGGGGTATTTTCAACGACGGTTACAAGAAGCTTTTGGGGAGCAATTGCTAACTGGATACTCTCATTCGTAAAGTTGGACTCCATGTTAACAATTTCTGGTCTGTAGATCTAAATGGTGATCGGAGATGAAAGCTATCTGAGGATGGTTTATTCTCGGTCAAGACGTGCCGATGTAAGATCGAGGAAGGTGTATTACAATCCGACAGAAGGTTAACGATGTGGAATAAAATAGTGCCCGACAAAGTAAATATGCTTATCTGGCTTCCGAAATCAAGACTCCCCACTAGAAGTAATTTTTCCATAAGAGGTATCCGGATGAATTTAATTTTATGTCCTTGTTGCCTAAGCCAGCCGGAAACGGAAGATCATCTCTTATTCGGCTGTTCGTCTACAAAGGAGATCGGTGCTTATGTAAAGAATTGGTGGTCGGGTTTTCCTTATCAAGCATCCAACTTGGCGGAGTTCTTTTCTGCGGCGCAATTCCCATTCAAAGGGAAGAGGGGGAAGGAGGCGTTGGAAGTAATTATCATGGTGTTCATTTGGGTGTTATGGGCGAATCGCAATGCACTGGTTTTCAACAAATCTTCTAAAAAGCCCGGTTGTGCTTTTCAAGGAGATCGTGCTTTTTTCGTATAACTGGCTTAGAGTTAGATCGAAGTTTTGTAATAATCTTGATGTTCCCTTTGAATCAATCTTCATAAACTTTCAATAAATCAATGACAAAATCTTGATATTGCATTAAGAACACTTTGAGAGAGTAGAGAGAAATCACAATCTAGTCACACTTTATTTACGTAATCAGATTTAACAAATGAGCTCATCTCTCTCTAAATACACTAAGACTTACCCTTTATATAGGGTCAAAGATGTAAACAAAGTCAAAGTCAAACAATCTATAGAAAAGTCAAACACGATGACTTTTATACAATTATAAACAAAATTAACTTTCAAGACGAATACAATTTAACACTAAAATTCAGTCCTAACATTCTCCCCCTTTGTATTCAGGCTTGAAAGAATTTTCGCGCTTTGAATCTCATTTGAACTTTGTCTCTTTAAGATCTTTATGACTTCTTCAAAATCTTCAAAATAAACTTCACTTTGAAATCTTCAAACAATCTTTTGTTGAGAAAATCTTCTAACATTCTCCCCCTCGAATATAAAACAACGATGATCTTCTCATTTGACAATGTAGAACAAAAACAGTAACAATCTTCAGAATTGAACTTTAACAAACTTTCTCTTCAAAGGTTGTCTTCATTAGCAAACTGTTGTAAAATTGATCTTTACATTCAACAACTCTCAGACATTGTAGCACAAGAATAATCTTTTGTAATAATCTCCAGTCGCACTCCTTTTGATTCTTTTGCCGATCTTTGTTGTTACTCCCCCTTGATCTTTATAATAAATTCCCCTTATAACGTTCGGAAATGAACATTTCATTCATTATTACATACCCCCCTTTATGATGAAATGAGAATCATTACATCATACACAAGAATGAATGAAATCTTCCGCGAAAGCCGTCAATTCATGAAATTGTAAGTAGATCTTTTCAAATCCACTTGTTTAATCTTTTCAGATTAAAGGGAATAGGAAGGTAACAACCAATTTCAACAAATGAAATTGTTTTCAATCTTATAAAAAGATTGGCCTGTGAGTATAACAAATATACTCAATACAAAGGATGTACTATATATATGAGGCTTTTTGAGGCTCATCTCACCAGGTCTTCCATTCAATTATCGATAGCTTAATAATAGCATATCTATGAATGTTTAGGCAAAATAACATATAAAATGTAAAATTTATGTAGTGTAGAAAGATAAAGCAACATATGTTTTTGTTTAGGCTCAAAAAGATAAACCGTGTGGACTACACAAATTTATCAGACTCAATTAGTGATCAAAAAGACTTGAAGGGGGGGACATATATCCTTCTTATTCAATATCAAATTTCTCTGAATGAGAAACTGATAGATTGTGAGCTGCATGCCCCAATTGTTATTGAAACACTTATCTGTTAAGAGATAAATGAGTAGCCGGTGGGGTTGTGACAAGAATTGGCCTGGGCTTTGCCTTTTTCAATATTAGTCTCGAAAGAATTGAGAACTAATAGATTGTGTGGTATGCCCGAATTTTAGAAGTTTGGAACAGGATTCTTATGTTCTTTTAATCCTGACACAACTCTCATCAATTCTTTTAGCTCACAACAACTACCCCTCTCTTTTTCATTTTAAGCTCAGCACACAAACCCTTGTTGAGTTTAAAGCTCACTCAGATATGGTTGTCCTCTTGGGTAGGTTTGTTGGTTCTGACATTCCATAGAGGTATTTCTGTTAAGCACTCAGTCCTCCTAAAAATTTACAGTATGCTCAGTTGATCACAATGGTTGATCAAAATGTTATTGCAAATAAAGCACAATGATCAGATAAAAATCTGATCAAAATGTAACTTTGGAGCACAATCAATAAAGGAGTGATATACGAAATCAGATTATTTAGAATGTGAGAGAAATGAATGAAGATCTGTAAGTATGAGTTTACAGATTCTGATATTCAAAGAATTAATGAATGTATATCAATCAAGGTAAAAAAAACACATCAGAAAAAACAACCTGTTGGGTTCAAGTATGCATGTTATTGTTGTATTCAAGTTCTCTATTTTACATGCTTTGTAATAGATTAGTTTAATGCTTTCCTTAGTATAAATAGTGTTTATCTTTGTAATTAGTCATTAATCAATTCTGTAATTCCAAATTAGAGCTGTAATTCTCTCTCAAGCAATACAAGACATTTGGTGATAATATTCTCTCTACTCTTCATCTTGTTCATATATTCTTGAACATCATAATCAGAATTGTATGATTTTTGGGCATTTCAATTGGTATCAGAGCAAGCTGCAGCAATTTGATTAGAGGATTTAACAATTTTATCAAGATTTGCACGAATTTTAGTGGATTAATCGATCTGAGTTTATGTTGTTCTTCGTCTGTTCATAGGGTTCTTCATTCCAGAATCGAAATTTGGCTTAAATCATTTGATTGTTGGTTGTTCATTGATAAAACTTACATCGCTGGATTCGCAATCTGATTTAGAACAAATTTGATTCACATTGTTTTTTATTTTAAACAAGTTTTGATCTGTTTTGATCGATTTTTGAGTTTTTAGAAATCTGCTGGTGTTCTTCAAAATTCATAATTTTTCATGTTTTGATCCAAATTTTTGATGAAAAAGTATTAAAATTGTGTTTTTGCTTGAATATTAGTCCGGTTAACTCTTGATCGTTAGGTGAATATCGCTTAAAACTTGTACGATTTAATACTTGTAATATTTGTGAATTGATTTTGATCAGATTAGGTTAAACCAGGTAAGTCTTGGTCGGATTAAAAGGTAAATCGTTCGACTCTTGTGCGATTTAGTGAGCGATTTAGGTAATCCGCTTGGTAAGTCGTTTGTGGTTTGTGCGATTTATTGTGTGAATTGTGCGATTTAATCAAAGTCCGGTTGTAACCTGAGCGATTTAGTGAGCGATTTAAGTGTAACATTGTGCGATTTACTCTTGTTGAATTGTTGAATGTGTTGAGTGATCGTATTTTGATTGTTTGACCGTATTTTGACTTTGACTCCTTGAACGGATTCGTGAACGGATTTTGACTTTCACTTGTGATCGATTTAAATCCTTGACTCTTTGGGCGATTTGATTTTAAGCGGACTTGTTCGTACTTTGACTAGTTGACTTTGTTGACCTTGACTTGTTGACTTTTTACGTCCGTATTACATTTTTTAAAATTTGGCTAAGTGTTGTAATCGTCCGATTTGAGATTTTTCATCCAAATTGATTTTTGCGCCTTGTCCGTATTGAGTTTTGCTTTGTCCGTATTGAAATTCTTTAATTACTTAAATTTTGACTAAGTGTTGAAACTCACCGGATTTTACTTCCGGATTACGTGATATCTTTGTGCGATTTAAAAGTCTTTTGTTGTCCGGATATCTAATACGGATAACTTCCTTTTGTTGAAAAGTTCAAGTCTTCTTTGTCCGGACTTCTAATCCGGATAAGCTTGACCGGATTTCTAATCCGGATAAGCTTGCGTGCTTAAATTTGTCTAAGTCTTGAATACGTGCATATTCTTGTTTGAGATTTATCTGATATATTTTTGTATACTGATCCTTTAATACAAATTTTGAACTGCAGTTGATCCTACATCATACTAACTGATAAAATGAGTTCAAGAGAAGCAATGGCTATTGGTACTGACACCAAGCCACCAGTGCTGTATCGAGGATACTACAATCAATGGAGAGATAGATTCCTTAATTTTTTAGAGAGAATGAAAGAAGGTGATCTGATTATGGAGTCCTTGATGGAAGGTCCTGTTGTGTTCTACCGAGAGACACCTGCTGTTCCAGAAGAAGCCAGACCTGCTCAAAGAGTTATCAAGAAGAATTTCAGATACACTGCTCAAGAGAAAGAGAGAGCTCATGCTGATATGCTTTGCAAGTCCTACAAGATGCAAGCACTGACCAATGATATTTACACCAGAATTGACAGTCATAAATCATCTGGTCACAGCATGTGGGTTCAGATTGAAAAGATGATGATGGGTTCTARAGTGGGAACTCAATTGAAGATTACTAATTGCATATCTGCATATGAAGAGTTCAAGGCTAAAGATGGTGAGAGCCTTGATGATGTCTATGATAGGCTTACCAGACTGCTAAATGAGCTGACAAAGAACGGAATCTCTAAAACTGTAATAGAGATAAATGTTAAATTCCTCAACAATCTTCAATCTAAGTGGAAACCATTTGCTAATCATATCAGATTCAATAAATCATTATCTGATATTGATGTACATGAAATCTATGAAACTCTATAGCAGAACGAGGAAGACGTTTTGGAGATCCGAAATTCCAAGAAGAAGAAAGAAAAGGAAGTTGCTGATCCTCTGGCTTTCGTGTCTGAAAAGAAAGAGAAGAAAGCAAAAAGCAGATCTGGGAAGCAAATAAAAGAAATAAGCCAATCAAGTGAATTTGAAGAAAAAGAAAGTAACAGCTCAGATTCAGACTTTGAAATGTCTGAATTAAAACATGCCATGGTGATGCTGACTAAAGCATTTCAAAAGAAATTCCAAAAACGGCCATACTCGAATAACCAAAGATTCTCGTCGGGCTCAAAATATGAATTCAAAGACAAATTCGGCGAGAAGAAGAAATGTTGATCCCAGATCTCTCAATAATACTAATAATCTAGTTAATAATAACCAAATTATAGTGATTTTATGAACAAAGTGATGAACACTCAAGAATGAATTATAAACAATTAAGAACAATCTTGAGCGTCAAAGATTTCACTTTATAAATATGAAAAACGTAAAAGCAACTTAAGCGACTTTTTTTACAATAGGCCTAATCACCTATTTAAACTAATCAGCTAATAAGAAGATAACTATCTAATGAGACTTTTTAGCTAATCTTCTATTAACAGATAACGTTTATCTACTCTATTAATAACCTTTACTATTAGAGATAAACTTGAAGTCTACCTGTCGACATGTCATCTCCAGCTGTCATTCATGATGTGATGAATCATCCTTATCTTTAAATCTTCATCGTATGCTTATGGATGATTTGCTTGAGAATTCTCTAAGTGTTGATGACCAGAGGATCGATGAGGATGCTCTTTCCATCGCATCCCAG
>NC_037528.1:25818747-25826836 GCF_001531365.2 Cynara cardunculus var. scolymus | reverse complement strand
AGTAATGAAAAGACAAACATATGCTAATCTAGAAACATTTGTGATGAACAGAGACTAATCTAATTGAAAGACATCAGATTCCAAATTTTCATTGGATGATGAAATTCATAYAGTACTGGAATCAAAATACATCAAGGCAAAACAAAAATACAACTCATCACGAGCTACCTGAATATATCTCTCTGAAGCGTATGAGCAGTCTTCGATATCCGATGACTGTCGATATCTCGTGAATGAGTCGACTCACTTCTTCTCTTGGCACGTAGTGTTTGCCCAGTCTCTCTCGAATGACTTTTTGAAACTCTTCAAGTGTATCTGATTAATACTTGAAGGCCTCAGTCAGTCTAAAGAACTTTTTAACCCCGAACTTATTCTTGTAAACAAGTCCAAGTTCGGGTTGAGTTAGAACTGAGGCAGATCGTATCTTCTGCAGGTCTTGGAAGTCATCGTTTGGAGGGGCGCAGGAGAGTCTTTCAATGCCTAGCCGAAGAGCTATTTCAAAATCGTTCTTGGCTCTATGGTTCACAAGGGTTTCAATCTTCTTTACCACCGCTCGGTTTGCCATTCCATATCACATGCCGTGGTCTTGCCTCTGAGCCGTATATGCATATAACTCAATCAAGTCATATGGGTTGAGGTTAATGAGGTCGTTCTCGTTGAATACGTAAACTAGCCCATGTGCTCTCTCCACAGTGAACTCGATGTATCGGATGGCTCGGTTGGCAAATGTCCTTATTTTCAGATCAATGACCCTCCTTATCCCATCATTCGAGAAGACAGCCTGAGGTTCTTGAGTGGTCTGCCTAATGAATCTAAGTGTAGGAGGCAGGGCCGTCCCTGGGGGAGGGCGACACGGGCGCACGCCCAAGGCCAAAAAATATCAGGGGCCCAAAATTTTCCCCTAAACTACAATAGTAGTCTAAAACATTTTAATAAATTAAAGAAATCCAAAAATTGTAACATATAATTAGAGACAAAAAGAATTTAGTAGAAAATAATGGCTTAAAAATATATCAACTAATTACATTGGAGAAGAAAAAAAAAATTAATTGGTCATTCATTATATGCTATTGTTTATTTCCTCTCTACTTTTTTTTATCTCCAACAAGATCCAATGATATTCGCTATTGCTATCTCTAAAAACTTAACTGTTTTCATACTTCAATAATTCAAAGTTAAGATCATGTGCTTGCTATTGCTATATATATTTTTTGGATATTTTATCAATTTATGCTTTTATTGACTATTGCTATTTGGTTATCTTGTTCTAATTGTTTTTATTGACTATTGTTATCTATTTTTGCTTCTACATAARATATTTTACTATTATTTGACAATCAATCTATTGTTCTTATAATTTTTGACTTGTTTCATGGTTTTGTGATTAATCAATAAATTTTTTCTACTAGATTTATTTAGTAATGTCTCTTATATATGTCATGTTCCATAAAATTTTAATCTTAACCACAAGGGTGGTGCCTGATTGGTTTGAGTTTGGCTCCAAAGGTCAAAAGTACCAGGAGGTCTCAGGTTCAAATCCAAGGAGGAATAAAAATCCCCTTGTGGCTACGGAGGTTCAAATGCGGTGACTCCGGGCTATCTGCAAAGCAAGTGGTCATCCTGGGATTAGTCGGCTCGCATAGCGGGTTGAATATCCAGGTTAATCAAAAAAAAATCTTAATATCTTATTTTAGTTGAGCAAACAAAGAAGAAAATATAATTTAAATGTTTTCATCGATTGTTTGACTTATGTATCTTTCATTGAGGTTCCACCACACCATAAGATTCTATTTAAGTGCTCAAACAATCATTTGTTGAGCTTGTATATTATATGTTAATTTCATTATTTATTCTTATTGGATCTCAATGGATCATTTTTTTTCTTTTATATTTTTATTGATCGTCATTTGTTTACTTGTCAAGAAAACCTTGATAATCTTCTTTATTATTGATCTCTCATTGACTCTAATGATTACTTCATTCACACGAATTATCTTTTTATATCAAAATAACACATATTTCTTGTTATGAACTAAAAAAATTATTACTTTTTATAAAAATTTATCAACCATAGTTTCTATACTCTTGGTTTTAAATTACCTAATAAGAAGTACGTAAATTTAAGTACTCTAATATATATATATATATATATATATATATAAAATAAAGATAAATATGATTTCTTTCCTCAGTAAATTATTAGCATTTCTTGTACTCAATTTTATAATAATAAAAAACATTTATTGAATTTATTTTCGTACTTACCGAATGTTACTACAAGAAAAATGAGTTTTGACGATGCGCCTTTTAGCGATAACATGTTTCCGCCACAAGTTATAGCGTCGACATGTTGTTGGTGTACTCTTTCTGATGATTAATAGACATTTAGCGACGATAAAAGTCGTTGCTAAAAACCTTCTTTCTTACAGGGGCCATGTTCTTACGTTCGCCCAGGGCCTAAAAAATGTCAGGAACGGGCCTGGTAAGAGGTCCATTGACTCAGGCGAAAGGATTGGAGGATTGATAGTCAACTGTCATCACGGTCTTGGTATAGATATTGATGGATGTTCTCTATCAAAATTGGTTCCCTGGGCGGTAAATCAGGACGTCTACTCATTGACTCCATGCTCTGTATTATTTCGTCAACCAAGCTCTGAGGAGGTTTCCTTGAGGAAGAGGGAGTATCCGCATGCACCATGGGTGTTTTGATTAAGGGTTGTGTATGGGTTGGTGTTGGTTCAGGTTGGGTTGGTTGGGGTTCATTTTGTTCGGGTTGGTTGGTTTCTGGTGCATGGGATTCAGTTGGGGTTTGTGGTTGTTGGGGTGATGAAGGTTGAAGTATCATTGGTTCTGGTTATGTAGATAAGGTGAAGGGTTGAGTGGTGCGAGGTGTTGGTGAAGGGGTTAAGGGTAGGTTTGATGTGGGTGTTGAAGAAAGAGGTTGGTTAAGTTGTGTTGGTGGAGTAGTAGGTTCTTCATCGGTTGAAAAGCTCAACACGATGGGCTCTTGGGTTGCAACAAAGGAAACTTGTATATGTACATCTTCAGAGGGCAGAGCCTCTGGTTCCCTTGCCTGGGTTCCTCCTATTGAGGGTGGTGGTTGAGGTGATGGTGATGGTGGTGTAGCAGATTCGGTTTGTTGTGCAGCCATGGCCTGTGTCTCCCCCTCATGAGGTCCAAGACCTTGATCATCGGGGTCTTGGTCGTCATGCCTAGGCCTCTTATGCGGGCGGCTGCTTGAGCAAGAGGCTCTTGTCCTCTTCTTCTTTTGTTCCTTCCTGAAGGTAGCGAGGTATGCCTTCAGGGAGGTCTGTCGATGACTCGCCTCTATTGTTTGGAGGTGGGAAGTTGTGCGTCGTTGTTCATCGGCCAGGTTCTGGGAGAGAACCATTGTTGGACGAGTGGCCCGATGAACAAATTTGGCACTGATCTCGTTAAAAGATAAGACCAGCACCTTTGATAGAGCTCGTAAGTCAGCTCTTGTGGCAAACTCTATGGTGGAGGATGAGACTGGTGGTGGCATGGAGGTGGTGGTGGATGTATATGGGGGGATAGGAAGGTTGGTGATAAGGTCTCTCACCTCTACAGTGAAAGAGGAGAAGGCTTCATCAAAGGATGGGCCTGCAAAGGGAGGTGGTGGTTGATGAGTGGGCTGGGGGATTTAGGCGAGGATAGCTGCAGGGAGTTGGGTGAGGGTGTCTTGGATGGAGGCCACTTGTTAGGTAAGATTGGCTAGGGTATCATCGATAGAGGTGGTGGATGGTTGTGGGGTTTGGTGAGGGATTTGGGAGGTGATGGTGGTAGGTAGGGAGTGAAGGTTTCGAAGGATGGTTTGGAATTGGGTGATGATGTAGGTAAGGTTCTCATCGGCCTCAGTTGCCTGGGCCGTGAGGGTTGCGATGGACTGGATGATGACTTAGTTTCGTTAAGTGGCTAGGGAGGAAGTGGTGTTATGGTGTTGGGTAACGGTTTGTTGGAGCATTTGAAATCGGGTGGTGTTGGATTGTGTTTGGGTTTCGATTTGGGTGAGGTGGTGTTGTAGGATTGCAAGGGATTGTTGTAGGTCAGAGCTAGAGTTGGAGGGTTGGTTATCTACTATCCCTTGCATGATGAGTTTAAGGTCTTCCAAGGACCATATCACTGTATCGACAAAGGCTTGAAACTCAGCCTTTGTGACCAAATCAGCGTGTGGGGTAACCCCTGCAGCAACAGATGCTGCAGGTTGTGCCTTTGCTCCTGAGGCGCCTTCTTGGCCTTGTGAGAAGGCGGGCCTTGAAAGACTTTCATCGTCTCCTTGATAGCCCTCAAGAGAGGAGCTATATCGCGATGTTGCAACATCCGCTTCCTCTTCCTCAGCTTCAGAGGCCAAATAAGTTAAACGAATGTGTGTCTCCTTTGGTAGATCAAATATCGAAAGGGGAGGTGCAGGAAGGGAAGATCGCTCTGAATGATCATGGGGTTCAAAGTCAGAAGCAACACATGCTTCTGTGTGTGTGATAGAATGTGTCGAGCCTTGTGGCGAAGGGGCTCTTATTTCTACATCACCTCTCTGTTGGGAGAGGGGTGATGGAATATGGGGTTCCTCAGCTGATTCAACTCCAGAGGCCCGATGAATGGCCTCTGGATGGCTGGCTTGGGTAGGGATTGGACTGGGTCGTCCTTGTTCAATACCCCTTTGGCTTTGATCGCTAGGGGTAGAAGTGATGGTTGCCCTTTCGGAAGTGGGTGGGGGATTATTTGAGTAGGGTCGGGGGTGGCATGTTGAGTAGCATCATCATCATCATCTTCATCATTCGATGATGATGACTCATGTGCGCCCTAGCTGGATTAATGAGACGGCTCTAATTGCTCTGGGGTAGCTGCCCTCGGTTCATGGGATAGCATGGAGCGTTCATAGTTCTGGCGTAGCTCAGATGTCGATGGTATGACATTGAGCATAGCCCTGGGGAGGGGACGGTTGATGGCATAACCCTCCTTTGATAGGGTTGGGCGATGACCATGCATCTTGTAGACGGGCATGAACGGCTCCTTGGCTGGTAGGCCATGCTTCCTCATTACGTCCCCGATGAAAAGGGCGAGGAAGCGAGGAAAGAGAACCGCAGGGAAAGGCTTACCAGCGGCTTGGAGTTTCGACTTCTTGACCACCGTCGAAAGTATTTCGTTGTAGATGAGGAAGGCGTAGTCGAGGTTCAGATTGAAGAACAGCCCGTACATTATTGTCATGATGTTTATATTTCCTTGGTCCAAGGAGCCCAGTTTGCATGTAAGAGATCTGTTCAGTATGGAGAAAAACATATTCCACATCGGTGGAAGGAATTGACGTTTGAAATTCGAAACGTTGCGTAGGTCACGATTGTAACCTAGCATCTTTATGAACCGGAGAATGTCGTCGATGGTTGGTGGTTCGTCAAATTGTGCAATTCCAAGTTCCTTACGTGTGGGAATGCACAGTATCCGAGAAACCTTAGCCTGCGATATTTTGAGGGAACAAATCATATCGTTAGGGGCTTCCATGTCCCCCATTATACCGTGGCTATCTTCATCAAACTCACAGGTTAGCCAATACTGTTGAACGTACTTTATGGGTACGGTTGTATCAGCGAGAGTGAGAGCAGGAAGAAGAATGTTGTGTTTGAAGAACTCAATAATAATGGCAAAACGTTCGTCAAACAAAGTGGTTCGGAGTTCGATAGCGTGATTATTTGGTCGCATTGGTAGGAAGACAATAACACGGCTGTCGGCTCCGGTAGACTGGATTTTGCTATCATTGTTGTTTGATTCATGAGATGCGGAGGATGCCATTGTTGCAGGTTTGAGGAAGTTGCAGGTTTGTAGTTCTTCAGAGTTTATTTACAGGTTTATGGAAGCGTAAAAGGAAAATGGAGGAAGAAGAAGGGTATATATAGGCGGGAATATGGGGAGGGGTTGGGGTAGGGAGGGGGGGAAGGGAAACGTTTCTTGCTTATTACAATACAATAATCATGAAAAGTTTTGGCGATTTGGTTTGTGACGATTTGATTTGAAGAACGTGAGCCGTTTTGATAGTACATGCATTTAATATAGTTGAACACGTGTCAAGACGTGGTAAGGGAGGGGGATGGTTTAAAAGGGTGTGTGGGGAACAGGCTGTTGAGGGTGTCAGGCGCGTGGTTATGATGACGGAGAAAATTATTTGAATAAAAATTATTCAAAATAATAACTTGATGAATACGTAACCCAAAAATAATTTGAATTTAAAAATCACATCTAATTGTAAGATTAATACTGATTACGAAGTTTTGGTCTTCTAAAAACTCATGATGTATAGTTTTTAGTCACAAAAGCTGCAATGTTGTATAATCTTGAAAAAATGATTTTCCAATTAAGATGAGTTTTTGTATGAAAATTATTGTCATGGAACCAGAGGGGCTCTGGTTGGTCATGATTTATATGGGGAGGAACCAGAGGAGTTCTGGTTGAACATCTATGAAGGAGTTCATTTATGTAATGTTGGATTGCATGTTGTAGAAGCCTTGGATTTCAAACCAAAGGTTCTAGATAAACATTGTTAATCCATTATGTAGAACCAGAGGAGCTTTGGTTAGATACATATGTAGCATTTGGGTGACCAGAGGCTCTAGATAGCAGGACCAGAGGCTCTGGATGAAAAATGTATGTAAGAAGAAATGAAATGTGGAGATGAATATTTTGCTCCCCCTCAAATGATGCAAATGTATTGAATTCGAAGTGTTCAAAAACTTCCCCTCAAATGATGCAAATGTATTGAATTCGAAGTGTTCAAAAACTCCCCCTCAAATGAGGACCAGAGGCTCTGGTGTATATAACCAGAGGCTCTGGATATGAAATATGTAATGGATGAAAGGTGTGGCTAAATGTAATGGAGAAGGAGAAAAGATGCAATAGAAATGGTTGAGGTATTTCGAAACCATAATAAAGATGATTGAGGTGGCAAGAGGCGCTGGTCTATACAACCAGAGGCTCTGGTTTTGAAGAGAGAAAATAATGAATGAGTTTTGGCTAAGTGTACAGATGAAGATGCATATGTGGGTCTTTGAGACCAGAGGAGCGCTGGTGCCAAAGATTTCGAATCCAGAGGCTCTGGTCTTTGGAACCAGAGGCTCTGGTTGTGAAAGCAAAAGAATGAAATGAAAGTGTATGAGGTAGTCTACTTTGGAATGGGAAGTGGGAAACTCTTTGGGACCAGAGGAGCTCTAGTTACAAAGAGTATGAATCCAGAGGCTCTGGTCGTTAGAACCAGAGGCTCTGGTGGGTAGGAGAATACTTGTTAAAAATTACCAAGTATTTGCTTTGGACCAGAGGAGTTCTGGTTCCAAAGGCATTGGTGGTTGTTTGCCAAAAATTTAAGCGAAGTGAATCTACATAGCCAGAGGCTCTGGTCTTTATAACCAGAGGCTCTGGTCTTTATAACCAGAGGCTCTGGTTTAGAATACTTGAAGTTTATAGCTAATAATTTATATATCACTTATGGGCATAACCATGAGATATGGAAGACCTCTGGTTTCAAGTTAATGAGTGCCTTTAAGTGGTGAGATTCAGCATACCCATCTTGCTAACTAGGAATAAAAATCTTTTCTCATCAAGAGCTTTTGTAAAAATGTCAGCAAGTTGAATCTCAGTTGGAACAAAATACATTTCTATATTACCTTTTTCAACATTGTCTTTTAGAAAATGGTACCTTATATCGATGTGCTTGGTCTTGGAATGCTGCTCTGGATTGGCAGAGATTGCTATTGCACTCTTGGAGTCACAGAGGATAGGAATTTTGTCATAATTGAAACCATATTCCTTAAGCTGAGTCTTCATCGAGAGAACTTGTGAACAACAACTAGCAGCAGCAACATACTCTGCTTCTGCTGTGGATGTTGAGATACAATTTTGTTTTTTGGATGTCCAGCTTACTAGCTTGTCCCCCAAGAGTTGACAGCTTCCAGACGTGCTCTTTCTATCAAGCTTGCAACTTGCATGRTCTGCATTTGTATAGGCTATTAGATCAAAGCCAGAGTTCTTTGGATACCAGAGACCCAAGGATGGGGTTCCCTTAAGGTATCGAAAGATCCTCTTGACTGCA
>NC_037528.1:25769620-25814682 GCF_001531365.2 Cynara cardunculus var. scolymus | reverse complement strand
GTTCATAGGGTTTCTTGATGAACTTTTTCTGGAACTGCTTTGTGATCAATGCCAAAGATTTGGCAAAAGCTTTAATTTCATCATCTGATTCAGAAGTTTCTTCTTCAGATTCYRATTCTACTACCAATGCTTTCTTGCCTTTCTTTTTATGTTCTTTGGTGGAAGTCCTTGATTTTTCTTTTTCATCGGGAGCGAGGGCAAGAGGTCCACCAATGGAAACCTTCTTTTTCATTATGTCATTTTCTTGTGCTGCAAGTGTTCCATACAGATCGTGAAGTGACCAGCTGTCTAGGTCCTGGTTTGCTTGAAGGGACATAGACAGTTGAGTCCATTCATCGCCCAGACTTTTAAGGAATAAAACATTGTTTTCTTCCTTGGTTCTGGAGATGTCGTTTCGACGACATTGATTAATCAATGTGTTAAAACGATCATAAGTTTTTTGTATTGGTTCATCAGGGAGGGCATTGAAATTAGTATATTCGTTGAGACATTGTGCTCTACGATTTTTTCTTGTTTTTGCTCCTTCTTCCAGTTGGCTTGCCAGCTCATCCCATAGTTCCTTGGCTGTGGAACATGCGTCGAGGGATTGGAATATTTCGTTGGGAATGGCCATGATTATCAATCTTTTGGCCTTTTTGTCTGTTTCTACTCTTTCCTTGTCGTCTTCATCCCAATTCTTCTCATCCTTGGGCATGTAGTAGGTAAAAATTTCAGCCGTGGTAGTTGTTCTTGGAACTCTTGGAACAAGAGTTTGTGGAATGTAAGGACCATCCATTACAGATCGAAGAAGGTTCCTATCCATTCCTTCCAAGAAGTTTACCATTCTGATCTTCCATTGTGGATACTCTTCTCGTTGAAGAGTTGGAGGCTTGGTGAGGGAGCCAATACTGTAAGCAGAATTCCAGTTGGCCATTGAGAATTTTGAAGAAAAGGCTTTGTGTTTTGGCGAGAAAGAAGATCAAAAATTGAGAGATTTTTGTTTGATCGTTTTGATTGGAAATTCAATCAATTGGCTCTGATACCAATTGTTGATCCCAGATCTCTCAAGAATGAATTATAAACAATTAAGAACAATCTTGAGCGTCAAAGATTTCACTTTATAAATATGAAAAACGTAAAAGCAACTTAAGCGACTCTTTTTACAATAGGCCTAATCACCTATTTATACTAATCAGCTAATAAGAAGATAACTATCTAATGAGACTTTTTAGCTAATCTTCTATTAACAGATAACGTTTATCTACTCTATTGATAACCTTTACTATTAGAGATAAACTTGAAGTCTAGCTATCGACATGTCATCTCCAGCTGTCATTCATGATGTGATGAATCATCCTTATCTTTAAATCTTCATCGTATGTTTCTGGATGATTTGCTGGAGAATTCTCTAAGTGTTGATGACCAGAGGATCGAAGAGGATGCTCTTTCCATCGCATCCCAGATCGTCCATCGGTCCTCTGGTTGTACTCCAGACTTAGCCGTTTCWGCCTTGATGTCTTCATCGGTCTTCTGGTTCTTCATTACTTATTGTTTTTCATTACTTTTTACATTATGAATTATGGGGTTTAACAAGAAATATGAAGAAAAGAGGTTCGAGAAGAAGTACGAGAAGAAGCCGGAAGAGAAGAAGAAGTTTGTCAAAGGTGTAGCTGACGATAACACAAAGTGTTATAACTGTGGCAAGCTAGGCCACTTTGCTGTAAATTATAGAAAGTCGGTAACTCCAAATACCGACTACTACAAAAATAAATGTCTTCTCTCTAAACAACGAGATGCGAAGAAAGCACTCATGGCTGAGGATGATCACTAGCTAAACCTGACAGATGAAGAGGAAGAAACTGAAGCTGTTGCACATGTCTGCTTGATGGCTAAATCAGAATACTGTTCTTCAGATGAAGAAGAAGAAGAACAAAGTGCGGAAATGAATGAAGATGTATTGGAACAATCATGCATTAAACAGATGCATAAGATGATGTTCAAACTCCAATCTTTCCAGCAAGAATAAAAAATAGAAAAAATGCGTTCAAATAATTTTGAAAAAGAATTAAAAACGCAAAAACAAAAATACATCAAATTATTTGATGAAAATGCTGGAAACTTGGACTGGGCTAAATCTTTGTTATCTGAATCTAAATTATTTGATGAAAAGTCCAATATCTTAAAAGCTGAATTATCTGATTGTAAGGAACAATATAAATCATTAGAATTAGTAAATGAAGAACTAATAGTTAAAATAAGTAAGCTTGAACTTCAAATAATTCATTTAAATGAAAAACTGAAGTCTAAAGAAGAAGTTTTATACAAAAGAAGACAAACTGATCAAACCATTTTTCTAAATAAACCAACTGAAACAAGATTTTTTAACCCTCGGGAAGGGTTGGGGTATGAAAATCTGAATTTTTTAGGAAAAACTTTATATTATGCCCCGACTTTATACAATTGAATATCTTGATTGCGGTCCCGAGTTTTCAGTAAAATTTACAAAATCTTCTGATGAGGTGGAACAACGAGAAGACTTCAATCGACAAAGAAAAGACAAAATGCAGGTTCCGTTTGATTATACAAACCTAAATGAAAGTTATAAAAATCAAGACTTTGCACTTTCAACAGATTATTTCCACAGTTATTCAAAGGCAGAGCTTGAATCAGAACCTGCTGAACCAAAGCTTTATACTCCTACTTTAATTTTAGAAAAACAAGTGGTTCAGCTGGAAAAGATTTTAACTGAAAAACGACTTTCATTTAATAAACAAAAACAAGAATTTTAAATAAAATTGAAGATTTACAAAATTCTAAAGCAAAAACGGAACATGTTGAGTCTGAGTATTTCTCGTGCGATAAATCTTTAAGTAAAGCTTCTAATTCAGAAGAAATAAATAATTTTAATGAAGAAATTAATTTTTCAAATATCTTAAATTCAGATGTTTGTTTAGATGATGAAATTGATCAATTTGATTTTACAAAGAAATTACCCAGTCATGAAAATTTTCTTGTTAAAAATAATATGACTGAGGATTCTGATTTAGCTTCAGATTTTGAAAAGAATTTTAATCAAAAACCTGTTTCCGAGGATGTGTATTATAAAAAAAATCAAAAAGAATTCAAGAAAACAGAAAAAGCTTACAAAGAAGATTAAACAAAAAGTTCATTATAAATTTAAATCTGATGATTTTATTTTTCCTGTTTCAGATAAGACGTTGAATTTTAAGAATGTTTGGAGAGTAAAAGAAGAAGACAAATCTTCAACTCAACAGAAGAAGAATAATTTTACTAAATCTATATTAAATGATTCGATATTGAATAATTCTGTAAAAAGATATTTAGTTTATGATTTGTTTGATATTAGAAATGGTAAAAATAATTGTTCTCCATGTGGATTGAATGAGTTGCTTAAGTCTTTTACTTCTTTTAAGCCTTATCATTTCATGCATTCTACGTTTTCTGTTTTATCTAAGAAATTGCATTTTAAAGAACATTAGTTCGGTACCTACAGTATACCACCAACGAAAACTGCGCTTAAAGGTCCAAAACTAAAATGGGTACCAAAACCCAATTGATTCATTTTTGCAGGTTAACCGACATGTGTGGTTCTTAGACTCTGGATGTTCTAAGCACATGACTGGTAGAAAAGAATTATTATCTAACTATGTTGAATCTTTTGAAGGTACCGTAAGATTTGGAAACAATCAATACGCGCCTATCCTTGGATACGGTGACGTAATTTCTGGGAACTTAATGATTAAGAAAGTGTCGTTTGTCGAAGGACTTGGACATAATTTGTTTAGCATAGGTCAAGTTTGTGATAAGAATTTAGAAGTCTTTTTTAAAGCTAATCAATGCAGCATCCGAACTACTAATGGTAAGGAGCTCTTAGCTTGAATCAGAAGATCAAATCTCTACACGATTGACCTATCCAATACACAAGTATATACTGATGTCTGCTTGATATCCAAGGCATCTTTGAAGCAGAATCTGCTATGGCATCGGCGACTTTCACATTTAAATTTCAAGTATCTCAACAAATTGGTATGTGACAACTTGGTCAAAGGCATCCCAGATCTGAAGTTTCATAAAGACCACGTATGCGGCACATGTGAGATGAGCAAACTGAAGGAAGCTTCACATAAGCTAAAGACAGAGTTCAACACCGAACGTCCTCTACACTTACTCCATATGGATCTCTGTGGTCCTATGCGAGTCCAAAGCATAAATGGTAAGAAGTATGTGCTGGTCATAGTCGATGACTATTCCAGATATACCTGAGTTCATTTTCTGCGGTCAAAGGATGAAGCGGTCGAAACAATAATTTCATTCTTGAAGACAGTCCAAAACAATATGTAACTACTAGTTCAGAAAAATCAGAACTGACAACAGAACTGAATTCAAGAATAACACGCTCGACTCATTCCTCAAATCCATCGGAATTACACATACATTTTCGGCAGCTCGGACACCGCAACAGAATGGTGTCGTTGAGCGAAAGAATAGAACCTTGGTGGAAGCGGCGTGGACTTTACTTACCTGTTCGAAACTTCCATTATTTTTATGGGCTGAAGCAGTGGCGACTGCTTGTTTTACCTAGAACCGCTCACTTGTTCACAAAAGGTTTGGTAAAACTCTGTATGAAATAATAAATAAAAGAATACCTAATATCAAATTATTCCGAGTTTTTGGTTGCAGGTGTTTTATTTTAAATGACAAAGAGGACAAAGGGAAGTTCGCTGCTAAAGCTGATGAACCGGTCTTTGTTGGCTACTCTAAGACATCTGCTGCGTATAGGGTCTACAATAAAAGAACCAAAATCATCAATGAGAGCGTGAACGTCTCCTTTGATGAAGTCACTGATGTGGCTTCTGAACAATTCAGTTCAGGACCCGGGCTGATAATTAATATTACGGTGAAAGCTGATCAACCAGAATCTTCCAATTCTGATAAAGCTGATTTAGATTCATTATTTGAGAACTTTTATGAAGAATATTTTGAAAATAAATCTAATCAATCTAATGTTTTGTCCAGGGATATTCCGAGTGAACAACAGTTATCTGGTCCATCTCCCGATGTGCCAGTAACTGAAACAGAAGAAGAAATGGAAGTGGTGGATGAAGAAATAGAGATGGAAAATCCTAACAATCCAGTTCAGTGTGAAGAGGGTGAAAATTCTGAAGTGCAAGAGGTATCGGTCAAACAAGACGAAAATATCCTACCTCAACCAGATATTCAACCTATTCCAATTTCTAATATTGAACCTTCACCTGAACCTGTTCCTATAAACTCCCCAAGTACTTACACTGATCAAAACTCAGATCAAAGCTCCTACATTCCCCTACCTCATAGCAAGAAGTGGACCCGAAATCACCCAATACATCAAGTAATTGGTGATCCATCAGCACCCATTCGTACACGGTCTGCGACAGCTAATGAGTGCTTATACTCCATGTTCTTGAGTAATATTGAGTCGACTAAGGTATCCGAAGCCTTAGCTGATCAGGATTGGATACTCGCAATGCAAGAGAAGCTGAACCAGTTCGAAGCACTCAAAGTCTGGAAATTGGTATCTCGTCCCAACAACAAGACAATTATCGGTACAAAATGGGTATTCAAAAATAAAAAGGACGAAGATGGTGTTGTGGTCAGAAAAAAGGCTCGGCTCGTCGATAAAGGATATAATCAACAAGAAGGTGTTGACTACGACGAAACTTTTGCCCCGGTTGCAAGGATTGAAGCAATATGGATGTTTCTGGCATACGCGGCACACAAGAACTTCACAATGTACCAGATGGACGTCAAGACATCATTTATGTATGGTCTTCTCAAGGAGGAAGTTTACGTTTCACAACCGAAGGGTTTTGTTGATCAGTCAAAGTCGGATCATGTCTACATCCTTAACCGAGCTCTTTATGGTCTTAAACAAGCTCCGAGAGCCTGATATGACATTTTATCAGAATTTATGGTAAAGTCAGGCTTCTCGAAATGTAATATTGACACAACCCTATTCATTAAAAAGGAAAAGTCTGATATTATTTTGATACAAATTTATGTAGACGACATAATATTTGGATCTACAAACCCAAAATACTGCAAAAACTTTTCTGCCTTAATGGTTTCGCATTTTAAAATGAGCATGATGGGTGAGATGAACTTCTTTTTAGGTCTTCAAGTAAAACAATTATCTTCGGGTATCTTTATTTGTCAAACAAAAAAAAATTTTAGATATCCTGAAGTGTTAGGATCAAGCGCTTACCCACTACACCAAAAACAATTGCCTTGGTGAAGGCGCAACCTTATTTCCCTTATAGCGTAGCAGCCAACGCCACGTTTCGATTTTGGAAGATGCTGGAACTGTAACCAACAATCCCCCCCCTAGCATCTGCCGGTACTAATAAGAGCTTCGTTAGAAGTCAATGGTCGCGCACCATGCCTTTCTCATAATTATGCACTCCTTGCATATTATGCACACCATGGGATTCGAACCCATGACCTGCTCTGATACCAATTGTTAGGATCAAGCGCTTACCCACTACACCAAAAGCAATTTCCTTGGTGAAGGCGCAACCTTATTTCCTTTATAGCGTAGCAGCCAGCGCCACGTTTCGATTTAGGAATATGCTGGAACCGTAACCAACATGAAGAAATTTTATATGGAAAATTGTTCATCTATCAAAACACCTATAGCTCATGGAACGAAAATACATGTTGATCCTTCTGGAAAAGCTGTAGATCAGAAAACATATCGAGGCATGATAGGTTCTTTAATGTATTTGACGTCTTGTAGACCTGATATTATGTTTTCAACACATCTTTGTGCCAGATATCAGTCTAATCCAAAGGAGTCCCATTTAAGTGTCGTTAAGCGCATTTTCTGATATCTCAAAGGGACTGCTAATCTTGGACTCTGGTATCCCAAGGGTACTAGTTTTGAGCTGACAGCTTACTCAGATGCAGACTATGCAGACTGTATGTTGGACAGGAAAAGTACACCAGGACATCTACAGTTTTTGGGAGACAAGTTAGTCAGTTGGGCATCAAAGAAATGGAACTGCGTATCCATTTCAACTACCGAAGCAGAATATGTAGCTGTTGCAAGCTGTTGTTCTCAAGCTTTATGGATGCAGACACAGCTCAGAGACTATGGGTTTTACTTTAATAAAATTCCCATTTATTGTGATTCCAAAAGCACTATTGCTATTTCTTGTAATCCTGTTCAACACACAAAAACCAAACATATAGATATCTGGTATCATGTTATTAAAGATCATGTAGAAAAAAGAACCATTGAACTGTATTTTGTAAATACACAATTTCAATTAGGTGACTTATTTACAAAAGCTTTAGATGAAAAACGCTTTAGCTTTCTTGTATCTAAGTTATGTATGTTAAATTTGAAAATTTGAATTTTTATTAAAAACGGTTCAATCTATTGAATTGTATTTAATTCAAATTCATTGGTCAAATATCTGTATTTTTGAAATACAAGTCAGTGTTTCAATTTTTTTATCTGATTTTAAATTTCTTGATCGTGGGAATCTATATTTGAGGGGGAGTGTGGAATTTTATCTGCTTTTGATTATCTTGTCATATTTTGAGGGTGAGTGATTTTTATCTATCTTGGACTAACAGGTTATATTTTTCTTACAGGTATTTTGAACATTATTTAATTTTTGAAATATGTAGAGTTTAAAAATATAAGTGTTTGGCTGATTTAGTCTAATTCGGACAACACTTGTCCGATTTATTGCAAATCCGGACAATACTTGTCCGATTTATTGCAAATCCGGACAACACTTGTCCGATTTAGACTAATCCGGACAAAAGGCTATATGATAAACTCTTATCGGGATAAGGTTAGATATGTTTACAAGGGATTGAGCGGATTTGTAAATCGCTTGCTTGAATTGACCGGATTCCTAAATCGCTCGTTTCTTTTATGTCTCAAGTCCTTAAGTCGTTCATTTGTTGAGTGATTTAATCCTTCACTTGAGCGATTTAGTTTTCTTTGTTGTGCGATTTATCTCTAAATCGATTAACTTTTGAGCGATTTATTCTTAAACCGGATGAGTCTTGACCGGTGTTCTTCTAAATCCCCTATGCCTTGAGCGATTTATTGTCCGGATTAACACTTAGTTATTTCATAATCCATAAATCGGACACCTCTTGACCTATTTATTCTAATTCGGATAAGCCTTGAGCGGTTTAAAATTTTAACGGGTTTTGACTTTGACTATAAATAATCGACTCTTTTTTTACTTTTAATTTTTTACTCTCATTCACTATTCATCATCGACTCCGGTCGTACTTCCTGTTACATCGCTCAAGATCATCGAACATAATTTATTTTCTTCCCGTTTCTACTATTAAGGTTTTCATTTGATTCATCTTTTGACTATCATTCCTTGACTATATCGATCTTATGGACATATGTTGACTGTTTGGACTTAATAAACCATTAAACTTGAATATAAGAACAATTTTGAATTTGTTTTTGAATGTAATCTGGTTCACATTAAAAAGAGTCTAAATACAATAAATCGATTCTAATAAAACAAGTTTAGTCGTTAATAGTTGTTTCTTTTTCACCGTTTTAGGTTAAGATTAGTTTAGATTTGTTTTTTCGTCGTTTTTAGGGTTTTTGTGTTGACCGCTTTCTCAGCGGAGAAGGTGACCGGAGTTCACTCCGATTAACCTTAAACCGGTTGATGTTGTCCGGATTTTGGGTTTAGACTTGAATTATTTTTTTCCCTTAGTTGACCGGATTTCTAATCCGTTAACATTTTGTTTTGATCTTAATTTTTTTTTAGTTTTATTTTTTTTAATTCATTTCTTCTAAAAAAATTTTAATTTTTTTTTTGTGTGTTAAGATTTTTTTTTTTGTATGTTAGATTTTTTTTTTAATTTTTGTGTTAGTTTAAATTTTTTTTTGTTGTTTAATTTTTTTAGTTAAATTTTTTTTTAGTGTTAGTTTAGATTTTTTTTTTTAAATTTAATTCAATTTTTTTTGTTTACAATTTTTTTAAGTCTTAATTTTTTTTTACTTTGAGTATTTGAATTGTTTGAATAATATGAGTTCTAATATTTGCAGATATTTTACAAGTCAATGGAGGACATACAACATCAGTCTGACGAGGAATCTCATATTCCCTCTGTCAGATCTAACAATATCCAAAACCCTCCTCAACCCATAAACGAACCCATACCTTCTGAAACTCTTTTTCCTCAATGCCAATATCTTGACATAAAACCCAATAACCATTCCTTCAGTTTCGATATGCCAGCCGAATACCAAATCATACCATAAATCCTGAGAGGACACCCCATTGCCTACTCCCTTTCAGCCAATACACCTGTTCCTATGGTGTATTTACAACAATTCTGGAGTACCCTAACACTGGCTAAAGACGGTGACACATTTTACTTCCAATGAGCTATGGATGAATATGTCAGCCGTCTGACATTAAAAAGATTAAGAAGGATTCTACGTCTTCCCGGACCAGGCTCCACAGGATATGAGCAATTTATAACAGATGACCAACTATGTCGTGACATCAAACGGTTAGGATACTCGCAAGAGTTGACTAACCCGTCTCAGTTCAAACGGCGTTTTCTGCCATCAATCTGGCATCTGCTTTTCTCTATCCTGAACAAATGTCTGACTTCAAAGACGACGGGAATAGACACATGCAGCAGTTCATTCCTAAAATTCTTTCATGGGATAGTTTTCTCTCGCAACTATGACTATGCTCTTGTTATATGGAATGAACTAGTGGAGCTCGTGAACGTAAAGAGATTTCCTTCAAAAGCCAGAAAATTTGTGCCTTTTTAGAGATTTCTACAACTATTCATTAAGGCAATGATGAACTCAAATGAAGATATCCCAGCCAGAGCTAATAGTGAGATGGGGTCGACATTCGTCATGTCTAGAATTCGGCAGCATACCGAAGTTGAAGACTTGGATTCTATCATGGAGATTCCACTAGAGCTTTTTGCCTTAGCTGATCAGACGGCTCAATATGTGATAGATTATAGGAGAGTTATAGATCCTTTAGTTAAGCCATAACCGGTTGAACTTACCCCGGGATCACCCCATGCCTCAGCTGAGAGAGAGGTGTTAGATATAGATGAGAGAGTTCAGGAACACGGGTTACCTAAACAGGGCAGTGTGATGAGGGAAAATGTAATAGAGAGGGGTGAACAGGAGCGGGGAGCCTCTGATCAGCACAGTACTTTATTCGATAGTAATTCCACAACTTCATCAAGTTCAGAAGATACTGAATCCGACAATCAGGCAGCTCTGGGTGATAATGATGGTGATGATGATAATGATAATAATGATGATGACGGGGCTGACAACCATGCTCAACCGATTCCTTCACAGAATATTCCAGTAGGAGCATTGGTTGATGATATAAATGAGATCTTTCCAGAATTTGATGCTCCACAGACTTGTYCWMGTCTGCKTTCATTATCGTTCGATGTTGATGAATATGGAGCTACATATGACGAATATGATCGTATTTTACAACATGTTTCAATAGGAGAAGGAGATGAGGGAGAAGCAGTCGAAAATGATGAGAGGATGAGTGAAAGGGACGTAGAAGAATATGGTTAGGGTGTGAGTGGAGCACAAAATGAAAATCAAGCTCCTTTCCTAGCGGATACACATAGCCGGGCACCCACATCTACTATCGACATTCATTCGTTGAATGTTGGTATTGAACAAGACATAGCTAGCCCATCTATGCATTTACACACCTAACTTGACCACTCAACTGGTTCTCAACAACCAGTTGTTTCACTTCAACACGGGGATGTAGCACATATGTTATCTACTTCTCATTTGGAGAATGTAGTTATTGAAACAAGTAGGCCGCTGCCCCCAGCCTACGACTTCGATTTTGTGCACCTCGAGTCTAGAGCCGATACACATAGGTACACATGAGTCTCGAGCATCTGTTGCTCCAGTTGCAGTTCTTAATGAACTAGCCGGAACGACCAGAGTGGTGTCGATTAACATTTCACAAGGACCGGTCAAAAGTCCTATCAGTGCTATCATTATGCCAACACTGAACGTAGGCACAACAGTTTACTCAACTGTTGTTTCAACTGGTAATCTAAGTGATCCAGGTGTTAGTTTACCACACTTTGTGTCAAGGGAGTATCTGGACGGCGCCCTAAAGGTTGTTCAAGACAACATGGATGCACAGATTGCTAGTCTTAAAAGACTATTGAAGGGGAAAGAGCAAGTTGAAGAAGAGCAACCATCTGCGCCATCACCACCGCCTGTACCTGAGCCTCCGAGGATACAAGAGCAATCGGTGGACGAACTCAAATCGCTGTTGTATGCTAAGTTGATGGCATCCCAAAATCCCGATGCAGAAAATGCAGATTTGGTTGGGCTCTTGAGACAACATATTGATGAAAACCCTCCCGTTCGAGCCTCAGAGTTTTTGGCCTTTCAAGATGTGGTTGCTTCTAGCTTCACCAAGTTAGTAAGTTAATCACATTAAACACCCAAGATCTTAAAAGCTCAATGGATGCCCTCTTTGAACGGGTATCTATTCTAGAAGAGACGTACAGAGCTCAGGCCACCTCACACAAGAGAAGGCATGATGACCCAGAAGATCCAGATCATCATGAGGGGGAGAGGAAAAGACAGAGGGTGGCTGAGGCGTCTGCTCAAGTTCTGAGTGTTGAAAGTGAGCCAGCTGCTCAAGATGTGAATGTTGAAGGTTCTGCCCCAGAATCTACATATGAAAGAATCATCGAGGCAATTGTTGTAGAAGATGAGGAAGAGATGGAGACAAGTCCTACAATCGAGCCAATGGTTGAAAAGCCGGCGGACTCCACAGTAGGAACAAGATTGTTATTGGACTTGCCTGCCAATGTCGGGTTCAATGACGTGTTTGCTACTATAATGGGTGGAGAGCAAGATTTCGGAGAAGATATTGAGAATATTAACGAGTCATCCGGGTTATACTTTGACTTTGAAGCTGACATCAATGAGGAAGACCCAGTATTCCCGTTTCAAGGTGATCGTCAGACAGTGCCAGAATCCTCCACTGCAGCTGTAGCTGGTGCATCTGATATTCCTGCTCCTAGAGAGCCTTTTGATCTACAGAGATTTTTACAAGGAATTATGTGCCATTCATTATTCTAGCCAATGTTCTAGGGTATGATTGGGCTAGGAAGCCGTATCTTGAAGACATCTACTTTGGCATCTTCCTCCGACATCGTAAAGCTCTGAGTGGTGATAAAATTCTTGGTATCCATCGGGAAACCAAAGATTATCGCTTGGAGTACAAGCACTTTCTGAAAGCCAAGCGTTTGCCTATCAGCGAAGTAAGAACAAAACATCGAGTTGTGTCAATCAAACAAATAGATGCTCAAAGACTTCTTAGAGTCTGGTATCCGGTGTTCGCTATGACACGACAAGATGGTAAAGTCTGGAGATTTAGTGAAGCTGATTTCTCGAACTTATATTTGGAAGACTTGGAGTATATGTACTGTGAGATCCGAAACATGACAAACAGGAAAGATGGAGCTCTTGTTGCTCTCAGTGCAATTAAAAGATTTATGCGGAGTCATGTCAAGGTGGCTATGATTATTGATGTTCAGATGGGTTTTGAAGATAATCAAAGAATCATCAATTTTAAGAGACCAGATCAAGACTTAGAAGACATTGATGCCTATCCAGTTTACATGATTCTTGAAAAACCAGAGTTCGGAGTTATATACTTTGCTGAGCATCAAGTAAAGAAGTTTACGAGATTCAGCAAGCTAAACAAGTATTCAGATGGTACAATAAGACTGGTGAGACGGGCACTTGACTTGAAAAGAGTAAACAATGACAAAGTTGCGGAGTCGGAGAGGATGAGCTCAAAAGATAGATATTTGTTGATCAATGCCATAAATCTGCTCGAGGAGAAGATTCAATACCGGAATGCTCTAAGGAGGCTGGAAAAACTTCTCGGACTCAGAAAGACAAAATTTACGAGAGTTTGAACTTAAATCCAAAGGGGGAGAATGTTGGGTTCAAGTATACACGTTATTGTTGTATTCAAGTTCTCCATTTTACATGCTTTGTAATGGATTAGTTTAATGTTTTCCTTAGTATAAATAGTGTTTATCTTTGTAATTAATCATTAATCAATTCTGTAATTCCAGATTAGAGCTGTAATTCTCTCTCAAACAATACAAGACATTTGGTGATAATATTATCTCTACTCTTCATCTTGTTCATATATTCTTGAAGATCATAATCATAATTGTATGATTTTTGGGCATTTCACAACCTTTGATTACAAACGAGCGTATTATCACCGAAAAAGATATTATTTTAAAAGACGTGATAATAACAGTTTGAAGAATAGCTGAAACAGGTATTGGAGTTATGTACGATGAGAAATTACACAAGTAAAATCTCAGGAAATACCTGTTCAGCAAATGTACTCGTTTCCTTAAAAAAAATTCATTTTCCGAAAAACATTTATTGAACTTTCTAGAGACTCCTCCTAGAAAGTAGATTTAAGAAATATTTCGAATCAGCTCAAAAATTAAAAAAACAATTGGAAACATGTTTAGCACGGGTCCTAAACTAGATGTTTAGAAGCCTTATTTGGAACAGATTACAACTCCCCCTGCATTAGTGCATCAATGATATGATATTCTGATCAGCGCAAAATTGACACATCTGCAAAATAAGATCAAACAGATTTTGGTACCCAAACAAACTTGGGTCCTATTTTGTTAGTGCGGGCTGGGGTATGTTGTAACTTCCAAACCATCTATTTCTATTAGATGTTTTCTTTTTAGCACTTTTAACAGGATGATCAGATACAAAATATGATCCATACCAGTTATTGTAATCATACATGTTCTTACCTTTCCAATCCTTCTGATATCTATTGTCTGTACTCCATCTGTTGTATGTCTTCTTGTTCACAAAATCTATTGTTTTGCATGTGGAGCACATGATTCTTCTCTTGCTAAGATGAATCAAATCAGTAGTAGATCTTACAAAACAAGGAAGATGATTAGTAACAACAGGAGTACGAGATGAAACAGATTCAGATTTACTAACCCAAATGCTTTTAACCTTAGAAGAATTATTGGGTGATCCGATAACATTCTCTTGATAATACTGATTAGAAGAACGAGAATAGTTTTTAGAAACAGTTGATTTAGGGTTGCTTGAATGACTATTCGATTTGGAACAGTCATAGAAGTTGGTTTTACACTGAGAAGGAGAACCAGTTGAGCTTTGAGCACAAGAAAAGTCTTTGACTTTCTGTAAAAGCTGGTCTCTTTCAACAGTAACTAAATCAAACTTATTTTTAAGTTTTGTTCTCATCTTCAACTCAGTTTCAAGGTCTGTCTTCAGATCAGACAATTTCTTTGTAGTATCCAGGAGTTTACCTTCTAACTCCTTCTTAAGCATTTCAAACTTCTTCTTCTGATTTATAAACTCTCTTCTCTCTTCATTTGAGCTGCTCCTCTTATTCTCAAAAGCAATGTCGAGCCATTTTTTCTTTTCCACAAGCTCTTTAGCAATAGTTGTATATTTCTTTGCATTATTTCTCTTTTCAAGCACAAACTGCTTCGTCTCTTCATCTAAAGCCTTCTGCTTTAGAGCAATGCTGTCAGACAATTTCTGAGTTTGGCTCTGACACTCTTTTGTGATGTCTTTCTTCTCTTTATCATTCTTGGCACGTTCCAAGATGATTAGCTGCTCAAAATCCGAAATTTGCTTTAACAGCATTTTGGCATTTAGCTCAAGAGAGTTTATCTTATTCTCATAAGATAAGCGTTTAACATTAAACTTTTTCTCTATTTCAGAAAATCTTTTCTTCTCCTTTTCAAATTCATTCCTTAACTCACACAAATCACTCTCAGATTTATGAAGTTTTCCAGTTAAGTCCTCTGTATCTGTATCATCTTTCTCAGAAGAATTCCTCTCAGTTTGCAGATCTTGAAGTTTATTGAACAATTCCTTATTAGCATTACTCCAAGTTTTCAATTCTTCTTCACACTCTTTCTTTACTTTGTCCAAAGTTCTCTCAAACTCACTAGCCTTAACTGATAAAACCTTTTCAGAATTTTTTCTCAAGGTTTTATTTTCTCTTTATAGCTCATTGTTAAATTCTTTATCAGCAAAATTTTCATCAAACATATTAAAATATTTCTTTTCCAATTCAGAAATTCTCTCTCTCAATTCTTTATTCTCTCACTCAAATGAAGCTTCCATTTTTAAAAAAATTCAAAGATTGATCAAAAGAATTTATGCAGTATATGAAATCAAATAAAGAAATCACAATTCAAAAAATAACCCTTAGATAAAATCAGATGACACAAAAAAATTCTCACAAAATCAGTCAAAAACTAGTCAAAACAGTCAAAAACTGTTAAAAAAATCAAAAACAGTTAAAACTGCTCAAATATCGGAAACTTGGTGAAATTCTGATAGAAAATGTGAAAAACAGATAAAACCTTATCAAAATGAAAAAAATATAAGATCTGGACAAAAAAGGTTTTGAAAATGTCAAAATTTGGCAAAATAAAGTTCAAAATCGGACAAAATGCTATGAGATATAACCAAAACCAGACAAACTTGAAAAAAATGGCTAAGTATGAAATAAATCCGGATAGCTTGACAAATAGTTAAGTATGGAACCAAATCGGACAACTTGTGAAATGTAACCAAGACTTGGCCGATGTAACTCAAATCCGGACAAGGTGGTGATCAGTGTAGCCACAAATCTGGAAGCCTTGATATTCGAGGTTGATGTAATCCGGATGCAAAAGACAAGTCTTTTGGCCGAGAATTATCTAACCGGACAAGGCAGTAGCCGAGGATGCCAAGTCCGGACACCTTGTTGTCCGAGGTAACCTTGAACACGGGTACCTTGATGAGCGATGTAGCTAAGTACGGATAAAAGGGTGAGCGAGTAAAACATAAATCGTGTATGCTTGTGACCGAGGAACACTTAAATCCGCCTAACCCTTTGTGCGATAAAGTCAAGAGTCCGGKTGAACCTATGAGCGATATTGCCAACACGGTTGAACCTATGAGTGAGGAAGGACAAACCCGGTCACCTCATTGAGTGATTTAAACCAAAATCCGCTCACTTCATCGAGTGATTTAAAGCAATAACTTGTCACCAAGTCAAAGTATACACTAGGCGATTTATGAAATCCGATCACCAAGCAAAGTATTAGCCAAGCGATTTATGTAATCCGATCATCAAGAAAAATATCAGTCAAGCGATTTATGTAATTCGATCATCAAGCAAAGTATGAGCCAAGCGATTTATGTAATCCGATCATCAAGCATGTCAAAACACAAAAAAACAACTTCTTTTTCACCACAAAATGGATCAAAAATCAGATTTTTTATGAAAATTTTCAAGAACACCAAAACTTTTCTAAAATCACTAATTTCATCAGATCTTGAAAATGAATGATCAAATCACGAAAATTTGTGAATAACAAAGATTCACGAATCAAATATGCACTGCAAACCTGCTCTGATACCAATTGATGAAAAACACTTCAAGAACAAATATGGAGATAAAGATGAACAGAATGTAAAATTCCAGAAATTTTCAGCTTTCGTGGATATTCTTCAATCGATTTCATTGCAAACCTGCTTTGATACCAATTGATGTTCCCTTTGAATCAATCTTCATAAACTTTCAATAAATCAATGACATAATCTTGATATTGCATTAAGAACACATTGAGAGAGTAGAGAGAAAAAGTTAAATATCACAATCTAGTCAAACACTATTTACGTAATCAGATTTAACAAATGAGCTCATCTCTCTCTAAATACACGAAGAGTTACCCTTTATATAGGGTCAAAGATGTAAACAAAGTCAAAGTCAAACAATCTATAGAAAAATCAAACACGATGACTTTTATACAATTATAGACAAAATTAACTTTCAAGACGAATACAATTTAACACTAAAATTCAGTCCTAACAAATCTCGACTGGAACGCTTGGTGTATCAGCCCCTTATCGGCTTTGTTGTAAGTGCTAGCCTCTTGCTAGCCTCTGGTGGTTTCGTTAATAAAGTTCTTGTTTCTAAAAAAAGATATTGGTGATGATCAAGTTGGCAATGATTGTGATGAAGATGATAATGATAATAATCAAAGTCCCGGCGGAGCTGAACATATGAATATTGAAGAGCATCAAACATTGGAATTTAATTTCAAATGATGCTATTCTGGAGTTTGATTATGAAGGAAAAAGTAATACTATTTTGGAGTCTTTAAGGATAGACGAGGGAAACTTAGTTGAAAATTCAGAGAGGTCGTGTGAATTGGAAGAAGAAAACTAAGGAGAGAGGGTGATAGGAACATAAGAAGAAATATCATTTCCTATCCAAACTTTTAGGAGACACCGTGTAACCACATCTGTTGTTGACATTCATTCGTTGAATGTTAACATTGAAGAAGACATAGTCCACCCAACTATGCAAATGCACACCTCTCCTAACCCACTCTGATGTCTCTCAACGGGTATTAGTTTCATCTTCTCACATGAATCTAGCACATAATCTATCTGTTCCTCATTCGGAGGAACTAGATATTGAAAATAGTAGACAACAGCCCCCGTCTACAACTTCTTTGATTAACACATTGAGTCTAGAGCCTTGAAACACTATAAGTACACAAGAGTTGAGAGCATTTGTTGCTCAATCTATTATTCTTTGTGAACAAGCCGGAACGACCAGAGTAGAGTCATTTGACATTTTAAAAGGACATGTCAGAAGTCTTACCAGTGCTAACGCTATTCCAACACTGAACGTATGCACAATAGTTTATGAACGGCGCCCTAAAGGCTGTTCAAGATACGTTAATGGAAGAAATCAATGGTTTAAATAGATTGTTGAAAGGAAAGCAGCTAGTTGTTGAAGAAGAAAGTCGTGCTTCATCGCCACCATCGTAACCTCAACAAGAACAAAACTTTTTGATGGATAATCTGAAGTCTATGCTATATGCTAAGTTGATTTATGAACCTAACATGGACTCGGTGGATGCAGACTTGGTTGGTTTGCTTAGACAATCATTGGAAGAATCTGAAGCCCCTAAAGCCTCAGAGTTTCATAATTTCCAAAGTGTTGTTGTTTCAAGTTTGTCAAATATTGGTTCAGCAATTGCTTCTTCATCCCAAAGTATCTTAAATCTTCAAAACTCAATCGATGTTTTGTTAGAAAGTGTTTCAGTTGTTGAAACTACTTGCCAAGCTCAAGATATTTCTCTTAAACGAAGACATGATGACCAGGAAGATCCTGATCACCATGAGGGGGAGATCAAAAGGCAAAAAGTGGTTGAGTCTTCGAGAGATCAAGAGGTAGAGATGGAAGATTGTGAAGATTCTGATGAACATAATTCCAATCATTCTGGTGAAAGGGTAAGGAGCATTGAAATGACAGTATTTGCAGATTCAGAGATCAAGCCGATGGTTGAAAAGCCGGAGGTTTCCATTGTAGAAACAAGGAGGTTGTTGGGTCTGTCAACCAATGTTGGGTATAATGATGTTTTTGCAGATGAAGTTGGTAGAGTTCAGGATTTTAATGTTGAATCTGAAGAAGAAGCTACTGATTCAGATGAATTATTATTTGACTTTGAAGCAAATATGAATGATGAAGAATCAAGTTTCCCATTTCAGTTCGAGCCGAAAGAAGATCCTGAACCAATTTTTGTTGAACCAACAAGTGTTCCTTGTACATCTTCTGTGCGTCAAACTTCAAATGTTTAATCTTCAAGAAGGTATGTGTCTATCACCGAGAAGCTTGAAACTCCAGGGTCGGACAAAGCTAGAATATAAGAACCTTATCTTGAAGACTTGTACGCTGACATATTTTTTCGTTACTTAAAAGCTTTAAGAGCTGATAAAGTCTTAGGTGTTCATAAAGAAACTGTTGAATACCGTAGAGAATACAAGTACTTCCTTAAATCTAAATGCCAAACCATTCACTTTGTGCGAACAAAGCACCAAATTGTCTCGATAAAGAAGGTGGAAGCCATAAGACTTGTAAGAGTTTGGTATCCAGTTTTCTATGTCACAAGGCAATATGGTAAAGAATGGTACTTTAGTGAAGCTGATTTTCCTAATCTTATGTATCATGATATCAGAAACCAGACTATCAGAATGGAAGGAATCGTTAGAGAAATAGAAGCTATCAAAAGGTTTCTCAAATGTCAGAGCAAACTGTCTTTAATTATAGATGTTCAGATGGGTTATGAAAGTAACCAAAAACATGTTAATCTGAAAAATCCAAATCAAGACTTAGAAGACGTTGACTGTTATCATTTGTACATGATTCTTGAATATTTGAGTTAGATGTGGTGTATGAAAACTCTAAGGGTGCCAAAAGGCTTTTGAGGTTCAGTGAACTCAAAGAGTACAATGATGGAACAATCAAAATTATAAGGAAGCAATTTAAATTGGAGAAAGCTCAAGATTTATAGCGACAGGGTCAAACAAGTTGAATTTAAGAGAAATGTTCTTACTTCTTAAAGCTCTGGAGTTGCTTGATGTCAGTACATGAATGGTATAAGAAAGTTTGAAACGCATTTGGGGTTTAGACATTCGATATTTTCAAATTTTAAAGCTTGAATCCAAAGGAGGAGAATGTTGGGTTCGATGCTTTGTGCTTTAGAGTTGTATTCAAGCTTTATATTTCCTTTGTATTTTCCTTGTATAAACAGGTTTATTTCCTTTGTTTGTAATGTACTTGAACTTTGAAGAATCTTTTATATGTATCATTGAAGCTAATAGAAAATCTTATGAAGAAATCTTTCTCTACACTTTTCTGTGATCTGTCATTGTTGATCTAATAATTGTTCTTGAAGTTTATGTTTGATTGAATAACAACTGGAACATCAATTACCTCCATTGCTTCACCCATATATTATGCATTAACGTTTGTACGTCATAAGGTCTTCAACATGACATCATCAAATATTACAATATCAACCGAAAACTGGTCAAATTAGGTATAAGATTAAAAATATTAAAAATTTGTTGGATTGATAAAGAAAAAAAATTCTGAATTATAGTAAATAACAACTAAACCAAATTTTATTATATGTTGATAAATTTTGTTATCTATACTATACTATAAAGTATTTGACAAAAACTTTTAAAACTATTTTTCATGCATGAAGTACCATTTATTAATGCATATGACTTAAAATTCAAGATTACAAGTAAATTATGCATAAGTACAACTTATTAAAGCTTTATTATTGAATTCGTATAACTAACTGCAGATAAACACAATCAAATAGATGATAAACATCTCATTTTAAATATAAAAATCTAAAATACAATTAGGATAATCATTGACTTCTTACAAAATACTTAGGGCAAATTGCATGAAAAAGTAACATACTTTAACTTGATTTCTATTTTGGGTAACGTACTTTCAAAACTTTCATTTTGGTACCTAAGATGTAAAGTTTTAAACATTTAAATACCCGGGTAACTGGTTGAAGTATTAACCGATTATCATGCTGATGTGGCTAGTGATGTAGTATCTAACTCGGTATTATTTGCTGACGTGGTCAGTGACGTGGATTTTTTAAATCTAAAATTAGTCTTTTTTTAGTCTAAAATTAGTCTTCACCGGGTTACCCAGGTACTTAAATGTTTAAGACTTTACATCTTAGGTACCAAAATGAAAGTTTTGAAAGTACGTTACCCAAAATAGGAATTAAGTTAAAGTACGCTATTTTTTTATGCAATTTGTCCAAATACTTAATTATTATCTTTATAGAAAAATTTATTATTAAACCAAAAATAAAAAAAATGAATTAAAGAAATACACGAAAAAGAAGAAATTTTAAATAGTTAGTTTTATACTAGTACCAATTTTTTTTTAAATTTTTTATGATATCTTCATATTTATATTTTATTTAAAAATAAAAAACATTATCGCTTTTTCAAAACCACATAAAAACCGTATTATAACATCAACAGAGAAAAAAAATAAAATAAAACGAAACATTAAAATCGAGATGTATTTCGTTATATTGTACGAATACCCTTCTAGTTCTTAGGAGTGCACAAAAAACCGTCAATCTGCCCAACCCGCCCAACCCAACCCGTTAACAACCCAATTAAACCCAACCCGCCTAACCGTCAAACCGCCCATCCGCCAAACCGCTAACCCGCCAATTAGGAGGGTTGAAGGCCCAACCCGCCCAACCCGTCAAACCGCCGCTAATATATAATTTTTATAAAATTATATATATATATATATATGTTTATTATGTATATATATATATATATATATATATATTTATAGTGTATAATTTTTATTGATATTATGTTTGTATTTCATTTTAGTTAAACGTATAGGTTACCAAAAGAGATTCACGATCAAAAAATGATGACAAATAATTTAATTAATAAGAGAAAATTATTGAAATCTTCTTTGCAGCAACAACAAATTGATATGTCGGAGAATATGAATGATACTAATACATATTTTGTTGACGAATCCATCAATCTAAATACCCCGTCATTTGATGGTTGTACTTTAGTGGAAATAAAATGTTTAGTTATAGCATTTCGCTACAACAACATTAGATCTTATAGGATGCCTAAAGTTCTAACAAATTCTATGACGCTTTTAAAATAAAGTATCATATTAGTTATTTTATACGACACGACTTGAAAAGTGTATATGAACATAGGTGTCCTATGAATAAATGAGTTTTAGGGACACTTCTCAAAATATTTATATAAAATAACTAATACGACATTTTATTTGAAGATCATTCTAAAACACTTGTTGAAGCGTCCAAAAACGTCATGTAAACCTATTGTAACCATTTTAGATATGACGCTTTATAGTATGGTCTATAAACTTAAGTTTTATAAATTATTTCATTCGTCAAATTTATGTAACTATTAACCCGTCAACCCAACCCAACCCGCCTCAACCCGCAATGATTGAGTTGGGTTGAGTTATACTTTTGAATGGATTCGGTGATGTTGAGATTTTTCAAACCGCCATAATTGGATTGAATTATAAAAATATTATAAACCGTCCAACCTAACCCGCGTACACGCCTACTAATTCTTATACATAGATAAGTTCATAAATTCAAAAATTTATAAATGTTAATTTATGGTTAGAAATGTGAAATAAATAAAAATAGTTGAGAAGGGGGAAAAGATAAAATGCTTTTGTTGACGTATAAAAGTATAATGCAAAATTTTGCTTCAATTCAATCGCAACAAGATTTTGGTCTTTCCTTTTACCCTTTTTTCTTCTCTTCGTCTACACAACCAACTCTCTAATTCAGACCAAATATCTTCATAATTACGTTTCACCATCCATTAATTTGCATAAACTAGCCAAATTCAACTTCAAAACTCCTCAATCGTCTTCATAAATCTCTCCGATTTCTTGCATTCTCCGCCTCTTAAACTGGCAATGTTGAATCGACCATACACAAAGCAAAAGGGGATTCTGATAGCTTAGCAAACAAAAACCCTAAAAGCATCCGGAATTATGGAAGGTATGACCACCCTTTCGGTTCAATTCGAGATCACTTGGACTGAATTTTAATTTTTTATTGCTTTCTTGTTCCATTGTCGATTGTAGGCATCTGCTTTCTTGTTCACAAATATGATGTGGTGTTTCTGCTACTTTCCCTTTGCATTTTTAGAAAGCATATGGAAATTCTAGGCAAATGACTTCATCAATTGTTGTTCTTTGTGATGCACTCCATCGGTGACAAAAGAAAGCACACTTTGGCTTCTGATTATCTACTTAAAATTTGATGTGAAATTTTTGTACTTTTTGCGAGAAATTGTTGATTACATGAAAAACCCTTGTAACTACTAGGAAACATAGGGACATCGGTGTTGAGTTATTAACAGTGTCAAGATCAGTTTTCCAATAGAACAATGCTAGGTTTGATCTCAAAGCTGAACAGTAGGTCCTTTGATTTGGCACTGACGGAGTGTGTTTGTGCAATTCTGATCTTTTCCCTTGATTGTTTAAAAAACTTAATGATTTGTTATGCAAGTGTAATTGGGTTAAGGAAATTGCTTGCATTTACCTATTTGAATGTGTGATTATTTTGGGTTACTTGAGAATCATCTGTCTCGTGGAAGATTCTGAGTGAGCAATGATCGATTTAAGTGCTAAAGAAACATATATCTGTTTATGTCTATAAAGCCATTGAACTTTCTATGATCTGAATCTTATGTGGTGTTGGGTTGAAAAGAAAATAAAATATAGCCTAATTGTCATATACCCATATATAGGTGAAAAAAGCTGATGAATTGAGGGTTACAAAGCTCATGCCTATGTTTATAAAAGTCTGATACCCCTTCAACAGTGTAAATGTTGATGTAGTGTATAGGTTGGAAAAAAAAAATATATCCTTGTTACACTGGAATCTGGGTTATGAACAGATTAGGTCATGGCTACTTTTATGTTTATATGGACGTTAATCCCTTTAGAATGTGAATGTTTTATTACTAAAAATGATATGAATGGTTTAAATGTTATACTATATTTTGCTTATATGTCATTCAGGGTCGAGACTTCATGCTTTACAACAACAATATTGTATGTAGAGCCATTACACCTTTTGAAGCTTTAGGTTATATGTTTATTTGGTTATTTAGTTACACTAGATTTTGGGTGATTAATTCAGCTTGGTGTATAAATGCATATGACCTTCTCAAGGCTGGAGTTTAAGTATTATTAGTTGGAAGAATAGAAGTCAAAACAGCATAATTTTAATAAGACAGTTTAGTTCAGGGGTGCGTACTTCATACATAGAAGCGCAATGGTTTATATTTATAAAGCCATCTTCCCTTCTTAAATTTAGAATGCCAATGTAATATTTGTCGGAAACAAATGCAGAATACGTTAATTGTTGTACCTTTGAAGAACATAAGTAGTATGCCTGTGACAATCCTTAAAAGGTATGCCATGTGGTATTTAATTGATTTATAATTCGTGTTTCTAATTATATAGGCATGGAAAATGGTATGTGCTGTAAGATGATATAACTAGGGAAGTATTTTTTCAAATGATGTATTAGGAGTGTTTATACTCCCATACTCCATGCTTATAATGTGAACAATCCGATCCATATCCATATATTAGAGTATCAATTATCAAGTTTGTTCTTCATTTCATCGTTGTTACTATAAGTGGTGGGTAAGGTTAACTTTTCGACCATGAAGTTTGCAAATGTGCCATGTCTAGTAAATACGATATCATTGATTGTGCACACAGGAATGTCTGCCAAGTAGGAATTTTCGAATTACAGTCACGTTATCATATTTGGCCTTAAAATTATTAAAATCAGCTAATGATGGTATAAAAATCACAAACATTGGCTCTTTAATACTCCTGATCATCTCAAAATAAGTATCCTATCTGTTTTAGATGTCAACAATAAATGACCTCCTGCTGAAACTAGATAAGTATGATTTGGTTTATTGGTATACCTTCACACTTATCATGATGAAATGAACTTTAAAAAGGCCTGATTTTTAACATTTGATGAGTGTAATGGCCACCTTACTTTCCCACTCTCCATGGAAAGTTGACACATCTCCCTATGAAAGTAGCTTTTGTTTATTCTAGTAAAAGGGTAAACTTTGGAAAATAATGTTTGAATGATACTTTTTGTTCCAAGTCAAAGGAATGCAATCATTTCGGGATGGAGGGAGATGATCTTTTACATAGTTTTCTAGACCGGAGTGCATGGTGAATGGGTTAAATAAGAGTTCATAATTAAGACTAGGGAAGAATGAAACTATTTTCTTTGTATTATGTTACACGTGTAATGTGTTTTAGTAACTTCTATGTATGTAATTAGCTATCACGATTTAGAGAACATAAATTATTGACTGGTCAACAGCATATCAACATTACATTTCTCCCTCTTGCTCTCGTCGTACTTACAAATCTTTTTGTTGTAGAGTCTCGAGAAGTTCATACCGATGAGAATAGAGCTCTTCCAGAGAAGAAACAGAAGAGGATTGTCAAGACACCATCTCAAGTGACAGCACTAGAGAACTTCTATAATGGTATGCTTGTTCTTGTTGCTGCATTTCTTCATACAGTATATTTTAGTTTGATATAAAATTGCTTTAAACAAGTCTTTTCGTTCTTTTTGCAGAACATAAATACCCTACAGAGGCAATGAAATTAGAACTTGCAGAGTCAATAGGATTAACAGAAAAGCAAGTTTCTGGGTGGTTTTGCCATAGAAGGTTGAAGGACAAGAAATCACCGAATGATGAAGTTCAAGCACATGGAAAACAAGATCGGTCAAGTGGTGTCATACAGGATCGTGGCAGTGGACTCCGACAGGATTCCTGTGGCAGCACCAAACAAGGAGATAACAAGCTTTCTGATCCAAAGGAAGTTGAAAGTAGAAGATTTACTGCCGAAGGGCTTTTACCAACAGAACTTCGGTATGAGCATGGGAGTCAGCACAACAGTGTCATGGATGATGATACATCTTCAGGAAGTAGCTCACCATTGAAGGATAATTTTCATCCTCAAAATGTGGATCGTTTAGGTACAGTAACATCAAAATATCCAACTCATAATGATGTGAAAAGCATAAAGGGAAGGGTTGGCCCATCAGGATATTTAAAGGTGAAAGGTCAGGTCGAAAATGCTGCAATTACAGCCGTCAAGAGGCAACTGGGTAGGCATTATCGAGAGGATGGTCCACCACTTGGTATTGAATTTGAGCCACTTCCGCCTGGTGCATTCGAGAACCCAGTCAAGATTCCAGTCAACCGTAAGCAGTAGCACTTTTTATATGATAGCATGTCATACTGACCATAGGTTCTTTTATGATGCATTTGTGATATTCGTTCTTTATCCAAATATAACAGCTTGCTTGTGTCTCTCTCCAAGCCATATGGATGCTAATAATGTTAATATGCTTCTTCCATCATTGAAAATAGAGTCCTAATTTGACAGTGACCTAAATGACCATATTTTATAATTACCTTTTTCGTAGTTTTATATCTGATTAATTTTCCAAGGGGTTCTATCCGCTTTATCCAAAAAATAAAAGAACTTGATAGAGTTGCTATTTCCTTAACAGGTTGATCGCTGGTCATAGAAGTCAAAGTTAGTTTATGTGAGCACATGAGAAATTGAGTCATAAGCATACATACGTTTACTAAATTAAGCTACATCTGTGCATGAGGACCTAAAGTCTTGTTTAATTCTTTTTGTTTTGTGGTGAATAACGCATTCATAGATCAAAGATATAGTGATGAAGGAAAATCATCAAAATCTTTACAGCCTGTTATAGAACTTTTAGAGGATCGCTTAAAATGGTATTCTCATAAGAAAGTTTCCTACACTCATTTCACCTACAAGTCTGCTGCACTTTTTGGAGTTGCAAGGCAATCTTGAAGCCACGTAATATATCCTGGTACTCTTGAGAAGCCTCATAATGGCTGAAAACGGTCTTTCTAAACCTCAAAACCCAATTGAATTTCTGCATGGATGCCTTTGATGGTTTCTGAAGTTCATACCCCTTCATGCATTGTTCACAGCATTACACATGCATGAATCATGAGTGCTATATATAGTCTTAAAAATGGATGCACATCATTCAGTTTATGATTTACACTTTATAGCATACCACTTATTTCATCATATAGGACATCTGCGTACGGAAATTGTTATGCAAGTTGTTTTTGCATCAAACTAGCTAGCAAGATCTAATTTTGTGGTCGCTCAAAAATATGATTGAAAGTAATTTCCTCTGATTTTTCACATTGCATTACTGATTTCTTCGTTATGAACCTGACGGTTATGCTATGGTTGGGTACATGTTGTAACTGCTACACCCTAAGCTCCTGTGTACTTTTGTCATGATATGAGGATCAAAAGGTAAAAGTGAAAAGTGAGGAGGGATTCATAGAACCAGCATGTAGAATAGTGTTCCAGGACATGAACCCTAAAAGATAAATATTTGTTTTTATCATGTAGAAGATTTAAACAGTGGCATCAATTACTCCCCTTTTTCTTAAATATTATTTACTCCCTTTTTTAGGAAAGAATCAAGTGGAGATAAAGTTGACATAAGAAATGTAAACTAGAAAAAATACAAGTCCTTTAAATTCTTATTTAATAAAAGCTAGCGAATTCCCATATTTCGACTCTATCGGTAACTTTGGGTGCTCCAGTATTGAATACTTAAACATGATACAAGTTTCATCTCGGGCAGCCTCCAATTGTAAAGATGAGGATGGCCTTCCTTATAGGCATTATGAAAAAAATACCTCTTAACAACTAAGATAGAAATGCTAGTATGTTGGTCCCGTATATGTGTTTATTTATCTTCCACATAAGAAAGATGGAGATACTATTTTCTTAGACTAATTGGATACTCGCTTTAAAGCGATGATCCGATTCTTGACCTTCCTTTGATGTTCTTTTGTCTATTTATGGTACTCTTTTGCTCAAAATCATGCAACTTTAATGTCCATTTTATAGACTTCAATCTGGAATTGCTTGACTGGTTGACATGATAGAAGAGTATAATTAATTTATTTTCTACTAATGTTAATGCTCGTGCTCGCTTAGCATGGACTTGCTTTGCTGCATGTAGCGGTTTTAAATAGATTTTTTTTCTTTGATAAAAGTTTGGCCAATATATTTTTTCCTTCACCTACTATTTCTTGATGTCCTTCCAGAATCCTACTATGTTGGTGACCGCACTGCACTTCATTCACTGGATGGATCTAAAACATTCCAACTTCCTAACACAAGCAAGGTATGCATTCTTCCAACTTTCTTGGGCAATTAGGGGACTTAACTAAGAATATCATTGGTCATTAAGAATCACTTATCCTTTTGAAATGATCATGGGAGTTGAATGTTGATTTCTAATTTGCAGTCATACTTTTTGTGAGTAGATATGTAATCCCCTTATACGGTACAAATATGGCTATGGCATCAAACCTGAAGTTGAAATTGTATTTCTACAGAAACTTGTTTTGATTTTGGTTGTTGATTGAAGGCATGAAGGCTTATAATTAGAAAATTGAAAAATGCTTTCAACAAAATATATTCCATTGCTTTCACTTGGTGTTTTAATCGATCTAATGTTTGTCCCTCTTCATGATCAGATGTATGAAAGATACAATCCGAAGAGCTATCATCCCACAGATTTGGATGAGTCAGGTTTAGAGATGAGGCATGCATCCAAGCATCGTGAAAAACACTCTGACAGCCAATATAAGCAAACACCTCCTTTGTCTAAGCATAGAAGTTCTCTATCTGGGAGGAGCTTGCAGATGGAAGTAAATGACGATTCTGCTGGAGAAACATCAGTTCACGACCTTAGGGAGCACATTGAAATGAGAACAAAGCATGGTCCTGGAGTAAAGAGACCAGATTCTCTATCTAACCGTCATCTAATTGCCTACGGAAAAAACATTGATGGCAAGCAAGCAGAGAACTACCCGCGTAGCCACAATAGCGGGACCCCGAAGGTTATCTATAGAGACCGTATCGAACCTATTACTTCAGATTTGATCATTAATCGGAGTGAATTTGTTGAATCGGAGGACAGAGGGCTGTCCAGGAAGACACCTAAGGTCTTCGCCTTAAATTTTTTATTTACCATTTTGCTATTTTCTGGAAAAGAAGTTAAAAGCTAATGAATTATTCTTGAATGGGACTGATGTGTAGGATGATGAATTCAATGGACAAAGAAGAGGAATTGATGAATACTCCAAACTGGTTTCTGCAAAGATTCATCCAGGAAATGAAATGAGGGTTAATAATGCAGTTTGCACAAATCCTTCAACTCTTTAACTTTTCCTATAATACATTAGTGCACTAGTTTTGACTTCAAACTTGTTTTTCTACCATTGAAGGTTATTAAGAGAAGTAGGGATGAGTTTACACAGCAAGGGTATCCAAGGAAAGAGGCAGTTTTTGACATATCTCCAAGAATCACTAAAATTAAAAGGTCAGTGCTTGCACTTTATATGCTTATGAGATTCTTCTCTCTCGATCACTTTGACTAGATTTAGCAAATAGTCCTTTCATCTCAAAATAAGCCTCAACATTTCTATTTTAGTTTGTATCAAAATAAGTCTCCACTTTCAAAAATAAGTGATATTTTCCAGTTCCACCCTTAATTATAAGATGGAGAAATTCATTACTTCTTCTATTATTAAGGGTACAATTGTCATTAGTTAATTAAAAAATGTGTACCGCTTCATTGTGGATATTTTATTCAGTTTTTGCCCTGGGATAATAGACTATTTATGTAACAATGATCATGGGGTAATATGCCATGCAGTAAGATCAAGATACCCTCAATTGATTGCAGATGAAGCATGGCACACCATCCATTAAGGAAATTGCCACATACCTAAATGATTAGGGCTTGTTTCATATAGGTTGATTTATATGTAGGGGTCGTTGCACCAACCAATAAGGTTACTCCACCTTGACCCAAGTCATCAAAACTGCTTGTTTGCCAAATGGAAGGAAAGTACTATATAGAAGAACTTCTCTCCTTAACCCTCATAGGATCAAGGAGCCTTCATACACATTGGTTGCTTTTCTTTAGGGTCAAGCCTTGAGCAAACAGTTTTAAAAGTTGCTCATCTGTGACCGGAAGGGTCACGGATTACAGTCATGGAGACAACCTCTTTGCAAAATATAAGAGAGAACAGTACGACTTCCTCCCAACCCTCGGAAACCCACAGATCATTGGGTAGCCATATGTTATTTCTCATTTATCAATATCTAAAGGGTTATTGACCCAGCGATATCTGGGTTCTTGGTATATCCCAACCTCCCTGGAGGTAAAGGGTTCAAGGCTCACCTTTGAATTTGTGTGAGTTTTGTCGTATATAAGTATTATATACTTCATAAAAAAAAGTAGCAATGTCAATTAATCATGTGAATTGATATCTTAGATTTATCACAGTTACAATGAAAATGGTTCTATCCAGTATCTGCTGTGTGATTTAACTTATTTTCAGTTTGGACGACGCCTTTAGAATGTATTTTCTGACATGGAGTCATGTATATTCTCAGGTCGACTGTGCAGATGACCTCTAGTTTTAGTGATGATGAAACCGCGGAAACTACATCTTCGGGCGATTGAGATGCTATCATGTTGTGAAAAGCAAAGTCTAATTGTCTATTAGTTTAAACTCTGGGAGGCTGAGGGTAGTATTGACATTGTAAGCAGGATCCTTAACTTGTTCAGGTTTGAAGTTGCAACCAATGTATTGCACCGCTTAACTTTTTTCTCTTTTTTTTCCTAAATTGTATATATTAGCAGTTTTTGTTGAAATTGTTTGATGAAAAGAATTGCTTCGTGCCCATCGAGCTTGATTTCTAGAACATACGTGGACATAGCTGCATCATGTTGATTTGGAGCTTTAGTTCAACTAGCAAATAAAGGCCAGCCCTTGAGCTTTTCATCCTAGGTGACTAGTTCGAGTGTCCTTAAGGCCATTGGGATCTTTTGTGGGATTAGTCGAAGGTGCACACAATCTAGCCCGAACATCAACTAAACCCCCCTAAAAGAAACTAACCCGTTAAAGTCATGGTTTTGAAATCCATTATAGCTGCAGTTGTCATTGGATGATACTGGATATGTGGGTGTGAGGTAGATGGTTGAAAGAATTGTAGAAGGTTTTAGGATTTTAAATTGACATGGGTAGTGTAGTAATTTACCAAATCTTGTCCATTTCCTTAATTTTTGTTCCACACCCAGTATCATGTCATGTCAAACATGGAACAATTATGTGTAGTGTCATGTCTAGTTAGTCTAGCCCAAACTAGAGTATACATGTAGAGTCAGGTTCATACGAGAACAATATTTAAATAAGAAAATAAGACAACGGTTGAATCACATGTGATTTTACACTATAATTACATATAAAATCACATGTAATTCATGCGACTTTGGCCGCAATCTTGGTCGCAGGCTAACTCACCCGCACACCCTTTTTGTTGACCGTTAATGCAAAAATTACATGTGATTTTGCAAGTGATTTGGTTGTTTTCTTATTTAGTTAGTTTTCTCACTTCAACCTATCTCTATAGATATGTTTTCATTTGTTACTATTCTTACTCCAAAAGTGTCGTTTTGACTATTAGAGCGTATGCTATACAACCAAACACCTTTAAGAAGCAATAATTGAGGTCCATCTTATGGGATACCAGAACACAATCAGATGAAGTTAGCCTTCATGGTTTGTGGGAATGCTTGGTTTGGCTTTGAAAAATGATAAAAAAGCATTTGTCTATCATGGGAGCATGAACATGGACATGTTAAAAAGCAAGACGGATCATTAGATGTGGGCACAATCATACCTTTTTCCATCCTTCCCAAAAAGTTCACCAATAGTGTTTGATTTCTGTCAATGGTTTTGATTGAATACCTAAAGGGTTGTATCATGAATCATTATGACTTTTTGGTAACTATTCTTGTTCGGGATAGTTTGTGTATAGTTCGATTAATTTCTTCAAAGTAATTGTTTGCAAATCTTATAGGCCGTTTACTAAACACTTACTTGGTAAGTGTTTGGCGCATAAATTTTTTCATCGGATGAACATGAGAAGGGCCAAGAATCTTACTGGGTAAGAGCAATGAGAAGGATGTGGAGTCTTACCCGGTAAGTGAGGATGACGACTCTTACCCAGGTAAGCGCTTACCTAGTAAATTGTTGCATTCGATATGCTTTGATGTACTAAAATCTTACGCATCTAAATAAATTAGTGTCGACTCCTATTGATAAACACTTACCAGGTAAGCATTTGGGTAAACGGCCCCTTACAGTGTGTTTTTCCTTGTCCCTTTTGGGGCCTGTTTTAATTGTGTGCTAGAATTGTTCTTTGGGAGGAGTCAATCACCTTTTAGTTGTGCTTTTGTTTTTTCATTCTATTCATTTGCTAGGAGTGCCGCCTCAAAAACACACACACACTTAACAGCGGTCTTGGTGAGCAAATTCAAGATATTACTAGTTGAACTATTCTTTAGGAGCAAAACCTTGATATGAGTGGTTGAGCTATCAATAAGGGTTAAATCATTGTATCTTGTTGTGTGCGGTACCAAAGGTTGATTCCCAAGACTGGGAGACTGAGATTGCTGGATTTGTAGTTGACGATACTCTCCAAGACTCAAGTACCAATCTATGAGGCGACCTTGGCACCTGGTTATGAATCTTTTAACTACTATGTCAATATCATAGTATTGGAGTTCTGCATTACACCATGTTTGCATTTCAATGCTTTTATCCCTCCATCTTGATGGGGGGATGTCATCAAAGGTGAATTGTTGTTTAGTATCACCTTTTGGAGCTTTGGCTCGTCTTTGGGGTGTTGTTTCTGAATCAGTGTCACTAGGTCATTCCTCTACTTCTGAATCAACACGATACCTGGTTTCTGGCTCTGTCATGAACAGGTGTTCGAATGCTTCTTTTGGGTCAAAATCACCTTCTTCATTTTTGGAGGAAGAGATGATTGGTGCAACAACAACAGTGGATGCCGGAAGGGTATTCGATTGGGTCAAAGACCGTAAGAAAGAAGAAATAGGGTTTATTTCCTTTATTGGTAAAACTTCGGGTGGCCTTGAGGAGCCAACCATAGATGTGTCTTCTGGGAGTACCTTCGTTCCACTGGAGGAGGCTATCTCGGTTCTTTTTAGGGCTTGTTGAGATCTGGCAGGAAACAAAGTTGGTTTGTTTGTCCTTTTTTTCCTTTTTTGAGGACCATAACATTACTGATGGAGATGTCTGGATGAATGGTGACGAGGGAAGTGGCTGTGGTTCAAATGCAGTTCCAATATAGGGAGTGGAAGGTAACCTTCATGGATCTTCAACCAGGGATGATAATCGTTTTTGTTTGTGCTGTCTCTCAAGATCCGTAAGCTGAGCTTTTAGGAACTTCATTTTTTATTCTTTTTGGGTGAGAGAGTTGGAGGTTGGTGAAGGACTATTCTGAACTATTTGGATAAGCTCATTGTGGAGTCCTTGTATCTTGAACCTGATCTCCGTGATCATACCTTCGAGAGTCTGCTCCTTTGTCGTAAGAACCTCTTGTGTCTTTGTCAGCTTTGTCTGTTGTGCCAAAATGGTTTTGAGAACTTTGTTTTGGGCAACAACGTTTTCACTCTGCAGTTTAGAGTGGCTTCAGCATGACTAACGGTGCTGGGGTTTCCAGAGGAACTTATGGTTGTGGGAGTTCTGATATTCCAATCATGCCTCGTTTTTTGGTGGGGATGTTCGAAAGGACTGAGTGGTGGAAATTTTTCTTGGTACTCATATGGGGTTGTTGGGGTTATAGCACAACATTCACCTTGGGACTGGTGGGGGGGGGGTTTATGAGAAGGTGAGGTATGTCAGGGCTTGAGGGTTGGGTTTGGTCTAGAGGGTGAGTTTCCATACAGAACATAGTAATCGAACTTGCCTGATGGTTCACCTAGGAGTCCAACATCAGGATCTCCTTAAAAGACAAGATTACAACATAGACCTTATACAAAGGTTGATTCCAACAACAGGATCTCCTTAAAAGACAAGGGTTGGGTATATTTGTTGGTTAAAAGATTTAAAGTTTGTCAAGATTTAAAGATTAGTTGAATAAAATCCTTAAAAGATTGAACAAAATTATGCCAAAAAATCATGATACAGGTTTTGAAAAAAGGTGTTTTCTTTGCGTCAAGGGCATTTTGAACATTGAGTTGTTGGCGCTCAAGTGCCAGGAATGACTTCCTTCCGAATAGTTTATAATTTATATTATGTAATCTAACAAAATATTTTGTTTATATTGTATATTTAAAATATTATATTTAAGTATAAAAATGTCATATGAGGTTTCAAACAAGAACAAGATCAAAATACGAGAACATCATGAAACACTTAAAAGAATATATCAATATAGATGTCAAATTTAAGTAAATAAAATGTTCTTTTTTGGTATAATTTGTTTGGCTTAATTTTTTGTTGAATAGGGCGCATCTTTAATATAATACACCAAATTTTGCACTATTTTAGTGTTTATTTAGTAATTGAATTGATTGTTAATTTTGCACTAAACAAGCAATTCAATTACTAAATCAAGAACACAGATTGTAGATGTAAATAGGTCGGCATTGTCATTTGATAACATTGAGTACAAAGTGTTCTTGAATACAATCACTCACATAGATTCTCTGATTCATTCTTAACTGTGTGTGCGTACGATTGGAGTCTATCAACTGTTTGTTAACCAACCTTTTAACTAACAATTAACACTACCTATTTATAGCAACCTATACAAAGAAACAAACCTACTATTACAAAGCAATTAAAATAGTTTAAGCACGGGACTTGAATACAATATTTTGACCCGACAATCTCCCCCTTTGGATTTAAGTCCAAAACAACAAATTCTTCAGATTTTAAACTTTCAGACTTAATGACAACGATCTTCAGAAATCATTCAGAAATTTGAAATCTTCAAGATTTGATCTTTAAATCTTCGACAATTTTTAAACCTTAAAACTTTTACAATTTCCCCCTATGTCAGCTATCTCTGACAATCTTCAACTCTTTGACAAACTTGAAACAATCTTCTTCAAAACATTGACAATCTCCCCCAATCTTTAATCAGCAACAAAAAAAATTCAGCTCCCCTTAAACTTGACAGAGATACTTCTTTTCAATCAATCTCTCCCTTTCACTAGATACAGAAAACTTTTTGAGAAAACTCCCCCTTTTTCTTTCAGAACAGAAAACTCGTCACAATTTCTCACTTAAAAGCAGAATAATCTTCACAATATGATATTCACATTCACTCCCCCTTGATCATTGCAGTACAATAACTTTTAGCAAGCATCAACAATTATCTTCGGAATTATCTTTACTCTAAAACTTTGATAACTTCCCCAATCTTCATAAATGACTCAGAAAAATTCATTCATTTTTATGACTACTCCCCCATTCATTTTTATCCATTATTATCTCCCCTTATGATGATAATGAGAAGCATTAATATCATACTTCGAAATGAATGATCTTGAAAGAATACCGTCAATTCATAGAAATTTAAGCAAACTTTGCAAATCCATTTATATAATCTTTTCAGATTAAGAAGTTTTGGGAAAGAACCAGATTCAACTTATGAACCTGTTATCAATCTTTATAAAAATATAACAGATATATTCATTACAATGAATGTACTTCATATATGATACTTTTTTAGGATCATCTCATCAGAATTTCCATCCAATCATTGATAGCATGAAAAAACGTATTTATGAATGTTATGATAAAATAACAAATATTCTATAAAATTGGTGCAGTATAGAAATGATAAAGCAATAAATGCTTCAATTTAAGCTTAAATAGATAAACAATGTGGACTACACAAATTTATTAGACTCAAATGTGATCAAAAAGACTTGAAGGGGGGGACATACATCCTTATTTTTCAACATCAGTTATTTCTAAAAGATAAACCGATAGATAATAAGCTGATGCCCCAAGTGTTTGTGAAATATTTATCTTTTGTGAGATAAATGAGTAATTAGTGAGGTTTTAAACAAGAGTTGGCTTGGGCTTTGCCTTTTTCAATATTAGTCTCGAAAGAATTGAGAACTGATAGATTTTGCGGTTTGCCCAGATTATAGTGGATAGATCAGGATTCTGATATTATTTTAATCATGGACACAATTCTCATCAATTCTTTTAAGCTCACTTCAACTACCCCTCTCATTTTCATTTTAAGCTCAACACACAAACCTATTGGCATATAAGCTCATTCAGTATGGTTGACCTCTTGGGTAAGGCTATCGGTTTTGATAGTCCATAGAGGTGTCTCTGATAAGCACTATGTCCCTCCTAAATTTTTTGCATTTAAGCTCAATGAAAAATGTATTCAATTAAGCTCATGATCACAAGAGTTTGATCAAAAATAATATTTCAATTCAAAACATGAAAAATATTCAGGAGTGATTCAAAAAAAAAAAATTCATTATTTGATTTTTGAATATAGAGAGAAATGAACGAAGATCTGTAAGAACAAATTTATAGATTGTCAATCAAAGAATTAAGAAATGTTTAACAATCAAAAAATTATCAATCAAAGAATTATAGAATTTTGAAATCAAAATTGAATACAAACGAGTGTATTATCATCGAAAATGATTTTTGCATTTAGAGATGTGATAATAACAATTTGAAGAATAGTTGAATCAGGTATTTGAATTACGTAAGAAAAGAAAATACACAAGTATTAACTCGAAGAAATACCTGATCAGAGAAAGTACTCGTTTCAAACAAAAAATTAAAATGACAGTTAAGAACATTTAGATCAGAATCAAATTTAGATATGAACACAGGCTCAGACTCCCCCTTAACAGATGGATTAAATCTTCATACAGACATATTTAGCATCCGAAGCTTGCTTACTAAAAATGACTTTTTCTCATCGAGAAGTTTTGTAAAAATATCATCAAGTTGAAAATCTGTTTGTACAAAGTGCATTTCAATAAATACTTTTTCAACATTATCCTGGATAAAGTGATACCTGATATCGATCTGTTTGGTCTTAGAGTGTTGGACTAGATTAGCAGTTATAGCAATCTCGCTCTTGGAATCACAGTTGATAGGGACTTTGTTAAAAGTATACATGTAGTCTTGAAGTTGATTCTTCATCCACAAAAGTTGTGAACAACAACTGGCTGTTGCAACATATTCTGCCTCCGCAGTAGAAGTTGAAACACAGTTCTGCTTCTTTGAAGTCCAACTAACTATCTTGTCACCTAAGAACTGACATAATCCAGAAGTGCTCTTTCTATCCAGTTTACAACCTGCATGGTCAGAATCTGTAAAAGCAATTAGTTCAAAACCAGAATCTTTCGGATACCAAAGGCCAAGATTTTGTGTGCCTTTAAGATATCTTAGGATTCTTTTAACCGCAACAAAGTGTGACTCTTTCAGATTAGCCTGATATCTTGCACAAAAGCATGTTGCAAACATTATAACTGGTCTATTTGATGTTAAGTATAATAAAGATCCAATCATGAATATGCCATTGGGAGGTTGTTTAACTTGAAGACCAAGAAAGAAATTTAACTCACCCAACATACTCATTTGAAATTTTGATTGCATTATGTCTGAAAAATTCTTGAAAAACTTAGGATTTGTAGAACTAAAAATAATGTCGTCAACATAAATTTGTATCAAGATCATAAGCTTACCTTGCTTTTTAAGAAATAACGTAGTATCCATCGTACCTTTCTTGAAACGATATTTGAATAGGAATTGTGTTAAGGTATCATACCATGCCCTAGGTGCTTTTTTTAAACCATAAAGCGCCTTGACTAGGAGATAAACATGATTTGGATTTTGAGGATCAATAAAGCCTTTTAGCTGACTCACGCAAACCTCTTCATGAAGAATAACGTTTAGAAATGCCGATTTGCCATCCATTTGGTATATCTTGAAGTTCTTGTGAGCTACATACGCCAAAAATATTCTGATAGCTTTTATGCGAGCGACTGGAGCAAAGGTTTCATTTATAATCTATTCCTTCTTGTTGAAAGTACCCTTTGGCAACCAATCCGGATTTGTTTCTCACTACAATTCCCATTTCGTCTTTCTTGTTTTGGAAGACCCATTTTGTACCAATGATAGATTTATCCTTCGGTCTCGGTACAAGTCTCCAAACTTGGTTTCCTTCAAATTCTCGAAGTTCATCTTGCATAGCATTAATCCAATCAGGATCTTGCAATGCCTCAGATAGCTTCTTTTGCTCTATAGCACTGAGAAAGTTTACGAATAGACACTCTTTTGCGGTAGCAGATCATGTTTGCACTCTTGATGACACATTCCCAATGATTTGTGTCGGGGGATGATTTTTTGTCCAGTTGTGAGTACAAGGTAGGGTTGAACATCAATTAAGTTGTTCTGATCGTCATACTCAACGATTATGGCTTGAATTTAGTTTCAATTTCAGCTTGTATCTCAGAGTGTTCAGCTTCGTCAGTAGGTAAAGAAGACTCAGATTGATCAACATCAGGTTGAACAATCTCATATTAAGTCCATGCCTCAACTTGAACAGGCTCAAATACAGTATCTTCAGCTGAACAACATTTGATGTTGAACAACTTGCTTCAGATGGTCCAGAAAGTTGTGTAACTTGCGGAATCGGGAGCATTGGTTCATTCACTTTCGGTAGATCAGATATTTCAAAATCTACAAGAATATCCCAAGTTAAATCAAATGCGTCTTTAAATGAATCTAAATTTGATCTAAAAGTAGAGTCAGAATTCATTGTCCTGTTTGGTACATGTTCTACACTGGTTTTGTGTAGAAGCTAGCGGTTGTAGATTGAGTCATGAACCGTGTTGTTCAGAAGTCGACAATTCATCAAATCGAACATTTATGCTTTCAATGACAATATTTGTTTGTTTGAGGTAGACTCGGAAGGCCTTTGACTTGAGAGAATATCCAATGAAGTAGCCTTCTTTTGCCTTTTTATCAAACTTCCCGAGATTGTCTCGATCATTAAACACAAAACATCTGCAACCAAAAATATGAAAGAATTTAACATTAGGCTTGCGATTATTAATCAACTCATAAGCAGTTTTATGAAATCTTTCGAAAATGATCATTCTATTTTGCGTGAAGCATGCAATAAAGACAAATTCATCCCACAGATACAGAGTGCAGAAAACTTTGTTGTGGAGTTCATTCTATTTTGCGTAAGCCAACATTGTACGAGCAGCCTTGACTAAAGTCCGTTTCTTTTAACAACTCTATTTTGTTGTGGAGTTCGAACAACAAAAAAGTTATGAGAAATCCCAATAGAGTGAAGAAAACTTTGAAGAGTCTCATTCATAAATTCTGTGTCGTTGTCACTTCGAATATTTTGAACTGGAAGTTGTAGAAGAACTTGAATGCCCTTAATGAATGCGATAATCAGCTCTGGTGTATCAAACTTAGCTCTAAGAAACTCTAGTCACGTATATCTGGAATATTCATCGATCATCACCAAAATATACTTTTTGCTACCCAAAGATTGAGTCTGCATTGGTCCTGTTTGTCCCAATCAATCACCAAATCAGATAAAATTTTGATAGAAAAAGATGAACAATTAGAGAGAGATTAACCCAAATGATTTGTATCCAAATCTTCAATGATTAGCACTAATGACAATTCTACACTAATTACAAGGCAAAGTACAGTATTTATACTAGAAAGCAATAAATCTAAACTATTACAAAATTAGGAGAAACATGCTCGAATACAAAAATTAAAGCACAGGTTTGAACCCAACATTCTCCCCCTTTGGATTCAATCACGAGAGATAGTAAATCTTGATCGTTGAAAGCCCAGGTTAGTCTCACACCTCCTAAACGCATTCCGATATTGCAGTTTTTCATCCAAGAGTTCTAAAGCACTGATCAGTAGGAACCTTTATCTTGGACTCATTCTTTGACGCTCTATTGCTTTATCATCGGTAGCTTTAATCTTCTTAAGAGCTTTGCGCATAGTCTTGATTGTTCCATCAGAGTACTTATTTAACTCACTGAATCTCATAAACCTCTTGGCTCTGTCAGCTCCATCATAAATCACACCGAACTCCGGATCTTCAAGTATTAGAAAAAGAGGATAGCCTTCAATGTCATCAATGTCTTGATTAGTCTCTTCAGATTGACAATCTTCTTATTGCTCTCGAAACTCATTTGAAAATCAATAATCGAAGAAAAATTGACGTGAATCTTCAGATATCTCTTTATCGCTTCTAGACCAAGAACCACTCCTTCTTTTCTAACTGTCAGATCACGAATTTCATGATAAAGATGCTCCAAGTCTTCAAGATAGGGTTCGGGAAACCAACTTCACTAAATGTCCAAATCTGACCATCTTGTCTCGTTACGGTGAATACTGGATACCAAAATCTTACGAGTTTATTGGCATCAATACTCTTGATTGAAACAATACGGTGTTTGGTTCGTACTTGACTTATAAGTTGGTGCTTTGTTTTCAAGAAGTGCTTGTACACGGTGTGGTACTTACGTGTTTCCTTGTGAATCCCGAGAATTCTATCACTACTTAAGGCTTTCCGATGACGTATGAAAACAACAAAGTAGATGTCTTCGATGTATGGTTCTCTGATCCGTGCTCGATCATACCCTGGAACATTTGCACATATAGAAAATGGTACATAATTTTTGGAAAATATCTCTGTAGGATCAAATACCGCCCTGGTGGTATCGAAAGCGCCTTGACACATTGCGGTAGGAGATTCAGATGTAGATTGATGTTCAGTCTGGAATGGGAAGATTGGATCATCTTCATTGATATTAGCTTCAAAGTCAAAGTAGATGTCCCATGAATCATCAAAGTTTTCAATATCAGCGCCATAATCTTGAACTCCTCCCAGTTTTCTAGAAAATACCTCATTAAAACCAACATTCGCAAACAGATCAGAAGCATCCTTCTTTCTACAGTGGAGACCGCGAGCTTTTCAACCATTGGCTCGATCACTGGATCTATTGCTACAACTATCATCTATTCAGCTGTTGCTTTGCCTAATGTTCGTTCACTGGTACCAACTGGAACCAGACTTTCTTCTCTAACCTGTTCAGACTCCGACTCTCCAGCAACATCCTCAACACCCATAGACGACTCAGCCAGCCTTTGTCTTTTCCTCTCCCCTTCATGGTGATCAGGATCATCCTGATCATCATGTCTTCGTTTCAAAGTGGTGGCCTGAGCTCGGCAAGTACTCTCTAATGTTGATACCCGTTTGAAGAGGGCACCGATGGAATTCTACGTGTGAGTGAGTGCTTCGGTGTTGGAAGCGATTATAGTACTAAGCTTGGAAAAGTTAGTTGCTACAATGCTCTGGAAAGCTAGGAACTCTGAGGCCTTCACAGTCGGATTCTCTTCCACTTGTTGCCTTAAAAGACCAACGAGATCTGCATCCGCCATATCAGGATTTTGACTTGTAATCAACTTGGTGTATAGTAAATATTTCAGCTCGTCCACCGACTGATCTTGCTCCCTCGGAGGTTCAGGAGCTGGCGGTGGTGACGGTGTAGACGCTTGTTGTTCGAGCATTGGAGCTTTACCTTTTATCAACATCTTCAAACTCAGGATTTCTTCTGTCATAGCATCCTAGACAACCTTTATGGCACCATCCAAATACTCACGTGACACAAAGTCAGGTAATGTAACACCTGGATCACTTAGATTACCAGTTGTAACAACAGTTGCAACAACTGTTGTGCCTACGTTCAGTGTTGGGATGATATTAGCACTGGTAGGACTTCCGACCTGTCCTTGTGAAAAGTCAAAAGACTCCACTCTAGTCGTTTCGGCTAGTTCACAAAGAATTGCAGGTTGAGCAACAGATGCTCTAGACTCAAGTGTACCTATGTGTATCGACTCTGGACTCGAGGTGCACTGAATCGAAGTCATGGGCTGAGGCAGAGGCCTACTTTTTTCAATCCATGTTCTCCAAATGAGAAGCAGATAGATGATGTGCTAAGTCCCCGTGAAAAGAAGAAACTATTGCTTGTTGAGAAGCAATAGAGTGACTTGGGGGTGTGCATTTGCATAGCTGGGCTTGTTATGTTTGTTTCAATATCAACATTCAACGGATGAAAGTCGATTGCAGATGTGGGTGCCCGACTAAGTGTTTTGGCTTGGATAGGAGCATTTTCTTCATTTTGAGCTCAACACTCGCCCTCTCCATGTTTTTCTACTTCCCCTTCGCACAATCTCTTAGAAATTTCAACTAATACTTCCTCAGCTCCTTCATCTGGAATAGCATTCAAGACTTGATCCAACTCACCAAAATCATCTCTGTAGCCTTCAGTGAAATCAACTTCAAAGGATAAACTTTGAAGACTCGGACATTTTTGTTGATCTTGGTTAGCGTCAAAGATTTCATCAAGATTATATATGATTGCTCCAACATGAATATTTTCAGTAGCCGCATGATGAGTAGCATCATCATCATCATCATCATCATCATCATTATCATCATCATCATTGTCGTTAGCCTGAGTTGCCCTATTTGATACAGTAGCTTCCAAGCTTGATGAAGCTGTGGAAGTACTATCAGTTGTAGTATGGTGCTGATCAAAGTCTCCCTCTCCAAGCTACCCCTCTCTATCACATTTTCCCTCAGCTTAAAACTCTGATCATGTACCCTTTGTACCTGAACTCTCTCATCTAAGTCTAAACCTTCTCTCTCAACTGAGACATGGGTGGGTCTCGGGGAAAGTTCAACCGGTTCTGGCTGAACTATAGGATCTATAACTCTCTTATATTCTATCACACACGGAGCACTCTGATTTGCGTAGGCAAACAACTCAGCTGTAATTTCCATTATTGATTCGATATCTTCAACTTCAGTGTGCGCTCTTATTCGTTGCATTTCGAAAGACGGGCCAATTTCACTTGCTTCTCTGGCCGGAATTTCTTCGTTGGCGCTCGTCATTGCTTTAATAATCAGTTGAAGAAATCTCTGAAATGGTACAAATTTTCTAGCCTTTGATGGAAAGCGTTTTGCATTGACCAACTCCGTCAATTCATTCCAGATCACTAATGCAAAGTCATAATGAGGGTTAAAGACGATTCCATGGAAGAATTTGAGAAGTGGACTGCTGCACATATTGATTCTGACATTTTTTGAAGTCAAACACCATTGAGTATAGAAAACAGCAAGTGCCACACAGAGGGTAGAAACCGTCTTCTAGAAAGTGTCAGATTAGTTAACTCTTGTGAGTATTCTAATCATCTATTTCATTGCATAGCTCTTTATCAGTTATGAATTCTTCAAATTGTTGTGATCCAGAGGCAGTTGGGCTTGGTAGTCTAAGAATTATTCGCAGCCTTTTTAAAGTCAGACGACTCATGAAGTCGTCTACATTCCCTTCAAAGTAAAATAGGTCTCCATCTTTTGACAAGGTAAGAGAGTGCCAAAACTGTTGCAGGTAGACCATTGAAACTTCCGCAGTAGCTGATAAGGCATAAGCTATTGGGTGTCCTTGTAGAATTTCAGGAATGATAGGGTATTCGCAAGGCATGTCAAAGTTAAAATGATGATTGTTTGGTTTAATATCTAAATATAGGTATTGGGGAAAAAGTGATTCATCTAGGATCAGTATATTTAGTGACTGAGGTGGCTGAGAAAGGTTACCTGATCTGACCGAGGGGATATGGGTTTCCTCATCAGATCTTTGTGGTTCGTCAGCCATTTTCCTGTAAGAAAGAGAAATATTAGATCCGTAAATGAATTAATCTTTTACAAAATATCAATACAAGATACAAAAACCTAACACTATGATTTGCCAAAAAAATTCCTTTAAAAACTAAAAATAAATCGATATTGGCTTTTTCCGCTAAAAAAAAACAAACAAAAATTAGCAACTAAAAATAATTAACAAACTAAAAATCTTTAAAAAGATATGCTAAAAAAAATAAAAATATTCTAAAAAACAAAATTCTAACATTAAAAAAATTAAGACAAAAAAATATCCATTAAAAAAACAACAAAAAGATCAAAAAAATTTACCAACTAGAAAGAAATATAAAAAACTAACAAAATAAAACGCAAAATAAAACAAAAAATATTACCCAAAAAAACAAAACAAAATTAAAAAAAAAATCTGACTAAAACAAAATGAAAGAAAGAAGATTTTTTTTTAAATCCATCCAGATAACAAATCTGGACAAATCACGATGGAACACCGGACACCTTTTCCGGTAAAAAAACAATAACTCTCAAAACCCTAATCCGGTTAACTAAAAAAAATTCAACATTAAGTCCAAAACAAATTTTAATCTTGTTGGACCTGTAAATTTAGCTTTGATATTTGATCTAATACTCTGAATGAACTTTAAAACGATTAAAGTGCAGCGGAAACAATATTAAGAACAGAACAGAGTAAAATAAACCAAGAACACACAGTTAAGATGATAAAGAAGAAGAACACAGGAGAATAGCTTCAAAGGTTTTTCAATTCATTCAATTGAAAATAAGACGATTACAATTCGGAAGTACACTGAATACAAAGGCCTTAGTCGCTATTTATACTAGTTCCTAACGACCTTACTGACAAGATCTWGACKCRTGAAATCATCTAAGCCGTCCAAATAAAGTCGATTAAGTCCTAGTCACGTGAGAAGCACATGCAGCTAACAACCTTTGAAAAACAGTTGGGAGAGGATCTTCACAGAAGACGAAACCGCAGACCCTCTGTGAGGCATCTCAGAGGCTCTACTGTAATAGACTTGCTTGTTCTTATTGACAGAGGACCATTTTCCAGAACCTCTGTGAGAGACATCAGAGGTTCTGTCACATTTTACTTGCACGATGAAACAGCTTATGTTGCTAGTCCTCTGTTGTCTTCTGTGGAAGATACCCCTCTGTCAACACTTGCAGAATACTTTTTCATACTTTTACAAGAAATGAATATTAGAGCTAACAATCTCCCCCTAAGTATGGAAAAGTAAATTTAGACAAATGGTTGCAAGAAATGACTAATTGAAAGAATTACAAGAGGAGATTAAACTCATCCTCTGAAAAGAATTACATAAATGAACAAATTGAAAAATTTGTTGCTCAGGCCTACACTATTACAAGAATTAGTCCACAGCAGAGTCTGGATAGTCATCTACGACAAATTGCAGATCTGACTTGATAGTTTTGTAGACTTTGAACATCCATTCTCTGAAGGAGACTTGAACTTTGATTGTTTCCAGAAGGTGGTTCACTTCATCCGCCCTTAAATGCCCTATCTGCACCTCTGTCACCATTAGGTTGAACACCCACTCAAGAGACTCTGTTGAATATTTGTGCGTCTCTTTGGGATCGAAGAACCTTAGAATTTCATCCTTGTCCAGGAATACAAACCCAAAGATGGGATTGTGGACAATGGTGTTGGGATGAAATCTAAGCAGCCAACTTGGTCTGTTCTGTGGAGGAGAAATTTTTAGCTCTGGCTGGGCCAACCTAATTGCGATGTCGAAATATTTCTGGCTATAGAACTTGACTTGAGCG
>NC_037528.1:25767570-25769234 GCF_001531365.2 Cynara cardunculus var. scolymus | reverse complement strand
ATTCTGGTTTCTTCTTCTAGTATCGGCCTCTGGGTGGACCCCTCTGGTAGGATTGGCTTGACAGTTCCTACCAGAGCGTCAAACATACCCGTGGACGTTTCCTCTGGCATCTTCGCCATTTTAGAGGAAGAGCCTTCTCCAGCTCTAGGAATGGGGGCTCTGCCTTTTCTCGCTTGTGCCTCTGCCAAAGACGCCTTTAAAGGTCCGACGAGATCGGGGTCATCATACTCTTCTTCATTTATCTCCTCTGGCGTCTCAGAGCTTGACCCCTTCTGTGGCGACTCCTCTACTGCTTTACCCTTGCCTTTCCCCTTAKGCTCTTGAGATTTGTCTTTAGAGAATAGGGCAGCAGCAGAGTCAACTAATTTTAGTGGTATGGCAGAGGTTGTCTTCTTTGGTTCCTCTKTCTTCTTMTCYCCCTCATGACGATCATGGTCATCACCTCCTTGATCGTCATGGATTTTAGTGGCTTCTGCTTTGCAAGTAGTAAGGGGAGCCTTCTTCAATCGCTTTAAAACTTTGGAAGACGCCCTCTCCATCTTTTGAACGACCTCCTCAGCAATCACAGAGGCAGTGTTGATATCCATCTCTGTGGCCCATTTCATCTTAGAGATGCAGCGATAGATCTTATTTTTGAAGTTATCACCTTCTTTGACGAGTTTCTTCGTGCAGTCTCTTATAGCTTCGTTGCTTGCTCGGCATTCCTTAAGGAGTTGGTCGGTGTATTTCTATACGGTCTCTCCAAGGGCTTCAACCATTGCGTCTAGCTCTCTGCGAGTGGCTAGATGGTTAATGTTAGCCCTGGACGATTTAGAGTTAATGCCATAGGTGACCGCAGAGGAGAACATCCCTTTGATCTCGTCCTTGAAGGCAGAATAATCGGTGTAGCCGGCGGAAATAAAGTCAGCTGCAAATTGGGCGGCAACCTCTGTTAGTTTTGTCTTGAGCTTTTGGATTGAAGAAGGGTTGAGTGACAAGGCGTTGAAAGCTTCTGTGAGGTCGTCTTTGTTGAGGACAGAGCTCTGAAGGGCTGATACGGTCGCCTTGAGCTCAGAAGTTGTGGAAGTCAACTCCTTCAAAGCCTCTGTTAACGGGTGCAAGAGCCTCTGTCGCCGGTTGGGAGGAGAATAAGCTTTTCAACTCATCCATCCTCTTGAATACTTCTGTGACGAAGGTTTGTAACTCCTCCTTCGTCACATAAGTACTCTGGGAACCTATATCACCAACACATGGTGACCTAGTAGCCTCGGAGTGTGAGGCGCCCTCAGTGACTGGTTTTTCGATGTCAGCTCAGGGACTTCCACCGGATCCTCGAACATCTCCAATTGGAGAGCCTACCAGTATTCTGTCGATATCGTGCCTAGTAGGTTCAGAGCCTAACTCGACAGAGGGATCGAGTGTGGACTTTGGGCGTTCTAGACCCGCAGTCTCTATGAACCTCTCGTATGAATCTGAAGCATAACTTGGTTGTTCACTATGGTGTGGAAGGGTAACGGATGCCTCTCTGGGTTGTGACGAGTCCTTGGGCGAATGGACTCTTATTGTAAAACCAGCATCCTTTTGAGAGGATGTTGGAGTTGATTGTGGTTCTCGGGCTGTGCATTCGACAGAGGAGGAAAGAATGCCCTCTGCGAGGTAGGTTTGGGTTGGGTTCAGCGTGTGCA
>NC_037528.1:25764409-25765359 GCF_001531365.2 Cynara cardunculus var. scolymus | reverse complement strand
AGATACTTCAAAAGTTTTGGCACCTTCTGAGGTTTTGATTTTCATTTCAAAACTCCCCCTATGAGCCAGCTTCCATGGCTCCCCCTCGAACTAAAAACCATTTAAAATCCTAAGAAGAAGTATCGACAGAGAATCTGTTCAAAGAGCCTCTGAGAGCTATCACAGAGGATCTGTGAAAAGACTTCTGTGATTAAAAAAAAATTTGCTTCTTCAAAAGGTTTTATTCTTTTTAAGCACATACTCCCCCTCAAACTTTGCAAGTCTCTGCAAGATAAACCTGTTAACTATGAAAACAAGTGAAGGTTAATCAAGAAATAAAACTATATACAAAATGAAATTTAAAAGTAAAACTATATACAAAATGAAATTTAAAAGTAAAACTATATACAAAATGAAATTTAAAAGTAAAACTATATACAAAAAAAAAAGATTACTCAAAGAAAAACTTTATACAAAAAGAATAAACAATAAGTAAATAAATAACAATAAAACATACAACAAAACATTCTTCTTTCTTTAGGAATAATGACAGAAGCTCTAATGTGTCAGTCAAACATGCTGCTTCTTCTGCGATTAGACAACGTTTAATTTGGGTACCCACTTCCAATTGGGTCACTTAACATTAGCTTGTTTAAAGTATGACATAGCCTCTTTTGGTTTGGACTTATTGTTCTTTGAAGAAGAATTGCCAATTTCTCTATTGTTCACCCTAGATTCATGGATCTTTGGGTGAGAGACTAAACAGGAAACATTGCAAGAAGCTTTCTTAAAATTTTCATTAAAATCCTCAAAGAGGGGTACAGAATCTTTATTTTTAGAGCCCTTTTTGAAATCCTTTTCAAAAATCTTCTGTTGAGATCCTTTCTTTGGTTTTCTAGCTTTAACAGAGACAGAAGCAATGTTAGTTTGAAGCCATTTTCTCAATTGTTGCCAAGTGTAAATTGGTCTTT
>NC_037528.1:25741165-25763554 GCF_001531365.2 Cynara cardunculus var. scolymus | reverse complement strand
TTTTCACAAAGAGAAAGTTTTTCTTTGAGCTTGTAATGTTCCAAATGACATGAATCAAAATTATCAATTGATTCAGAAGATTAAGAAGTGGAAACCTCTTGGTCACTTGAGTAAGAGGAGTCTGAGTCAATATTTGTTATTCCACAGAAGATCTCATCCTCTGTGTCTAACAGAGGTTCATCCTCCTTAGCCTTAAAGTTATGATGTTCATGAATACACATGGCTCTGTTGTTCTCGATAGTTTTCTTTACTTCATCGATTTGTTTCTCCAATTCTGCCCAAATGTCCATAGACAGATGACAGTGATCAATGCATTTGAAGATCTCATGTGGTATAGCCATGATCAACATCCTTTTGCATTTGCTTTCCAATTCAACTAATACCTTTTCTTCATCGTTCCACTTTGTGATTGGTTTGGGCTCATAATGCTCAGGAACTTCAGGAGTTGTACCAGTTGCTGGAACTCTTGGAATCAAATTCATTGGCACAAATGTTGGATTATAGAGAAATTCACAAATTCTAGGGTGAATTCCCTCCAGGAAGTTGATCATACGCATTTTCCATTGTGAATATTCCTCTATGATAAGCGTATGAGGCTTTGATTGAGATCCAGTGCTCATGAATGAGGTATTGACCAAGTTAGCCATTGAAATTAGAAGAAACAGGGTAATCTAAAGAAAACTGGTGTTTTAGAAGACGTAGATTAATACCAAAAACATAATTAATTGAATAAGAATTCAATTCCTACTCTGATACCAATTGTTGGACCTGTAAATTCAGCTTTGATATTTGATCTAATACTTTGAATGAACTTTAAAACGATTAAAGTGCAGCGGAAACAATATTAAGAACAGAACAGAGTAAAATAAACCAAGAACACACAATTAAGATGATGAAGAAGAAGAACACAGGAGAATAGCTTCAATGGTTTTCCAATTCATTCAATTGAAAATAAGACGATTACAATTCGGAAGCACACTGAATACAAAGTCCTTAGCCGTTATTTATACTAGTTCCTAACGACCTTACTGACAAGATCTTGACGCGTGAAATCATCTAAGCCGTCCAAATAAAGTCGATTAAGTCCTAGTCCCGTGAGAAGCACATGCAGCTAACAACCTTTGAAAAAGAGTTGGGAGAGGATCTTCACAGAAGACGAAACCACAGACCCTCTGTGAGCCATCTCAGAGGCTCTGCTGTAATAGACTTGCTTGTTCTTATTGACAGATGACCATTTTCCAGAACCTCTATGAGAGACATTAGAGGTTCTGTCACATTTTACTTGCACGATGAAACAACTTCTGTTGCTAGTCCTCTGTTGTCTTCTGTGGAAGATACCCTTCTGTCAACACTTGCAGAATATTTTTTCATACTTTTACAAGAAATGAATATTAGAGCTAACAAATCTGGATACTAATCCAACTTCTAACAGTTCTTAGATTCAAACAAATTAAGATTCATAACAGTCCTTCGATTCAACCCATATTTAAGATTTAACGATTTTAGAGTTAGGGTTCTTATTTCCAGATTCATATCCAAGTTTTAAGGATTACCAAGTTCATTAACAGTTCGATTAAGTCCAACAAGATGATCCACAAACCTTTTATGATCAAAAACACAGTCCAATAGAGCATATAGATAAGAATAAAAAAGAATAGACGAAGAAGATCTTGAAGAACAGTCGTAGGAAGTTATACGGAGACGATGAGTAGAATAATGACTTGAGAGCTTGTGCGATGTAGAGTGAAACAGTAAAAGAGTGAAATGAAATTTGGACAACCACTTATATAGGTAGTGAGAAACTCTTCACATTCTAATCTGGACGAAGAGTTGTCCGGATTTGACTAAAACAAAACACAACACTCAAGAAAATCGGATAACACATGAACGGATTACCATCTCCAGATGACTCTTCAAATGCATTAGACATAAATCGGATGACTCTTCAACCGGATTAGACAAAATCCGGATGACTCTTTGAACGGATAACACCAAATCGGGATGACTCTTTGAACGGATTACAAATAAATGAGACTTAGCCAAAAACATATCTAATCTTATCCAGATGGGAGTTTATCGGATAGCCTCTTGTCCGAATTTGCTCTAAATCGGACATAACTTTGTCCATATATGACTCTCTTTAGATAAAGTTTCATCCGGATTGAGTCCTTATCGAACAAAGTGTTGTTCGGATTTAAACTAAATCGGAAAAACACTTATCTTTTAAACTCACAACTTTCAAAAAATTAGATATTATAACAGTACTTGTAAGAAAAATAAAGCAGTTAGCATCATACAGATATGTAAACTCCCTCTCGAAAAATGAGTCAGAAATTAAGAACAAAGTTCAACACTCCCCCTCAGATATAGATTCCATTATCAAAAGATTTTCAATCACAATGAAAAAATGAAATAATGATTTATATTAACAAATACATATATTTTGAAAAAAAGTATTTGACTTAAACTCAGTTCAATTAATTGAACAGTTTTTAAGAAAAATTTAAATTTTCAAATTCAACATACCTAACTTCGATTATAAAAAGCTGAAGTGTTTTTCATCTAAAGCTTTTGTACATAAGTCAGCTAGTTGAAGCATTTGCTTTCTTCAACCTTTGTATCCTTCTGGTCTATGGTTTTAGTAAACTTCTCTTGCTTGACTTCCTTCCCTTTTCTCTTATCATACTTCATAAATTTCTTCTTCCCAAATCTCTTCTAAAACTTCTTGATCAGCAAGGAAAGTTTCTTGGAAAACTCAATAATGTCATCATCAGAATCTGCAGAGGAATATTCAGTTGATTCAGTTTCTGACTAATTTGAAAATTGTCTTCAAACACTTTGGGTTTTTAGCTTTAGTTCTGCTCTTCCCTTGCTTCCCAGTAAGCAGATTTAATGAGTCAGCCACCTTCTTCTTTTCATTCACTAACTCTCTCACAGTCTCTTCTTGTTCAAACAAAATGTTGTACAAATCATGAATCCTTAGGCATATTCTTATTCATTTGTAAAATTCACTATAAGAGTGTTCCATTCTAGTTTCAGATTCTTCAGAAACTTGTATTTGATCTCAGACATGGATTTCTAAATTCCATTTCTTCTCAAATCATTCAGAACGTTGAATCAGTTGTAGGATTTAGTAATTGATTCATTCTCTCTTGCCCTAAACCCTTCATAAGCACTAATACACTGATTCATCCTACTTTGTACAGATTTCTCACTACCAAGCATATGCTTTTCAAGCTCATCCCATAGATCTTTTGCAGATCCACAAATATCTATTCTGTTAAACAGCTCATTCGGAATTTCCATTAACGTGTACGTCAATGCTTTCTTATCAATCAAGACCTTTTGTTTTTCAGTTTCAGTAAAATACTGAGGATCTTTCTTCTTTTTTGATGCATGAACAACAATACCCTCTTCAGTTGTCTGGGCAAGTAGATCTATGTAACTGATGTAAGGTCCATTCTTTATGGATTGCATCAACTTTTCATCTTTATTGTCTAGAAAATGGATCATCTGAACTTTCCATTGTAGATACTCGCCAATAGCAAGAACCGGTGGCTTGGAATCTGAACCAATACTCAACATGTCTTTAGACATTTTTGCAATGTAGACTTGAAATTGATATTTTTTAGAAAATCACTGGGACTGCATTTGAAAATCAGAAAGAAATTCTTGACATTTGAAAAAAATTTCAAACAGATTTCTTATCGCTCAAAAAAATGAGAATAATCCTTCTCGCTCAACAAAGCACACAAGATATCGGACAATGAAAAACAACTTATCGGACAACAAGTTGAAGTTATCAAACAATCCTTTATCGGAACAAGCTTGTTATCGCTCAACAAAGAAATATTATCGGACAAAGCTATGGACGATAAATAGAGTTATCAGATACAACTATGGGCGATAAGGAGAGTTACCTAACACAAGAGTGAGCGATTAGATTGACTTGAACGATTAGCAAATGTGAGCAATGAATTAAGATATCTAGATACAAAGTGTGTGATGAAGCAAGGTTATCCAACACCCTTTGTATGATAAGATGAGATATCACACAAAGCCTTCAAGCGGTAAGACTTGTTATCGGACAAGTATTTGATCAATAGAAGTTCTTTATCGTACAATACTTCACTCGATAAGGCTAAAAAACAGACAAATCCACTCAAGTATTGTTGGGTCAAGACTTTGTGCTTAATATGTTGTATTCAAGCTTTATTTCTCTTGTAATTCGTCTTGTATTTGTCTTAGTATAAATAAGTTTCCTTTATAGTGTATTATAAGAAATTGAATAGATTTGTCATTGTAATCTTTGAAGCAGATTGAATACGAGGAAGCATTTGAAACTCTCTCTCTCTCTACATTTTCTAATATCTTTCTATATTGTCAATGGCTATTGTGATCTTGATTCTTAATTGTGAATTAATTAATCTTTCTGGGATTATCAATTGCTATCAGAGCGGATTACAACGATTTAGGAAATTGAATTGGATTGAATCGAACCAGAATTGGATTAGAACTTCGACATTTTGGACAATTCTTGATCGTATCATTTTTACCTACTGTTCTAATCACAATTTCATAATCTATTTGATTTTCTGTTTGAGTTTGTTTGAATTGTATGAGGATTTTGATTTGAAACTGATATGAATAATTCAATTTCGTAATTGAATTGATTTCAAGTGTCAATTTTGATTTTTTTGGAAATTCGTGTTCTTGAAAAATTCATACTTTGTTCTTACAAATTTTATCAAATTGGTCATTTTTTATAAGTGTTTGATTAAAACTGGTATTGAAATCTTGTTCGTGGTCAATTTGTGAATTGATCTGTGTTGATTTTATTTAATTTGATGTAATTTTGAGTGTTTTTGGATTGATTTATGTATTTTCACTAACAGTTTCTTTAGTTACCTGATGAACATATTCATCAAGCGATAAGACTCAGTCATCGACCGTTGAATATCTTTGTTGACCAATTAGTTGTGATTTGTGCAATAAAAGGTTTTTGATTGATAAGTATTGTGCGATAAGATTAATTTGATAGGATAAGTGTTGTTTGATATGGAGTTGTATCCGGTCAAAATCTGTTTGATAAAAGTGTTGACCGATAAGGATTGTTATCAGATAAAGTATGTCTAATAAGAGGTTGGTATCGATCAAGTGGTGATTGATAAGGTGAGTTGACCGATAAGGTGTTTTAGCCGATAAGGGTTGTCTGATAACCTTGTTTGGGAGATATACTTGGTGTCTGATAAAGTTGGTTTGTTTGTCCGATAAGAGTTTGTTTTGGATTCTCTAAGTTTTGAACTGTAAAAAGATCAAAAGATTTAATCAATTCAATTTGTGTGAAATGGCATTCATGATAGAAAGAGAGAATAAGGAACTTAAGGAAAGAATTTATGAGTTGGAGAAGAAGTTTAAAATGGAACAAGATAAATGTTAGGTTTGAGTTTTAGAGCTTATATGTTGTATTCAATCTTGAAGTTTCTCCTTGTAGTTTTGTATTTGGTTTGACCTTCAAATAGATTAGTCTTAGTGGTTAGAAGTAGAAGTGAGTTTAATCGTGATTAGTATTGTAATTGTTGAGCTACGAAGATAATATACATACTTTGACTGTTTGACTTTTTCTTTCAAGATTCATAATTCTTGATATTGCCATTTATTGTGTTCTTGATGATCTTTGAAGATTTTTTTGATTGAACAATTGGAACTTTCAATTGGTATAAGAGCTTGGATGCAGCGATTTGATTGAAGAAATTACACGAATTTCAACATTTTTATGCACAATTTCTGAAAATCATAGAAAATTCATCGAGGAGTTCTTGAATGTTCATAGAGTGTTCTTGAGCTTTTATTATAATTTTCATAAATTTCATCTCGAATCTCTTAAATTTTTGGTGTTTGATTGTTAAAATATTGATCTTTGTGTGTGATTTTATGTTGTGAATCATTCTTGTTCACATAATTTTGTGATTTGGTCATTATCTTTGGAGATTTGAAGGAATTTTTGGGTTTTGAAAAAGGTTTTGTTCGTGTTCAAAATCATAAAATTTTGAGTTTTTTTATCCTATTTTGCTTTAATTTTTGAGATGTTTTGTGTTTTGGTTAATGAAATCTTGTTGCTGATCGTATAAGTCTTAAATATCGGTTATCATCTTGACCAAATTTCTTAAATATCGGTCATCTCCTTGTCCGATTTTGTGTTTGTTGTTTGTGTGAAATCGATCAACCATTTGTCCGTACTCTTCATAATCCGGACATAGCTTTGTTCATGAATTTCTTAATTTGCAAATCAATTTAAGTCTGTAGGTATCCTATCAATCTATCCGTATTTAGCATACATCGGTCATCACTTTACCTAATTTAGCTGTTATCCGGAATCCTTCTTGACCGGATTTGAGGTGATCCGTGTGAAACATTGCCCATGTAATCTTGTCCGTATTTTACATTAATCGGAAGTCACCTTGTCCGTAGTCAATTTTGTCCAAGTCCTTAACCAGATTAGATGTTATCCATGTGAAACTGTCCATATCTCTTTCATTGGAAGACTCCTTGTCCGTATTGGTGCTTTCATATTTGATTGAATGATTTTTTATTAAGTCATTGAACGTATTTCTTCTCCGGACAACTTCCTTAGTTGTTCAAAGTTGACTTGTAATATTTTTAAATCGATTACCTTTTTGACCGAATTATTGTGTTTGAAGTCTGTTGACCAAGTTGTTTATATTGCTTGTTATTTGATAACTTCTTATTCAAATAGAACTTGAAGTTTGAAAATTTTGCTAAGTGCTGATTTTTGAATTTTAAAGAAACTGTGTGTGATTTTGAGGTATTTTTGGATATTATTTTCTTTAATCAATTTCTTGAACTGCAGAGATTCTTTGGTGTTTAATCAATTCATTGTGAATTTTTGAAATGACATTATATTCTGAGAGAGAAAACAAGGGAACTGAAAGAGAAAATTTTTGTTTTAGAGAAGAGTCTGAAAGAGCAAAAAGATAAATATGTAAAGGTATTTTGTGAGAATCATGCAAATTTTGTTTGGGCTAATGAGATGAAACAAGAACTGAAGAAATCTGAAGAAGAAAAGAAGATTCTTCAAGCTGAGATTGATGAACTTCTTGGAAAATATATTTATCTCTGTGCAAGTCAAAAGAAAAACTTTGATTTGTTAAGGGAAAATTCCAGACTGACATCTAGAGTTTAGAAAATTGAGAAGATCTTAGAATCTGAAAGAAAAGAGTCAGATGAAGAAAGGATAAAGCAGATCAAAGAGAAGTATGAGCTGAGAAAGAGAATCCATAAAGTAGAGAATGAATTGACTGCTGAAAAAAGTTTACAAGAAAAGCAGAATGATAAGCTGATAGAGGCTGAGAAAAGGTTTAGTGCTGAAAGACAATATTTTGAAAGCAAAATAAAAGCTTTAGAGCTTAATGCTACAATGCTTTCAAAAAAAATTCTCAGATTTCGAACAAGTTATCATCTTGGAACGAGCCAAGTTTGATACTTAAATGAAAGAATATGAGGAAGAATGTCAAAAGAAGCATTTGGAAATGTTTGACATCATTGCTAAAAAGCAGAAAACTTTAAATGAAGAGAAGAAAGTTTTTGATTTGGAAAAGAAAAATATTGCTAAAAAGAATGCATCAATTGCTAAAGAGCTAACTGAAAAGAAGAAATGGCTTGACATTGCTTCAAAGAATGGTAAAGAAAGTTCAGAAGAAGAGAGAAAAGAATTTGAGAAAGAAAGAAAAGATTTTGAGAAAAAGAGAAGAGAATTGGAAGGTAAGTTCTCGGAAACTTCAAAGAAATTGTCTGATTTAAAGACAGAACTTGTAGCTGAAATGAATATGAGAACTGAACTTAAGAAGAAATATGATTTAATTACTGATGAGAGAGACCAATTACTTAAGAAAATAAAAGATTTTTCTAAATCAAATGCTGAAAGCTCAACTGGTTCTCAATCTAAGTGTAAAACCTGCTTTTATGACTGTTCTAGTGTTAAATCCAACAGTTATTCAAGCATCTCTAAATCAATTGTTTCTAAAAACAAGTCTCATACTTCTAATCAGTTTTACAAAGGTTATGTCATTGAATCATTCAATAATTTTTCAAAAGTATAACAAGTTTGGGTTAATAAAGTTGATTCTGTTGTTTCTCATAAACATGTTGTTTCTCATAAACATGTTGTTACCAATACTATTCTTCCTATGAAGTCTACTAATCAATTGATCAGTCTTAGCAAGAGAAGAATTTGGTGCTCAACTTGTGGAACTAATAATTCTGTCAACAAAAAGAAGTTCAACAAATGGTATGGGAACAACTGCTATGAGAACAGTTGTAATACATATAACAGGTATGAAAATGACTAGTATGGTTCTTATTGCATATCTGATTTACCTGTTAAGAGTGCCAAAAAGAATTTATCTGATAAGAACAGATGGTATGGCAGTTATAACATCCCTCAGGCTAATACTAACAAAGTAGGACCCATGTTTTTCTGGGTACCAGAATCTACTTAATCTGTTTTGCAGGTATGTCATATGTTGTGCTGACAAGAAATATCATTTATATGATACACTGATGCAGGGGGAGTGTGTAATTTTCCTGAATATAGTTTCTAAGCACCCAATTCAGGACTTGTTCTTCAATTTTTGAGTTGAAATGTTTCCATACTCTGAGTACATGAGAATAAATTTTTATCTGTTTAGATTTTGAGCTGATAAAGAAAACAATGAGATCTATTTTCTAGAGGGAGTACTGAAAGAATTATTGAAAATGTTTTTGGAATCTGAGTTGATTTTAAAACGAGTATCATTTCTGATCAGGTATTTCTTGAGAATTTACTTGTGTAATTTCTCTTCATACATATTTCCAATACCTGTTTCAGCTATTCTTCAAATTGTTATCATCACGTCTCTTAAATGAAAATCATTTTCGGTGATAATACACTCGTTTGCATTCAAAGTTGTTTTCTGAGCATATCTAAAACATATTTCTTTGATTGATTCATAATTCAGTAGAATACATGATATCAGGTCGGCTAGGTGTAAGATCCAGCAAAGAATCGATCATTCCTCTGTAAGCGGTAATGTTTACAGTTTCCCATTTGGGTCCTTGTTCAACGTGAAAGGAAGATCCATGAGAGTCGTCATATATGAACTGTTGGTTAGGTCGAATTTCTTCAACATATCCCTGACATACTTACTCTAACTGATAAAAATGCCTTTATCAGATTTCTTAACCTAAAGACCTAGAAAATATGTCAGTTCTCCCATCATGCTCACGTGATATTCTTTATTCATGCGTTCAGAGAAACGAAAACATAAAGAGAGCTTAGTTGAACCAAAAATAATATTATCGACATAAATTTGGTCTAGAATGATATGACCCTTGACTTTCCTAAGAAATAGGGTTTGGTCAATCTTTACATGGACAAATTTCTCAAAGATGAGAAATGAATAAAGGGTGTTATACTAGGCACGAGGGGCCTATTTTAACCCATAAAGAGCTTTATCCAATCGACAGACAAGAGTTGGATACTTTGGTCAAGAAACCATAGAGGTTGTTCAATATAAACTTTCTTTTGAAGTTTTCCATTTAGGAAAGCGCTCTTTACATCCATTTGGTAGACTTTAAAGTCCTTAATGGCAACTTAGGTTAGGAAAAGTTGAATTGTTTCGAGTCTAGCCACTGGTGCGAAGGTCTCATCATAGTCAAAGCCTTCTTCTTGCATGTATCCCTGAGCAACAAGTCGAGTCTTGTTACGGGTTACATATCCTTGTTCATCCAACTTGTTGCGATAGACCCATTTGGTGCCTATCACAATTTTCCTAGATGGACATGGGATAAGGTACCATACTTTATTTCTATCAAACTCAATGAGTTCTTCTTGCATAGCATTGACCCAACTTAGGTCAATGATGGCTTTGTTGATTTTCTTGGGCTCAACTAAAGAAAGAAAGTTGACAAAGAGATAGGTATTACCTAAACCGTGACGAGTCAGAATACCTGCACTTGGATCACCAAAAATTTGATCGATGGGATGACTTTTTGTCCATTGCTGAGCTAGTAGATGACATAAATTGTCATCTTCTGAGTTTGAGGGCTCATGTATAGAAGATGAGGCTTCAACAAGAGAGTCTTCAACAACAACTTGAATTGCCAAATGAGCCTCCATAAGAGATTCATTTACTAAGAAAGAGGTTTTCAGTGACTGTAGGATCAGTATTTGAAGTAGAAGAGCATAAATGACTAATAGGAATGGCAGCAATCCCTAAAGAGGATTCAACTTCGTTATTAGTCATATCTGGAATGATAAATGGATCATCGTTAGCTTCAGAGAGATCGGCGTTGGGTTAATTGTTAAATGAAGCTTTAAGTTCTCCATAATGAGATATCATCCAGTTGTCTAACTCTTCTTCATCATCAAAGACGGGTTTAGAGTTAGCTGATTGAGATTCATCAAACATGACATGAATAGTTTCTTCTATTGTTTATCATCTTTTTTTAATACTCTGAAGGCTTTGAATAGTGAAGAATATCCAAAAATATTCCTTCATTAGCTTTGGGATCAAAATTTCAAAGATGATCTATGTTGTTTAAGATGTAGCATGTACAACCAAAGATGTGTAGAAATCTAAGAGAATGATTTCTGCTATGGAAAAGTTCATAAGCTGTCTTCTTGAATCTCTTAACAATCAACGACCGATTTTGAGTAAAACATGCAGTATTGACAGCTTTTGCCCAAAATTGAGTAGAGAGACGAGATTAGCTGAGCATAGATCGAGTGGCTTCGATTATCGTTTGATTTCTCCTTTCAGTGGCTCGGTTTTATTATGGAGTTCTTATAGCAGAGAAATTGTGCGAGATTCCCTTGTTCTCGAGGAAGTTATCAATGGTACAATTTTTGAATTCAGTGCCATGATCACTCTTTATAGAGTGCACCTTGATGTTGTTCAGTACTTCTATGTGCTTTATGAACAAGATGATTTCTTCAGGTGCATCACTCTTGGATCTGAGAAAGAAAACCCAAGTATACCTGGGGAACTCGTTAACAACAAGGATTGTGTATTTCTTTCTAGCTATAGATTGTACATTGAGACGGCCAAATAAATCCATATGTAGTAGCTGAAGCGGAGAGGTCACTAGAGAGACTTGTTTTGATTTAAAAGTAGATTTTACCTGCTTTTATTTTTCACACGCTGAGCAAAGAGATTCCTTTGTAAAAGAGTGTTGAAGAAGGCCAATGACGAGTTCTTTTCTAGACAACTCGTTCAGCGTCTTGAAGTTGAGATGAGAAAGTCGTTTGTGCCACAACCAGTTGATATTTGAAGATGCTTTAGAGCAAAAACAACTATTCTCAGTGAAGGGAGAATCTATGTTGATGACAAATACATTCTCTTGACGAGAGCCTATTAGAGAAAGATTGTCATCTTTGTCAAAGACATAACATGTATTCTTCAAAACTTTAATCATGAAGTCTTTATAACACAATTGACTGATGCTGTGAAGATTGTACTTCATTCCTTCAACATATGCAACACATCTGAAGGTGGTTGCATCATTGGTTAATATATCAAAGCCTTTGGTATATCCTTTTCCATTTCCTCCAAACGTTGCAGAAGGGCCTCTTCCATCTTTATAGTCTGAGAGCATAATTTTGTCACCAGTCATATGTCTTGAGCATCCACTATCTAGATACCAAATGCCTTTGACTTCCTACAATATAAAAGATATTAAGTTCGCTTTGGTACCCATTTCTCAATGGTCCAACATATTTAGAGGCGACATCTTTCTCCACTGATACTGAGATCTCAGAGTCAGCAAGAGTCTTCACTGAACCTGAAGAAGAGGTATCAGTAGTATAATTAACATTAGTTGTTTTAACAACTTTTGTGGATGATTTCACGTCAGCTAACTTTTTAGCCTTAGTTACTTTCTTTACCTTAGCTGGTGAAGCGACTATGGTAGCTGAAGGACACTTACTGGCAATATGAGTGTTGGATCAAAATGTTGTATTCAAGTCCATGTGCTTAAAACGGTTTTAATATGCTTTGTAATCATTAGTTGTAAATTTCCTTTTAAGAAGGTTTATTTCCTATTTTAGAAATTGCTATAAATAGTAGTTTGGTAGTTTTGTTGGTTAACGAGCTGACACAATTCATATGCATACAATGAGAGATTGAATGTATCTTGTAATCAAGAACTTGTAATCTTTTGACTTGAATAGACTTGCCGACTGATTCATTTCATCTTCTATGTTCTTAATTGTTTATATGATTTGTTAATTATGACTTGAATCTGGGATCAGAATTGGTACCGGAGCTTAATCAGATCAACTAGATTGGATTTAGATTGGAATCTTGCATTGAATTCTTGATTTTATGTTTTCGAAGATATGGGTTTCTGTTCATGTGATTTTTGATAAATTTGGACTGTTTGATTCATATTTTTCATATTGGTTTGCATTCAATTTGTTTCTGTATTATTTTTGAACCATTCTATGCAAGAAATTTGCATATAAAGATTTTGGGGCCTTTTTCAATGTGTCATTTTCTTGAAAACCCAAACTAATTTGCGGATTATAAATTCTAGTATCTTTGGGATTATTTCTCAAAAAAATTAGATTTGTTCAGATTGGCCTCTTGTGTAATTAAAATCTTCCAACTGTTTGATTTTATCATAAAGATTTAATCTTTCGACAAAAATCATGTCAAACTTTAATTGAATATTATCTCTTTCGCACTCTACTTCACTCAACTTCTTTTTAAGTACCAGAAAGTCATTATTGTGACAACGCATTTGATGTAAATTTATTTATCAATGGTTGTGCTATAATTGATTCTAAAGGGATAGAAGTTATTCGTGTTGAACGTTATGGTAATCTGTATGCGGTTAATTTTCCAACTCTGACTGCTTCACGACCTATTTGCTTAATCTCCAAAGCAACAAAAGAAGACAGTTGGACATGGCATCGCAGATTATCCCATCAGAACTTCAGAGATATTAATAAGCTTGTACGCAGCGATCTTGTAATTGGTCTACTAGAACTCAGATTTGATAAGAATTATCTTTGTTCAGCATGTGAAAATGGGGAAGATTACAAGAAGTTCTCATAAAGCCAAATCTGCTTCTTGTTGTGAATCACCTCTAGAGATGATTCACATGGATCTGTGTTGAATAATGCGGACTCAATCGCTGGGTGGCAAAAGGTATATTTTGGTGATGGTCGACGAGTATTCCAGATACACGTGGCTAGAGTTTCTTAGAGCCAAGTCTGATGCGTCGGAGCTTATTATTGCATTCATCAAGCGTATTAAAGTTCTTTTACAACTTCTGGTTCAAAAGCTTCGAAGTGACAACGACACTGAGTTTACAAATGAGACCCTTCAAAGTTTTCTTCAAACTGTTGGGATTTCTCACAATTTTTCTGTTGTTCGAACTCCCAACAAAATGGCGTTGTTGAAAGAAGAAACATAACATTAGTCGAGGTTGTTCGTACTATGATGGCTTATTCTAGTCTGCCTCTGTATTTGTGGGCTGAAGTTGTGGCTACCGCTTGCTTCACGCAAAATAGAACGATCATCGTCAATCATTTTAAATAAAATTGCTTATGAGTTAATAAATAGAAGAAATCCTAACATTAAATTCTTTAATTTTTTTTGGCTGTAGGTGCTTTGTGCTTAATGATCGAGACAATCTCGAGAAATTCGATAAAAAGGCGAAAGAAGGCTACTTCATTGGCTGTTCTCTAAAGTCTAAAGCCTTCCGAGTCTAAATCAAACAATCAAATATTGTCATTGAGAGCATCAATGTCAGATTTGATGAATCTTCAACATCTGAACAACACAGTTCAGAACTCAATCTACAACCTTTAGCTTCTATACAAAATAGTGTAAAACATGTACCAAATAGGACAATGAATTTTGATTCTACTATTAAATCTAATTTAGATTCATTGTTCAAAGACATATCTGATATGACTTGGGATATTCTTGCAGATTATGAAATATCGATCTACCCAAGGTGAATGAACCAGTGGTCCTGATTCCGCAAGTTACACAACTTTTTGGAAAATCTGAAGCTGGTTGTTCAACATCAAATGCGGTCCAACCTGAAATTGATGAATTTACTAAATTCAAGCTTGTTCAAGCTAAGGAACATACTCAACAGAGATTGTTCAATCTGATGTTGATCAATATCAATCTTCTTTACCTGCTGATAAAGTTGAACATTCTGAGATTCAAGCAGAAATAAATTCTGAAATTCAAGCTGTAACCGACGAGTATGATGATCAAAACAATTTAACTGATGTTCAACCCCTACCTTGTACTCACAAGTGGACAAAAGATCATCCCCTAACTCAAATTATTGGTAATATGAATAATAGAGTGAAACTGTGTTTAAAGAAGTAGAACTGTGTTTCAACTTCTACTATTGAGGTAGAATACGTTGCAGTAGCTACTTGTTGTTCACAAGTTTTGTGAATGAAGACACAACTTCAAGACTACGGATATACTTTCTACAAAGTCCCTATCAACGGTGATTCCAAAAGCGCAATTGCAATAACTTCTAATCTAGTTCAACATTCTAAGACCAAACACATCAATATCAAGTATCGTTTCATTAAAGATAATGTTGAAAAAGGATCAATTGAAACGCATTTTGTGCAAAACATTTCCAGCTTGCTGATATCTTTACAAAACCTCTCGATGAGAAAAGGTTTTGATTCTTAGTTAGCAAGCTTGCAATGCTAAATCTGTTTGTGTGAATATGATCCATCTGTTTAGGGCGAGTCTAAGTCTTAATATGAATTTGTATCTGATCTTAATGTTCTTAATTGTCAAATTCTATGTACTTGTTTGAGTTTTTGAGTTCTATTGTCAAGGGGGAGCTCATCATCACATATTATCTAATCTGCCATCATTCTCAAGTATATCATTTTTATCCAACTCTGAATATGCATAGAAGAAGGACAACTTCTATGTGTATAAAATCGTTTTCTTAAATCTTCAAACCACTTTTGAACTTAAAATGTTTTCATGTCTAAGATGTGTGATTTTAAATGATTTTTATTTTTATTCTGCTCGGAACGAGTACCATCTCTGATCAGGTATTTCTTTGGAATTATACTTGCGTATTTTCTCTTTGAACATAACTCTAATATTTGTTTGAACTGTTCTTTAAAATGTTATTATCACGTCTCTAAAATTGTGATAATCGGGTTCCAGTTATATAATTTGGGGCGATTTTGAAATTTGGTAAGTGATTATTTGGTTAAAATGATTATTTGTTTATTATAACCCATTATATATATATATATATATATATGTATGTATGCATGCATTTGTATATGTTTGAATGTGAGTAGAGGGAGTTTTAAATAATAAAACCTTCACCGCTTGTTTTGGAAAGTGTATAAAAAGGGGATGAATTCAATTCATCCTCTTCATTGCCATTTTGGGAAGGAAAAAGAGTAAGGAGAAAAAGTTGATTATGTGGGATTTTGCTAAAGAAAGGAAGCAAAAATTTTGTGATTATAATTTGGAGTGTTGTTGTGTGATTCTTCTTTCAAACTTTTGCATATAGGTGAGTTTTACAAAATGCTTGGACACTAAATATGATACTTCTAGTGGTATTCTGGTTATATGATGTTAGTTAAATGCATTTCAAGTTAGATATATTTCATATTTCATCGCACAAAAATGTCCTATAAGGACTTTTTATTGTTTTTAGTGTTGTCCGATGAGGACTCTTATCGCACAATGTGTTGTCCGATAAGGACCTTTATCAGACAAGGCATCATCCGGATTTTAAACTTAAATGAAAACTGATTAAATAATAACGAACGACCCTTCGGGTTTTATTTCAAATCACTACTCTTTGGATTAATCAAATATGATATCTCAAAATCATTTGAAAACACAAGCAATTAATGCCTCCAGCTATAAGTCATTTTCCCCTTATCAATAACATCATTGTTATCATTTCAATAAGAGCAATATTCCCAAGTCTTCATGTCACAAAGAAATGTTGACTCAGAATTATCACATCTTACGGAAGTGATAACAAGAGTTATAATAGTAACCACACACACAAATGCCACCCTTATCCAAATGTACACATCTCCTTGATACGACACCCTTATCTCATTTTACACATCTTCTTGATATACCACTCTTATCCCATGGTACACCTATCCTTGATAGGTCACTCTTGTTTCCATCTCAAATCTACAGATAAATCTGAATTTTTAGCCAATAATGGCCTAAAAATAGTTTCATAACAGAAACTTTATCTCAAGAACTCTCATAGTTCTTAAATTCACTTTTCCAATCTCATCTCAATATTTCTTTCAAAACAGATTTCTCATCACAACAGTTTTGAAAGAAACAACATTATCTTTCCTCAAATTAAATCAACATTTGAAAGATATAGATCCCCTTTTCAACCCAAACAATTTAGAAACTGTTAAACAACATTTTGGGAAAACAATTGTTTTTATTGAATAAGTTTTGGGTGATAATTGCCCTTATCGGCCAACACCATGGTCGATAACCCTTCCTCATCGATTAGCACTACATTCCGGACAACACTTAGAGAGATAAACATACTCACCTGTCACACTCTATCTCCATACAATCTCATTGACAACACTGTTTCTGGTAACCAGTATCACCGGTCAACACTCTGTCCGGTTAACTACCTCACCGGTAAAAACTTGCAATATAAATATTAAAAATCGGCTAAGGCTTTGTCCGTCAGTATACTCACCGGACAAGGCATGAATGATAACAACTCCAATCCGGTCAACACTTTACTATCCAAATATTAAACCATTCAACACTTGGGTGATAAGGTGCCCAATCCGGACAACTTTATGTCTGATAAATGCCTTCACCGGATAGCACTATGTCCGATAAAGTTCTCATCAAACGATGAGAATAAAATGAACAACTACTATTCTAAGCCTCATGTCACCTATTTATAGGTGACATTACAATGTAAGCCCAAGCCCTTTACAAGAATATTACAATACAATACAATATGAATGTCTTTATAAAACATTTATAATACTTAGGACTATTTTGGTCCTAACACTTTGCAAAACTGTTGTACATAGAAGGTCATACAGCTAAATAGCCCTAAGTTTTCTAACCAATATTGTCATATTCTTTCATTATTTAATAAAATAATAACGGTGAGGTTGTGCATAGTTCTTTGAATGAACGAAATGGTAAAACCATATAAATGAGAAATGTATATCCAATTCCTATAAGGAATGTTAGACTTCTTAATTATGAATCATATGAAATATGTGAATCTTATTTATTAGGAAAAAATGACAAAAGTTTTTTTACTAGACATAACAAAAGGGGAATTGATGTCTTAGGAATCATACATAGTGATCTCATTGGTCCTATGATAACAGATGTTAGAGGTGGTTATAAATAATTCATCATGTATATTCATCGTTTGAGTAGATACGAATCTATATATTAGACGCAAGATATATTCAAATCCTTCAAAATGTTCAAGGAATTCAAGAATGAAGTGCAAAACAAACTTGGTAAAAGTATTATCATTAGAGTCACCTACATGGCTTTGGTGATAACACTGAAACAATGATCTAAATAAACATGTGGATTGTTTTAAAAATGTGTTCTTGTCCTAGGATTTGAAATTAACAGAAGGATCCAACTATTGTTGGATTCATTTTGTAGTAAGCAATTCGATTTACACCTTGTAAATCGGTGTCATAACTGACCTTACAAATAAGATTTCCTTCGTAATATTATTTGTTCTATTTATGTAATTTGATCTAATCCAAGCATATTGTCTTCGTTAAAATTGAAAACTAGTCAAAGAGAAGTTAGAAAGACACCAAAGCAGTACGACGAGACATCTAGTCGAATTAAGTCCTTAATTGATTCACTTGTAAGAAAGTTGGACAAAATACTTTCTAGCAAGCCAATTTGTAGTGAACACATGTCGATCAAATCTCACCCACCAACTTTCACTCACTCTTGTCCTAGTGTGGAAGCATGCTCTGCATGTCAGCAGAAGTAAGTTTATTTTACTTACTATATTATTCCTTTTGCAAACAATAGGATGAGTTGGGAAAGCAAATGTTATAACACCCAAAATTCTGGAATGTGTCATTTTGAGTTTTATTTAGTGTTTTCGCCTTAGATGTACCATTATTAAGTTTATGTGGTGGTGAATAGGAGTGGCATATGGTCATGCTAAGCAACCTAAAGAAATCAAGTTTTAGCGCAAATAATAAGCCACATGGGTTAGTTGTGGCTTAGGCTACGACATAAGTCGCATGATGCTCTATTCGTTTTGAGTTGAGAAACACGGGCGACTATGCGATTTAAGTTGCGGGAATCATGTAGGTGGGATTTAAATGGATTTTTGGTTAGGGTATGGATCATTTCTCCTGTTCTCTCCTTCTCTATACATTAATGGCAACTTTGGGAGCTTAAGAAACATTTTCTAGGGACATTTAAGAGCATGTAAAGCAACAGACTCAAGTGTTGGTGAATGGGAGCTTCAAGATCTCTTCATCTTCTTTTTAGTATTTTACTTGGTTTTTAGGTTTTGTCAAAACCTAGCATTGTGATTTCATCATACTCTTTATTAAAACTATATATATGATTAAATGCTTCACTTTTAGTCACCCAAATGCTGGCGATTTTGTTACATTTTGATGATTATGGTTCATTTTTAGTATTTTTCTGAGATTTGTACCCATTTGGAAAATTAAATGTGATAATCCATTATATATTTCATGAAAGTGAATGGTTTTACATTATAAACATTATGAAGCTTGAACTCAAGGATTTTACCATACGTTAGTTTTAGTAATAAAATGGAAATGTTGTCACTTGGTCACTTGTTGCACATGAAAGTTCACGTGTTTAGAATGATTTAGCATTTCTAGATGCTATTGAATAACAGACTGTAATGTAATGGATAGGTTGTATTTTAGCTAGAAATTAACATTAGGTCATCAAGAACATTGTGGTGCATGCTTTTAAAGTCGAACATCAGGCATTGACTTTATGGTGTAATTTCTAGTGAATGAGCATATCTAGAATCATTGGGGGACTCAACTTATAGACCATGGATGGTTGAACTTGATGACCATTGATTTGTAGTGGGGCTCATTAACGTAGATATGGGGCTTTCTTGGTCCCGTTAGGGTCTACAAGATGTGTATAACAGTTTGCAGAATGGGGGGGGGGKGAATACAAACACAATAAATTTTCAAATTTAAAATATATACTGATAAAGAAAGATCAATACAGATTTTACAAGATTGTTTGCGAAAAGATAAGGTAAATATAATCTATCTAAACAATCTAAGTTACATACTAATTCTTAGCAAAGAGAAATGATTTGATGTTTATGACTTAGAAGAAAGTAAGTTCTTTCTGGGTAAGAACTATTTAGAATACTTAAAAGATATTCTAACTTGCTTTTGAAGATAAGCGTATTGTGTTCTTAGATGTGTGTTCTTTAACGTATGAACGTAAGAGTTAGGGTTTAAGATTATCTCTTCATGGAGATAGAACACATGTATTTATATCCATTGCATTAAATGCACATTTAATGCAATGCAGTAGGGTTTGAACTTGTGTCAAGCCTTTAGAGAAAAACTTGTCCTTTGCTAAAGTGAATAGTATAAAAGCCTATTCATGAGCAGACATCCTTTCATGGAGTTGGTGGGTAATAGAGTCAACTAAACGGCTATGTACCATACTAAGCTCTAGAAAGGGTATGGGTTTGTCCTTTGTGTGTATAAGGACAAGACAAAAACAATCGTGCTCAACAAGCTTCTTTTGATCGCTGAATGCTAGAATAACCTGAAGGTCTCTTTAGCATGCGTTGAGGCTTGGGCAGTCTTCACACATGTGTAGACCAGGTTTTAATCACTGAATGCCACTTCAGATCATGAACTCACTAGTCTCTAATCTTCAGTTTCAATCTTCGAATTTCGCTGAAGGTTCTTTGGTGTGAGTTTTGTCTTCTTGAAATATCGTTGTCGCTGATGGATTTACATTACATGTTCTCAGTGATCACTGAACAGACTCAGTGATGATCGCTAGAACTGAAAGACAGAAACATAAATACTTCATATAAGGTAAAAGGTATTATCATCAAATCACTGAGAGAGAGGATCAACAGACTTATTTTTGTGTTCTATCACTATCAATTGAAAATTAGATCTCCTTCATCATAGCAAGATGTGTTTTAACTTTATATCTTTGAAAATGAGGTAATTGGATGGTTGATTTGATAAAGTTTATGTTTCTCATTTAAGCATTACATGACCTTGTATATTATCTACTTGAAGTCACTAGGCATTAAGTCTAACATTTTTTTTTCTTAAAATGACATGTATATCAGGATCCTCATGTGAAGGGGCCACAAATGCTTGAGTCTAGTGGTGATGCTGGAACTGGACATGGCGGCTGATGATAACGTTAGGGAGTTCGGATACGTTAGTAGGGGCCTCGAGAAGAGTTATCTTTTCTGTTTAACAGTCTGTCCACCCTGGAATCGACTCAGTCGGAGGTAGGGTGTAGTAGAGGCATTTTTAGGGTAGCAACTTTTGGAGGACTTGCAGGTTGATTGATGATAGAACTTTTGGTGGTTATAACGACACCCAAATATATTTAATTTCTAGAATTGATTTAGCTTAGGAGGTTGTTAACTATAACCCTATTCTTGTCTTGTAAACATTATGTATAGTCCCTTTTTGGGTGAAAATTGGATTCCTATATTTATTCCATTTTTTTTTGTGGTTCAAATTTTCTCCTATTTTAGAAGTGTAACAAATTTCTACATCAATGTTGTGGACTGGTATGAAGGGTGCATGCATGCTCAGATCAAAGACTAGATGAAGACACATGTCCAAGTTGGTACATCGCATTTAATGCATGAACTGCTATAAAAAGATAGTGTAATCCAAACCACCGTTTGAACAATTAATGAGTGCAATTCTAGGAAAACTGGTGGCTCCCCAACAAACTTTCTTTGTTCTTCATTTATGCAAGAGAGTTCTTTGTGATTTTTCTTCTAATAGCTTTTATAAACAAATTGTCATTCTTGAAGATTGTTCTTTGTGAACAAATCTGCAATTCTTTGCTTTCCAATCAATAAGACAAATTTAAAAAAGATCTGTGTATCAGTATCTAACTCCCATTCTACATATATTTGTTGTTGAGTCATTAACTCTATTGGGACCAACATATTATTTGACCGAGGTGGAGAATACTTAGACCAACACCTTATTGATCCTCTAAAAAATTGTGGTGTTGTATGCACCCTACCTTCTCGACCCTACTTCCACATGGGATATATTAAATACATCTAGTTTGGTTTGGTTAGATAGCCATTTTTGATGAGTGAAAACCTAATTCACATCTTTCCTTATATTACCCTTATTCATATTTCAGATTTCTTATTAGACTTTTTATGTTAGGAAAAATGGGCAATGTAAATTCAGTGGCCAAATCATAAATATAAAAAAAAATTAAGTGACTAATAGATGGTTAAATATATTGGCCAAGATTTCAATAAGCATGAAATAAAAGAAAAGTACATTAAACAGTTTACCCAAGATTTTGGGCTAGTTTTAGATCAATTTACATTGAGGCATGAACACGATTTAGCCTTGTAACTATAATTTGTGATGAGGTTCTCATCCTAAGATAATTACTGTTGATCCTCTCTCTCAGTGATTTGATGATAATCCCATTTCACTTATACATTGTATTTATGTTTCTGTATTTTCAGTTCCAGCGATCTTCACTGAGTCTGTTCAGTGATCGCTGTAGAACTTGCATTGTAAATCTATCAGAGACAGCAATACTTCAAGAAGACAACACTCACACCAAAGAACCTTCAACAAACGTCGAAGACTGAAACTGAAGATTAGAGACCGGTGAGTACGTGATCTGAAGCGGTATTCAATGATTACAAGCCTGTCTACGTATGTGTGAAGACTGCTTAAGCTTCAGCGAATGATGATGAGACCTTCAGGTCATTCCAGCATTCAGCGATCAAAGGAAGCTTGCTTAGCATGATTGTTGTTGTCTTGCCCTTATACACACAAAGGACAAAACCCATACCCTTACGAAAGTTAGTACGGTACGGAGTCGACTAGTCGACTCTTTGTCCACCAACTTTAGCAAAAGACAAGCCCTCCTCTTAAGGCTTGACACGCACTCTAAACCTACCATATTGCATTAAATGGACATTTAATGCACTGGGTATAAATAAAAGTGTTTCTTCTCCATGCAGAGAGAGCGCATCTCTCTCTCTAACCTAATTCTTACTTCAAGCATTTTCTAGCTTAAGTAAAGGATCTTTCTTTTA
>NC_037528.1:25734211-25736000 GCF_001531365.2 Cynara cardunculus var. scolymus | reverse complement strand
TGAACGCATGAAGAAAGAATATCAGATGAGCATGATGGGAGAACTAACATTCTTTTTAGGTCTCCAGATTGTGATTTCCAAAATCATAAAAACATGATTAAGATCTTCAAGAAATAAGATGAAGAGAGAGTAGATCACTAAAAGTCTCTTGATTGATTGAGAGAAAAATTACAAGGCTAATTTCATATTACAATTGCTAATGACTTGCTTAAAGACAATTACAAAGAAAATTACTATTTATACTAAGGAAGGAATAAAACTACACTATTACAAAACATGTAAAAAATAGAGAACTTGAATACAACAATAACGCGCATACTCGAACCCAACATTCTCCCCCTTTGGATTCAAGTTCAGACTCTTGAAAATGTTGTCTTTCTAAGCCCAAGAATTTTCTCTAACCTCCTTAGAGCGTTCCTGTACTGAATCTTCTCCTCGAGCAGATTTATGGCATTGATCAACAGATATTTTTCTTTAGAACTCATTCTCTCTGACTCTGCAGCTCTGTCGTTATTCACCCTTTTCAAGTCAAGCGCCCGTCTTACCAGCCTTATTGTACCATCTGAATACTTGTTCAACTCACTGAATCTCATAAATTTCTTCACTTGAAGCTGAGCAAAGTATATGACTCCGAAAGATTAAGGGAATGGGTTTGCAAAGATCTACTTACTACTTTATGAATTGACAGCTTACGCGGAGGATTTCATTCATTTTTGTGTATGATGGAATGATTCTCATTTCATCATAAGGGGGAGTATGTAATAAAGAATGAAATGTCCAATTCCGAACATTATAAAGGGAATCTGATATAAAGATCAAGGGGGAGTTATATCAAAATTGGCAAAAGACTCAAAAGAAGTGCGATTGGAGATGATTACAGAAAGATTATTCCGATGCTAAAATGACTGAGAGATGTTGAATGTGAAGATCCATTTTACAACAGTTTACTGAAGATTATTTCTGAAGTTCGTTATTGTTTCTGATCTACATTGTCAAAAGAGAAGATCATCGMTSTTCTACATTCGAGGGGGAGAATGTTAGAAGATCTTTCTCAACAGATAATTGTCTGAAGATTTCAAGTGAAGATTGTCTTTGATGATTCTGAAGAAGTCATAGAGAGCATAAAGTTTCAAAGTTCAAACAGGACTCAAAATGCGGAAATTCTTTCAAGTCTGAATACAAAGGAGGAGAATGTTAGGACTGAAAGTCAGTGTAAAATTGTATTCGTCTTGAAAGTTACTATTGTCTATAATTGTAGAAAAGTCATCGTGTGTGACTTTTCTTAGATAGTTTGACTTTGACCATTTGTGTAATGTTTGACCCTATAAATAGGGTGTTTGTCTTGTAATCTTTGTAAGAGAGCTCATTTGTAAAACTTACGTACATAATAGATCTTGACCAAGACTTGACTTTTTCTCTCTTCTCCATCTCATGTTCTTAAAGAGAAAACTTAGATCTGCCATGGAGTTTTGAAGATTTAAGGAAGAATGATCATATATTGGGACAACACAGATCAAACAAACTGATAAATGTATCTTTATCAACCAAAGTAAGTATGTTCGAGACATGCTGAAGAAGTTTGATCTATCAAACAGTTCATCTATGAAGACTCATATGGCTCATCCCCTCACTTTTAACAAGGATCCAAATGGAAAGCCTGTAAATATGACTGCTTACAGAGGAATGATCGGCTCTTTGCTTTATCTCACAACTAGCCGACCCGATATCATGTACTCCACTTCCTTATGTGCAAGATATCAAGCTGAACCTAAGGAATCCCATCTGATCG
>NC_037528.1:25729666-25733494 GCF_001531365.2 Cynara cardunculus var. scolymus | reverse complement strand
ATTTAGTGCTCTATCTCTAACACTAAACTCTTGAGTAAATATATATATTATCTCTAAGGTATAATTATTCTTCTCTTTTCACAACTTAAAACTTTCACTGAAGCTTTCTCTTTTTCAGTGATAAAATGTTTTAAAAGGTGGTCTCAGTGATTCTCAACACTCACCACATCTTCAAGTATATCATTATATTTATCTTAGAAATCTAAAAGATCACTGAAACTTTTCTTCTTCAGTGACCAAAAGGTTTTTTAAATGCCAGTTTCAGTGACTCTCTTCACTAAAACCTAATGTCTTAAAACCATCACTGAATACTTTCTCTTTTTCAGTGATAAAATATTTTAAATAGAGTTTTCAGTACCCTTTTAACTGAATGACTCTTCATATTCTTAAAAAAATTGTTTTTAAAAGAAAATAGTTAATGAATCATCTTTATGACGACATTCTCTGTTTCCTATGAGCGACGCTTTGAGACGCACAAAATGATCTGTCATTATGCTACCTCATTAAATGTCATCTAATCGTGGATGAGAACGTGGCATATTTTTCATCATGACCACTTTCCCGAACCGTCATCTTTTTTTCTCTCTCATATTACTTCTCTCTCCTTCTACCTATAAATATGAGATTTCTTCTTCACTTTTCTCTTTACGCTTTCAAAATTCTTAGACGAACTTCTGCTAAGATTTCTCCAAAGCAAGAACTCTCTCATCTTCAAACCTTTTTCCGACCTTTCTTCTTAAACTTTAAAGGTCAGAATCTTCTTTCTTACTTCCTTACAAGAAATATGTTTAATATGATTAAGAACTTCGTTCTCTTAATAAATTAAACTGTAAAGGTTTTAATCATCTCCTTCTTGATTAAAATCTTATTTCTTTATACACATTCTACTTGAAAAAHCCTAATCTTTTAAGGATTTTTCAAATGAAGTTTTTCCTTGTTTAAAAACTATTTCTATACTCTTTAACCATAAACTCTTGGCTTATTTCTAACAAACCTGTTTGTTACTGTTTGTTTTACTTCTTTGATAATAAACAGATGGCTGCCAAGAACGTCAACTTCTCCATTGACGAGATCTCTATCAAGGCCAACAACCACATTGCCTTGTTAGAGATACCCTCCACCAGAGCACATTACCAAGAGGCGGCTGACTTCCTCAAACAGTCGTCCCTAGGCTATGCTCTCAACCATGAGCCCCTCATGGTCAAGGAACTYMTTYAGCAGTTHTGGTAYACTRCTRAGGTTGTCGAAGTCCAAGAYGATGCTGGACGCATAATGGAGCAAATCCATTTCACATTCAACCGCATGGACGTGAACTTTGGGGTTTCTACACTCCGCTCAACTCTCCTTCTTCCCAAGGGTCCCTTCGACAGCGAACCCTCCACCACCGAGATCATCAACTTTCTCGACGCCATTGGCTACCAGTGACCAATGAAGAAGGACTCAAGAGCCCCTCTCAAGTCCTTGACGAAGATTGAGAAGAACAGGATGTCAGTTGTCTGGCAGTACCTGTTTTCTCATTTCATCCAGTGCATGGGTGGAAAAACTGGAGGTCAGGACCAAGCCTCTAGGATCGCCTTGATCATAGGCATATCTGCGATTTAGCGTCGCAATATAAATTATGTTACGGTCATTTTCGATGACCTGGTACTTAAGCTGAACAAGCGCCAGCGAGAAAAGGTGGTGCCTTACACCAGGTTTCTTTCGATGGTATTGACAAAGATCTTCAAAAGTCTTTACCCCAAAGAAGGAAACCTTCCAGCTTTCAGGCTTAGATCCAGGATTCTGGATCATAAGCTGCACTTTCTTCTATTGTGTCCATCACTACCTCTTCTCCTCAGGTGGCCATGACAAGGGCAAACCCCCCCTGCGTCTAGCCAAGCCACCAAAACCCCTTCTAAACGACACTCTCAACCAACTCTTGGTTATCCTCAGAGAGCCAAGAAAACCAAAAAGGGGACAACCACGTCTCTAGCTGGGGCCTCTTAAAAGGCTTCAGTTATTGAAACTCGCCTTACCCCTGAGGCACTTTTTGTTCAACTCCCCAGCTCTTCAGTGATTTCTCCCATCACTGTCGTATCAGTGGTACCTTCACCAATCACTTCAGTGACCCAAATCACTGAAAGTGAAAATATCAGCGCCGCCACCGCTGAACACCCACGTTTCTTCTCAACCATTTTCTCTTCTCCTCCCTCCTTGGTCTTTACACATGTCCATGATGTATCAGCGATTGTCCTTCCTGATAATGAAACGCGCACCACTAGACCTGAGGCTGCTCCTCTCGATGTTCTTTAGCATACGGATGTCCATCCTCTCGAGGACATCTTTGCTCATGCTAGTGACAATCCTTTAGATGTCACTGAAGGCCCCTCAGGTATACCATCTTCCTACCCTTTCTTTTCTTCTAACCTTGAGCCTTCAGCTCACACTTCTTCTTTTGCAGGTCCTTCTTCGATGCATCAGCCTGATGCTCAGGAAATGGAAGAGGAAGAAATAGAGAAAGATGATGGAGGAGATGAAGAAATTGATGATGATTATGATACGTCATCTGATATCAAGCTTCTCCTTCCCGTCGTTGATACCGTTCTCTGCAGGATCAACGAAGTTCACTAAGAGATGCCCCGTCAAGGCGATCTTGATGTGAATTTCCTTGCCCTCCAGGCGAATGTTCAAGAATTTCAGAGTCATCTTCTGATTCTCCAAGAAGTTGTTCAAACCAACAACGACGCCATTGTTGTTTTTCACAGCAGGGTTGACGATGCTCAGGCTATAGCTGATCAGCAGACTGGTCTTCTTCAACAAATCCTGGATGTTGTCCATCAACCAGCTCCAGTGATTGCACCCTCTTTCTCTGCCAATGATCGCGCTCAGCTCCATGAGACGCGTGAGGCAACGACAACTCTAGCCAATGCTTTCCAAAGGCTGGAGGATTCAATGGTTCTCCAGCGTCAGTGCTTAGACGAACTATCTGGCAAAGTCTCCCATGTCTTAGCCAGAGAAGGGGAGATGAGGTCCAATGCTGGTGAATCATCTGATGCTGCTCCTACAGCTTCTCAGGCCATTGGTCTAGTATCAGCTACAGCTGCAGTTGAGGCTGAAGCTCCTAGAGCTGAAGCAGTCACTGCTCCTGTAATCCCTACCACCGAAGATGCTCTAACTGAGGATGTAGATGCCATCCCTAGGGATGATGCCCATATGTGACAATTCTGCATTTTGGATTTTCAGGTTAGTACCTCATTTTAGGACCTTTATTGAAAACTAAGTCTTTCTAGGATTTAGCTTTGATGATCTGTGATCATCTTGATCATCTCCCAAGATTAGTCTGTTAGGTCACGTTTCGGCGGGTAGCTAACCAAGTTAGTTCGTACAATGCCATATAGTCTTGAAATAAATAAAGCTGATATTTTCGTTTCGTTCTTCTTAAAAATTCAAATTTCTAAAGTTTCAATCTTTTATATTTGGTTGCCAATTATTATTTTCAAAGAGTGGAGTTTTAAAAATCTTTGGTCAAAATTTTTTTGTTTGTTGTATTTAGTAAATAAAAGCCTTCTTGGGCCTGGACCTTTAGAGTCAGCCCATTCCTTCTCTTGAAGCCCCATATAAATACCCCCTTCTCTTTTCAAAATTCTTCATCCTTCAAAATTTCCAGCTATTTCGTTTCTCTCTCTAACATTCATCACCTTCCAACCGATTCCATCTCCTTGCAAAGCTCAAAGATTTATGTTGTTCTTGAGATTTGTTCGTATCATTCGACCAAAAAAAGGTATGTTTTAAAAAGCTGTTTATTCTCTTTAGTTGTTCGAAACTCGTTATCCTTCTCCCTACTCGATT
>NC_037528.1:25722876-25729566 GCF_001531365.2 Cynara cardunculus var. scolymus | reverse complement strand
TTTCAAATAGTTAATTTGATACTAATATCGATATATTTTTGTCAAATTTTTATGATATCTTCAAACATATATTTTATTCAAAAATAAAAACATCATCGTTTTCTCAAAATCACATAAAGTCATATTATAACATCGACTGAGATAAATAATAAAAATGAAATATTAAAATCACGATGTATCTCGCTGCATTGCGCGAGTATGATTCTAGTACTTAAAAAATGAGCTTGCTTATGTTTGACAAATAATGGCTCAGATCTTAAAATAAAGAAAATAGTGCAACTTAGGTTACCTAAAGTTGTCGGTAATGACAAAGACAATGATAAAGAAAAAACGAAGAAAAAGACGTCATTCCTTACGTCAAGCGTCCTTTAGAAACACGTTTTTGTCGAGTATCCATGTCCCAAGGAACTCGAGTTTACCAAGGGCTTTACCCTCATTAGCGAGCATCATTGAAAATTGATTTTGGTACAGTACCATAAATATCAAATTTATATCGATTTCTAGGTGATGGGTCCGGGGGAGATGGGGGAGGATGTTTACATAAGTTTGGGAAAATGGGGAAGGAAAACGTCCACGAAAGGGTGTGTGTGTGTGTGTGCGTGTGCGTGTGCGTGTGCGTGTGTGTGTGTGTAATGTGTGTGTTTATAAATTAATTTTAAGGAAAAGTTAGAAAAAAAATCCAGCAAATTTTTACATTGAGCATGTTGAAAAAAGGTACAAGTTCACCAGCAATAGTGGAAATTTTGAACATACATTAGGCAAGTGAATGATGATTTTAAATTTTGGATTTTGATTTTTAATTGATCTCAATTTCTTGTTAATTTAGAGAACCCATATAACTGGGAAATGAAAACTAAGAACTTAATATCTCAGATCAAAGACGTTCCAATTTTTTTGTAGGCCTTGTTACATCCAATTTTTTTGATTATATTGTATAACTGAGATCACAGAGAATATGTGTTAAGAACAAAAATGGGGTATGTAAGATCCCACATTGGTTGGGACAGGAAACAAAGGTTGCCTTATAAAATGCATGATACCTCATCTACCAGACGTGTTTTAAAACAGTAAGTTCAGGTGTGAGACAAAGTGGACAACATATGGTACAGTGAACCTAAAATGTTATATATGGTATCAGAGCCATACTAGGGTGCCAGTGAGGATGTTGGGCTCCCAAGGGGGTGGATTGTGAGATCCCACATTGGTTGCGGAGGGAAAAAAGTTGCCTTATCAGGGACTTGGGACTTCCTCTATCAGACACATTCTAATACCGTGAATCTAGGCGTGCAGACAATATTTGATATAGTTAGCATGAGATGTTACATGCTAAACCTAAACGGCTAACAATTTGACACTAGATCTAAACCATTGACAATTTGAACCTAAAAGCATACAATTTCGGCTATAGTTTACACCCTAAGCACAGTAAATTATTCAAAATCTCACATTTAACATGTCAATGGACGGCCCTGTCTCAGATGATATTTTTTAATTATGCCATAAAAATTAAGTTTAGAATATGAAAACTAAATATAACGAATACATATTTATTTTGACAATCGGTTTGGACGAAACTGCTCGTGGAACATTCAAATTGTAGACTATACCACACCGAACAGTTTGACTAGTTTTCATATTAGACCGGATCACTAGACCACTCAAACCATAAACCACAATTCTATTTGACCTGTTTCAACCAATTTAAACAATACGACTGTGTTTTTTCGACCCCTAACATGATCCCATATCATTCACTACCTCAAACATGGTAGATGGTCAGTGATATACTTAGGGACCGTTTACTAAATATTTACCTGGGTAAGCGCTTACCAAATCACATTACCTTATCGGATGAATATGATAAGAACCAAAAATCTTACTCGGTAAGAACGAGACAATGACCAAAAGTCTTACCCGGTAAGCGAGGGTGATGACTCTCACTACGGTAAGTGCTTACCGGGTAAATTGTTGCATACGATGTTGTTTTGGTGAACAAAAATCTTACCTGATAAATAAATGATAATGTTAAATTTTACCGATAAACGCTTTATCAGGTAAGTATTTGATAAACGGCCCCTTAAACCTTGATGTTTTTAAGAAATTTTACAAGTGGATTAACCAAAATAAAAATAAAAAATGATTGATAATTTTATTTAAAAAATATATGTTAATTACAGAAGATGAAAAAGAGGATGAAACTTTCTTGTAAGTCAGGTTGGTGAAGGAAGACATTTGTTAGCGAGGCCCACATTAGGAATGTAGAGATGTCTTCCACATTACATATATGTTACTTGTTGCCGTGTGATTCTGTGCACTTCAACACCGCCCTTCACCGCCATGACTGGCCACCGGAAAATCCTGATTGTCGCCTTTTCCGGGCATGGCCACGTCATGCCATCTCTCCGATTCGCCAAACGCCTCCTCAACATGGGTGTCGATGTCACCTATTGCACCAGCCTCTCCGTCGTACGACGCATGGAAAAGGAGACCACCCCTCACGGCCTGACCTTCGCTCCTTTCTCCGACGGCCACGACGGTGGAAAACAACCTAATACCACCCTGCAACAATTCATCTCCGATTTTGCTGCAAATGGTGCTTCTGCCGTAGCAGAAATCATCGGTTCTGCCACTGCTGCTGGACAGCCGTTTGACCACTTGGTCTACACCACTGTCACCCCATGGGCGGCATGGGTGGCGAATGCACACGGTGTCAAATCCACTCTTCTGTGGTGCCAAACAGCAACTATTATGAATATTTATTACTACTATTTCAATGGCAATCAAAGTCTGATATCCAGTACCAACAGTGACCCAATATTTTCGATAAACTTACCAGGACTGCCACCACTAACCACCGCTGATTTGCCGTCGTTTGTGTTGCCATCATGCCCAAAAGAAGATGATATTTATCTACGAATTTTGAAAGATCATGTTGATGCACTCAAACTATCTTCAAGAATACTTGTAAACAGTTTTAATGATCTAGAATTTGAATCCATCGGAGCAATCAAGAAACTTGAGTTCCTTCCAATTGGACCCTTAGTCCCGTCGGAAGTTGTGGTCGGAAAAGAGTCTAAGAATAATACCTCCGGGAAAGATTTCTTCGAAAAGTGGGAGGATGGTTATATCCATTGGTTAAACACAAAAGCAACATCGTCAGTTGTGTATGTTTCGTTTGGAACCATAGCGACTTTTTCGATGGATCAAATGGAGGAGATTGCTATTGGATTGCTGGAGAGTCGCCGGCCATTTCTGTGGGCAATCAGAGACAGTGGTATTGCAGAAAAATTGAGCAAGATTGAGGAACTGAAAAAACAGGGGATGATAGTGGATTGGTGTTCTCAGGTTGAGGTGCTGAGCCACCAAGCAATCGGGTGTTTCCTGACGCATTGTGGGTGGAATTCGACGTTGGAGGCGTTGGTGGCTGGTATTCCGATGGTGGTGTTTCCACAGTGGTCGGATCAGCAGACGAACGGGAAGATGGTTGAAGATGTTTGGAGAACAGGGATTAGGGTGAGGAGGAGGGAAGGAGATGGAATGGTGGAAGGGGTGGAGATCCAGAGGTGTGTGAAAATAGTAATGGGAGATGAGGAAATGAAGAAAAACGCAGAGAATTGGAGGAAGTTGGCAAGAGAAGCTCTCAACAATGGCGGATCGTCCACCATCAACCTCCAAGCTTTCTTGGATGACATTTGAAATAACAGTGGAACACAGGCTCCAAAAACGATGTCGCTTTGTTTAGTAATTACTACGTACACATGTGTGCACTTTGAGTATATGGACTAAAGACCCAACATGCATGCAGTTTGTATTAAGATGGATGGAAAGGTCTTTGCATGTGGAATAAAACTACTTAATAACTCAAAAATGTTGCTTTTTTTTTAGATTCTTTTTAGTTGTCTGACCCAATAAGTAATCAATGAGTCATCTTAATGAAAATCTTCTATAAAATTGTTATATATCTGGTTCAGGCATCGCAGAAAAAGAAGCCGTAATCAAATCATGCTACCCAAACTTTTTAAAAACACAAGAGCTATATAACGAACCCTACAATTGAATCTCAAAAGTTAGGAATTTTAACCGTAAGTGTGGTGTCTGATTAGTTTGAGCTTGACTATAAAGGTTAAAAATGCTCCGAGAATCCAAAGAGGAATAAAAATCCCCTTGTGGCCATGAAGATTCAAATATGGTGACTACAAACCATCCGCAAAACAGGTGGTCGTCCTGAGATTAGTCGGATCAATCATCTCTGTCATTACAAACATGTACCATTAGTTTATTTTACAAAAATATAAGAGCGTACAATGAAGCAATGACTTGTGTCACCATATTCCGCTATGTAGGTCCGACCTTTCAATCCAACCTTAGCCTCTGTGGTCTTACGTGCTGATAAATTTAACATAAAATATAAGAAATATGATCGATATATCATAACACAATTATGACCATATAAACATACATGAATTGTGATAAACAATTTGTAGGGAGATTTGATTTCGTCATATTCGATGAAAAGGTGGTTAAGATCGGCCGGGGGAAGTTTACAATTTCAATTATATATTTCTAACGAAGTAATAAATTAATTTATGTGTTCTTCTTATCTTGTATTTAAGGAGAAAAATAATACGAAAATTTTGTCATCGTGAAATATGAAAATAACCACTATTTATATACTTAGTAATGACTAGTTGTAACATCTTTAAATTTTCAGAAAAATAGCATTGAATTTAAACCTCGATTAAATGTTGAAATTATCACAAAAATAGAGAATTTAACCCGATGGATAATCATAACTACAAGATAGCAGATAATACCGGTGCCAAACCGGTATGTAATAAGTAGTTTTTAAAGAAGTAAAAATTTTCTGACTTATAATAAGTTGATAAGTGTTTTTACAGAAAAATATAAGTTGTTTCAAATAAGTAATCTCAAACCATCCCCCTAAGTTTAAGTGAGGGTTACCACAACCACCAAAGACTGCTATCTTCAATATATAGTATATTGGCACTCCCAAAAAATGTTATTCCCCCTCGTTCCTCTAAATGGCTCCCATACCCATCTCATCAACCTTTAGGTCCATCCTTACAGAAACCTGTTATACATGTCAATAATAAGAAGTGTTAGACTTAACGTCTGGTGAGTATAAACAATTAGAAATTAAAATGAAATATCTAAAGACAAACATGAGGTTCACATATCATCATTTTCTTGCTTGAATAAAACAATTAGAAATTAAAATAACATTTTCTAAAGACACACACTACACACATACACCACACACTATGAATATATAACACACACACACACTGCATACATACACCACACATTATGCGTATATATAATACACAGAAATAACACATATGTTGTGCATATAACATACAACCGCACACATTGTGTGTATGAGATATGTCTCAATTGTATGTCTTCATCAAGTGTTTGTGTTTATATGTGTTTTTTAAATGGTGTTTGCTACATGTGTATGAATCAAACGCGCCAGTATGTGTGTGTGTATGTGGGGGAATCCGTCGGATAAATAATTGAAACGAGATCGCTGGCAAAGGAGTGATGAGGAGACGATGAGGAATGTATCTATGTGTATTCATTATGAGGAAGAAGAACTGAGGTAGGGGTTGGTGGGGGTGGGGTAGCTCAATGATGAAAAGGGTATAAGATAAAACTAGGAAAAGACAAAAAAAATGACAAAAATAACTGAAGCTTAACAAACCATATTTAACAGAGTTAGTGAAGGGGACCAATTTCAAAGCAAAATGTAAACAGTATAGACAATAATTGTACTTATTGAAATCTTGGGACCACTTTTGTAGTTGGGTGTAAATCACAGGAACCAAAATTATAGTTTTAAGTCTTGATAAAGTGTGATAAGTATATATAAAAAGAAGCATGTGATGGTTTCAAAAATTAAAAAAGTAATATAGCTATGTAGCCATTACTTGGCTTCTAATTTTTAGATTAATGATTATATCTTATGGTGGTTCCTTCTATTTACAAAATGAATTATTTATAAAAACGATGGATATGGTCCATTTGTTAAATATGTACCTTTATTGTATTTGTATAAAAGTTAAGGAAAAAATGAATTATTAAAAGAACCACCAAGGACGATGAGAGATTTCATTAGATTTGAGTAATTTTACGAATCTTGAATTTTAGTTTGGTTGATATATGACTGATTGAAAGGAGTTTGGTATATAAAATGAGGAGAACTGTCTTTGTGTCAACTCACATGAATGACTTATTTTGGCCAAGTTTTTTATGTAATCATCTATTAATATATATATATATATATATATATATATATACACAAATAACAATCACGGATGATGAGATGGTTCATATCAAATTTAATAAGTTTAATATTTGATACATGAACGAGCAGACCACTTAACATACTTAAATATTTTACTTTTTTAAAATAAATTATCGCCACTGCAGAATACACGGTGTACAACGCTAATATCTCTATACTATTTATAAAGCATTTACGATAAACTCTTAAAAACTATTTTTTATACATCAAGTACCACTTATTAATACGTATCACTTATAATTCAAGAGTACTAGTTGATTAAGTATAAGTACAGCTTATTAAAGCTCCACGTTTAAATTTATATAACTAATTCTAGATAAACATAATCAAATATAAGATAAATATTTCATTTTAAATATAAA
>NC_037528.1:25716386-25721857 GCF_001531365.2 Cynara cardunculus var. scolymus | reverse complement strand
TGGTCCTTGATGTTGAATTATTTTCTAAGTATGGTATACAACCAGAGGGGCTCTGGTCAATACAACCAGAGGGGCTCTGGTCCTAAAGGACTTAAGAGTCCAGAGGCTCTGGTCAATACAACCAGAGGCTCTGGTCGTCCATAGAGGCTCTGGTCTTCTTCCAGACTTAGCCATTTTAGCATAAGCGGCATCTTCAGAAGTTCCATCCTTATCCCCGATGGTTTAATAAAACTTTTTTTAGAATAATTAAGATCAATTTGATTCTAACAATATATATATATATATATATATATATCGTCTAGACACTTATTTATAAAAGATGATGTTATGGAGTTATAAAATAAATAATTGACTATACGAAGTGTTACTCGAGTTGTAAATTTATAGAGACGCTTTAAATTAGAGAGTTTGATTTATAAGATCACAAAATGTTTATTTTGATGTTTTAAGACGTTGTCGAGTTTTAGTCATAGGGTTTGACTAAAGTTAGTCGGGGTTGACCGAGTTGACCAAGGGTTGACTTTTGACATGTTTGACCCATGTGGATTTTAATGATGGATCAAATAGAGTTGTCTGAGGCATATTAAGATGCTCAGATATGAAGTTTGACTTTAGGTTGGGTCAAAATGACAATAGTTGACTTTTGTTGACTTTTTGAGAAATTAAGACGTTAATGAGATATTATGGTATGAAATGTGTAGGCAGTTGGTCAAGAGCTATCGGTAATCAATCTATGCGCAATCAGATGAGTCTTCATGAGACTTACAATATGCATACCTATGTATAAAGTTATTTTCAAGCATTATATGATTTATATGACAATGGGTACATATGCATGATGTTTCAGTTTACATACATGATATATTTTACATGTATGTTATTTTGTGAATGGTTGCATGCTATGTGTTTAATCAGTTTTCAAATAACTCTAGCATGCTATTCCATATTAAAGTTTGATGATTCAAGGGTGGGCATTTGACCTGTAAGTCACGACCAGTATAAAACATTACCCGGACAAGTGGGTGATCAATTAAGATTGAAATTATCAACCCAGGGCGTGTTTGTGACTAAATGACCCATACCCGACAGACAAGTTATGAGATCTCTTTTCTTTCAGTGTTGCATGTTTTTCAGAAAATGCATACTATTTGGTACAAAGTTTACAAGTTGAAATGTATGATGTGCAATGATCTTTACTCACGCAAACCATGAACTCACTGAGCTTTATAAGCTGACTATAGTATGCATCTCAGAGACAGAAGGTTTCAGGTTGGACAAAGAAAGAGAAGGGCATACATAGAGACTTGTCTACTTCATTTAAGTTCAATATTTAGGCGCAATCGTCTATGATATATAAATTTRTAAAGCAACCCGGTATGGGACGGGCTGACATTAAGTTATATATTTATTCTTTTAAAGTCTTCCGCTGTGAACGGTTTAAAGTTTTAATTTAGCCATTATTTTTGTAGTGCTTTTGGAGAATCTGTTTTAGATTACGTAACATCTCACATGGTAAAAATAAGGGTGTTACAAAAAATTAACTATAAAATTATAAAAAAATTTAATTGTTAATTTGATATAATATCGATATATTCTTTTCAAATTTATATTTTTTTAAATATAAAAAAATTATCTTTTTCTCAAAACCATATTATAAAATCGATAAAAATAAAAAAAAATAAAACATTAAAATCGAGATAAATACGTTTTTTTTATAAAAAAAACCTTTGGTTAGAAAATTCATAGGAAAACTAATTTCAACCAAACATCATTAATTTGTGATGAAAATCATTTGAAATGACTTTAGAAATGGTATTAAAAAAAATAATTTTCTTATCTACTTAAAAATATGAGAGAAAAATTAATCAAACAATAAATTCATAATTTAAATTAGAATAAGCTACAAATTTGGTTCCTCTAGTTTATTAAAAATAACATTTTTTGTTTTTACAATTTTGAAATTATAAAATGGTTAACATGATTTATAAAATTGTCCGGATTTGATCACTCTGACTGGTGATCGTTAACAAATTCTTATTTTTAGTTTCAGATTTATTATGTTTCTAAAAAAATTCAACAGAAAAAGACGTAGGAATGTGATGTTAGGCTCTATCCAAATTAAAAATGTTTATGATTTTCACGTTCTTTGTGGTCAAAAAGCAAGTTTGAAGAAGTTGATAAAACTTACGATCATAAACTTATGTAATTTCAATGTCGACAGGGACGAAAGGAAGTTTTAGAGGTAGGTTTCATGTATTTTTCTTATATTTGATAACATCTGTAAGATCCCTCCCGTATGTGTATTTTTCGGATTAATACTGTAATGGATATGTAATGTAAGATAGTATGAAAGAGCATTGCATAATTAATAGATATGAAACTCATAGGCTCCATATTTTATTCATTTATTATTAATGCATTCATACACCATATAATTCATAATCTCAAACCAAAGACATGCAGATAGCTTAGCCAATTGAGGGAGTTCGGACGACAATCCCACGAGAGTTCACACGAACTCGGACTCGGTCGCATCGAAAGTCCGCAGTCACTGGAGAGCCATCCAGTATCACAAACGCATCCACTCGTGGATTCTCTCTCTCTATCGTTACCACTGCATCTTCTCCTCTCTGTCTTACCAGCTCCGGCCATGAACTCTTTCCTGTATCAATTTAACCAGTCACAAACTTGTTTCATTGATCTTTTAACACGTGAATTTGCATAAGTTTCTTAAAATCGTGTGAAATGTGTATAAGAATTAACGAAATTAAAAGAGACAAAATAAGATTTACCTTCGCAATCTGTCATTTTTAAATGAGTTGTGAAAGAAATCGAAAATCTTTGGAATATAAATAGTGGTATAAGCATGTGACAATGGAGTATGAGTTGTACATTTTATGTTACGGGTCACAATTTGGGTGTGCAAAAGTCCAACTTTTTGGGTGAAAAGTCAAAGTGCCATTTTTGTTGACTTTTTTAATTTTGAAAAGCATAATATATCATCACCACTTCTCTTTTATTTCAAATCAATTTACGTGCACCTCGAATAAACCATACGATCCTGAAGATAAATGACGAATGTTTGGTTTGATATTCTTTGAAGTAGTTTTTTCGTCTCTTGAGACAGATGTAAGATTTATGTACATCTTATCCTTATGTTACCTACAGATAAGATACGTTGGATTTGTTTGGTTTCATGGAAATATTTCAACAACGAATTTGATAACAACATACAGAAATAAAAAGCCCTTAACCTATGCATACTACTACAAACATTACAAGAGTTTCGTCAAATCCGACAGAAGATGACTCATGTGCATTTCAGCAATCGTCTTCACCATTGATATAATCAAACTTCGATTACGTGATTTTTTGTGTGATTTTGCGATTAGTATGATGGTCTAACGCTTTATATTTTTTAGGTGTTTGCACATAGATTTTTTTCTTATTGCAAGTGACAATGATATGAATGCAATCGTCATCCGTATATTATCAAAATGTCACCCTTTTTCCAGATTATTATAATATTATCACCGTGTTAATTTCGACCGTCGATATTTCTCTCTCTAATCGAAAGGTTGAAAGTTGTTTTCACGGTTCTTGCGAAAAGGGATGTTCTCCCTGTCACACCTTTTTTCATGAGAACTGTTAGAACACTTTTCAATATTTTTTTATGTTTTATTCATCATCATTATTATTTTTCTTTAACAATGGATATCTAAGTCTATTTGCATGCACCTTGACTAATCTTTAAGAGTCTGGAAGATCAGCCATGAAAATCCTCGGTGGCCTTGCAGGAAAGGAGAATCTTCAAAAACCCAAGTCTTGTTCAAAAGGTTCTATTGTAACAGTATCAGTTAGTTATATGAGGTTCAAATTTTAAGCTTTAAGAAGTTGTTCATATACAATAATACGTTGTAAACTAGCTTAAAAAGGTATACATTAATAAGTCGTACATAATGTTTGACAAGTGTTTAATAGTTTCACCAAATACTTTAGGGTAAAGATTTATGGTTAAATGATAAAATTTGAATAAGTTGACAAAAAAAAATTATTTCATTTTAATGATAATTAGTACGAAATAAAGGTCCAGTGGCATTTTCCGCATGCATGAATATAATACGAAGTCACTTCAAAATTTTCTTGAATAGATGGTTGATCTCAAGCTCAAACATATGGTAGTACAAGATAACATTGGATAATTTATAAATATGAAACTCGTAGGTTTCATATTTTATAATTTATGCATTAATATATCTTTTATTTAATAATTTTGAGCAAGATGCAAGTAGCTTAGTGAATTACATGAGTTCGAAGGATAGTCATGTGAGAATCCACCCAAACCCAGACACGGTCGCACCGGAAGTCCCTAGTCGTTGGGGTACCGTCCAATAACACGATCGCATCCACTCGTGGATTCTCCCTCTATATTATCACAGCAACAGTCCTTCCTACCAACTTCGGCCATGAATTATTTCCTGTATTTGTTATCAAATCATAAACTTGCATGTTTAACAATCTTCTAACACATAAATTGTAGAAGTTTCTTCAAATCATGAGAAATCTGCACAGTCTATCATTTTTGGATGAGTTTGAAGAACATAAAGAACCTCGGGGAATAAATACAAGAACAAGATAAGAGCAAGGGTAGGCCGATGGAGTATGGGTTTTTGCATTATGTATTATGGCTCGTCCAAAATTCCAAACTATTTGGCTGAAAAGTCAATTCACCGTTTTTGTTGATTTGCTAAATTTGAAAACCGAGACAAATCACCCCTGTTCTTGACTTTCTAAATTTGGACCATCCATTACTCACAGTTATTAACCATAAATTTCTAATTATTGTAATTAAGACAGAAATAAAATTTGTATTCATCTTATCTCATGCCCTACATTTTGATGAGATATTGATTTTCTTTATTTTCTTTTATTTGTGATATTTTGTTTTATTACACACATGCTTCTACGTGTAGAAGCATGAGGCTCTACTCACCACATATCAAACATAATTTGGAGTGGTATCATTAAATAAATATTATTTTTTTCATAATTTTTCTTATAAATTTCTGACGTTTTAATGTTTATCGTTTTATTAGAAATTTTTTGGTTGCACATTTGAGAATCTAAAAGATATTACACTTACTCCAATTTTTCTTATTAATTTACGACGATATCATTTTAGTGGATTAAAATCTTACCCGATAATTAAGTGACAGTGTTGAGTTCTATTGGTAAATACTTACTCAAGTAAGCGTTTGGTAAACGGCCTCTCAATGATATTAAATAATTGAAATTAAGTTATCTATACTATATTATAAAGCATTTGACTAAAACTCTTAAAAACTCTTAAACTCTTAAAACTCTTAAACTCTTAAACTCTTAAAAACTCTTAAACCCGTTCATCCCTATCCGATTTTATCCCATATCTGAATTCGTGTAACTAACTGCAAATAAATACAATCAAATACAGG
>NC_037528.1:25709766-25715491 GCF_001531365.2 Cynara cardunculus var. scolymus | reverse complement strand
ATATATTTTATTCAAAAATAAAAACATTATCACTTTCTCAAAATCACATAAAGCCATATTATAATATCGACTGAGATAAAGAAGAAAATGAAATATTAAAATCATGATGCATCTCGCTGCATTGCGCGAGTACGCTTCTAGTATATTATAAGCTAACAAATAAGATATTAGAAAAAGTAACAAAAATCAAATATTGTGTTACAAAAACCACGTATTACATTGGCGTGCAGCAAATTTTATTATAGTATTTAATAAATCAGAAAAACCACCATCACCGTAATCCTAAAACAAAAACCGCATTTTTCACGAAAAATGAGATTTGTTCGAGATCGCAAGAATGCATAGGCAACCCTGCTCAAATTAAAAATGGCTATGATTCCAGTTATTTTTGGTCAAATAATCAGATTTGAAAAAAAAAAGTTAAAGATTTTAATCTCGATGTGGATGAGGGGAAGTTACAATGGTAAGTTTTACGACATAAATTTAATATGAAGCCGCTTCGGCATTTTTTCGGGATAAAGTAGTACGAAATAACATTGTATAACGGTGATTATTTTATAAATGCTTGAAATTTTGGGATAATTAGATCTGTGTTAATTAATACTGTAATTAATATCGAAAGTGAGATAGTACGAAAAACATTGTATAATTAATAGATATGGAACTCATATGTTCCATTTTATTTACCAATGCATTCATATGTTATATATTTCATAAGTTTAAAACAACATGCAAGTAGCTTAGCCAATTCTAGGAAATCGAAAGACAATCCCACGAAAGTCCACTCGAACCCAGACCCGATCGCATCGTCCTTTTGTAGTCGTCAGAGAGCCATCCAGTATCATGATTGCGTCCACTCATGGATTCTCTCTTTCTATCGTCATTACAGCAACTTCTCCTGTCTGTCCTACCAGCTCTGGCCACGAACTCTTTCCTGTATCATTTATTCAATCATAAACTTTTTTTGATCGATCATCTAACACATGAGTGTGTAGAAGTTTCTTCAAATCATGATAAGAAAGGAAACGGGATTTACCTGAACAATCAGTCATTTTTGGATGAGTTGGAAGAGCATGAAAAATCTAGGGGGTATAAGTAAAGGTACAAGATAAGGGCAAGGGGTAGACCGATGGAGTACAGATCTGCATTTTGTATTGCAGGTCGTAATTTGGATCGAAAAAAGTCATACGCTTTTGGGTGAAAAGTCAAACCGCCACTGATGTTGAATTTTTGATTTGAAAGTCATGACAAATTACCACTTTTCTTGACTTTCTAAATTTGGACTCACATGATCATTGTATAATCAAGTCAAAATTATGAATCATAAAAATTTCTAATTATAGTAATAATCCAGAGTGATCAAGGTTGTAAAGGTGTAAACGAGTTAACGGGATTGTGATTGACCATAGCAAATATAAGATATCTGATTTTCCCTTGAAAACAATATTTATACTTTTTGAGATAAAGATAAAGTTTGCATGTATTTATTTTACGTTTAAATGAAATATACTACGTTTGTTTTGTTTCACAGATTTATTTCAACGATGAACTTTATAATGACATACATAATTCAAAACCACAAACTGAATATATAACCATCATATATTTGAGTTTCTCGAAACCTACAGAAGATAGTGCTCGTTTCAGCTATTTGTCTTCACCATTGTTATGATCAAATATTCGACTAGGAGAACGGTTTTTATGATTATTAATTTCGCATGATGGTCTCACACATATAGTTTTTGAAGGGTTTTTGCACATATTTTATATTGCAAGTGATGTGAAAACAATTTTGTCGATTGACTATTATCAAAATGCCACCGAGTTCCGCTTAACGTTAATCGTTATTATTCGGTATTTAATCATACGAAAACAACATAAAATTAGGAAAATTTAACCAACTTGTACTCTTTCCGAAATACAACGTAATAAAACTTCATTTTTTAAAATAAAACATATCACCTTGTTTTTTAAAATCTAAAATATATTACAACAACAAAAATTGTATGAAATGAACATTTTATTATTCTTTTATTTTACATTCATATTGTTATAAAAAATTTAATCAGATTTTCAAAATTCATCCTTATTACGAGATATTCACACTAAAGTTTATGTGAATGTTTGTTGCTTCCTATCAAAGTTTTGTTCTTCTGAGAAAAGGAGATGGCATTCTTGCAAATGAAGAGGGTGGCCGGTGTATAACATCCCAAACCACCTGTATCAGATAATATCCAAACTTTGATCCACGGTTTTTAAACTCGTCTAATATAGGAGGTTCCAGTTCCTTATAAGGTAACCTTACTTCCCCTTCCCAAGCAACGTGAGATATTACACGATGTTTTATAGCATTTTAAGGTGATTCCGATTGCGAACGACAGTAGTAAAAGTTTTCGGTGAAGATTAAGCAACGAAAATGATGAAAAATTGATTTGTAATTTTAGTAGCCTTAAGCCCACTCGGAACATACATACAGCCTGAAATACTTTAAAAACCTAAGAGTCCATAAATAAAATAAATTAGAGGCCCACAATCTTGACCCGATGGTCGATGTTTGATCCGGTTCCTGACCACAACAATGACATAATTCCTATGTCCAATTTAACTCGGGGTTTCATCGTTTTAATCATTCTTTTCCCAATAAATCAAATAAATAGAATTTTGAGTTTTATAACGTTAAAAAAATAATTAAGAAAATAATAAATTGAAAGACTAAGGGGCCGTTTACCAAAAACTTATCCAGTAAGCACTTACCGGTAATATTCAATACTATTATTTACTTACCGGGTAATATTTTAGTCAATAAAAACGGCTTTCTATGCAATAATTTACCCGGTAAGAGCTGATTGTGGCAAGAGTCATTGCCCTCACTTACCGGGTAAGACTCTCAGTCCTTGGCTGTTCTTACCGGGTAAGATTTTTTGTCTCTACTATATGCATCCGGTAAGATAATATAACTTCGTAAACGCTTATCCAAGTAATCATTTGGTAAACGGCCCCTAACTTAGAAATTTACCTCAAATTCGACATAGATCTCGAGAAACCATGGTTGGCTTCTTAGTAGGAATTCTCCACTTCATTTTCGTGATTTTAAAGGGTTTTCGTGCCATATCTCTCCGAACAGGATTGTCCTCGAATCCCAAATTCAAATCCTCTGCTATTTTGCAAACAAGCCCCCGAACCTTTTTTTATTTTTACTTTTTACGTACTTAACAAACAAAAAATTATAAAATCTGTTATATGATAAATATGTTATCGTTTAAATAATATGAGAAATAGATCAGACTGATATCTCTTATACTTATCTACTTAAAACTCATATTTATTTAAAGAGAATTACAAAATCATTCTATTTATTTTATTATTCTTTTATTTGGTTTTTCCTGTAAAACAAAATCTTTACATTTAAGATATTTTTCTTAAATTTTCATTTCTATTCAATTAACAATTTTAAGATAAAGAGGGCATGTGAAAAAAGTTGGGAAGTTAATGAAAGGGGATAAAGATCGTTTAATTTGTAGGAATGGAATATTGTATTTGGAGGGCTTTGGATTCTAAATCTATATCAATCTATGTTTTGTGTATTGGATTGGAAATTCTTTTGAAATCTTACAAAGTACAAACATTTAGGGGTACTCACGATTTCACATCATTTTGTAGGATTGTATGCAATAAGAGTTTAAAAAATGTTAAATAATGAAATCTTATTCCATTTCAAATCATACAAACCAAACATACCAATGATTTCAAATCTAATCCAAATCCTTCAAAAATAATCTTGCAAACCATTATTGTTTTTAAGGGATTTGGATTTAACTTGAAACCATTCGTGTGCATGGTTCTTTTGGTTTGTAGGATTGTTTTTGAAGGATTTCTATTTCATGGAAGAATTTGGATTTGGGAAATGTGTTTGGTTTGTAGGATTTGTATTGGAATTGGATTCCATTAATTATAAATAATTTATAAAATACGTAAATTACATTTTTATTAATCAATTATTACAATACAAATGTTTTAATAGTTTTTAAAATCTTATTTCATACAATCCTACGAAATCCCGTGAAATCCTGAGCACCCTCTAAGGATTTCAAAATCCTTAGTTATTAGAATTTCAAAATCTTATGTTTGTAGGATTTGAATTAAATTCTAGAATTTAAAAATCTCGACAATCCCACAAACCAAACATGAGATTGGTATGAGTTTGAAATCCAAATCCTCCCAAATCCATTCCATTCATGCAAACCAAACGCATGTCCGTTTGGTTTGCAGGATTGTACCTGCGTTTGGTTTGCAGGATTGTACCTGCGTTTGGTTTGCAGGATTGTTTTTAAGGGATTTGGATTTAATTTGAACTCATTGGTGTGCATGGTCCGTTTTGCATGATTGTTTTTGAGGGATTTGTATTTCATGGAATGATTTGGATTTGGAGGGATTTGAATTGGAATGGATTTGAAATCATATAATTAAATTTTTTATATAAGTGTTTGGTTTGTAGGATTTGGAATGTAACTGGATTCCATGATTTATAAACAATTTATAAAATAATTAAATTACATTTTTATTATTCGATTATTACAAAACAAATGTTTTTAATATTTTTTATAAACCTTATTTCATACAATCCTACAAAATCCCGTGAAATTCTTAGCACCCCCTAAGGATTTCAAAATCCTATGTTTGTAGGATTTCAATTAAATCTTAGGATTTCAAATCGCGACAATCCAACAAACCAAACATGGATTAGAATGAGTTTGAAATCTAAATCCTCCCAAATCCATTCCATTCCTGCAAACTAAACGGGTCCATTTGAATTGTAGGAATTGAAAGGATTTGGAGGGATTTGTTGATTTGGAATTCAAATCTATTCCAATTCCGTGTTTGGCTTACAGGATTGTTACGATTTGAAATCATATAATTTCTTTGAGATCCCTCAAATATAAGAGTTTGAAATCCCACGAGGTGTTTGAGATTTCACATGATTTTATAGGATTTATATGTAGTAAAGTTTAAAAATATGTTAAAACAAACACCCTCTAAAGAAAATCTTGATGGATTCTCTATTAAAAATTTGAAATAAAGAAGTAAAAGTTAAACATTTAAAAAAAATTACATTTAATTTTAATATATTTTTTATTTTAAAAGTTTCAATAGCAACTATATTATATATATATTGTAAGTATAATTTGAGGGAAATGAACTAAAATAGCCATTCTCAGATGTTGGTTACATCTTAGCCATTTCCTTTCCCGAAAATACCAAAATGTCACTCAGTACGCTAAAATTGCGGACCTAGCTAAACGACAAAAACTATTTTTCAATGACCCACGTCCGCAATATTGGATCCGTAATTGCGGATCTGCCCCTGAGTTTTTAAATATTGACAGTTTCCACCCAGGTCCGCAATTGCGGACATGAAACGTGTCGGCCCAGGAGAAACTCTAATTCTTATTTTACAGACCAAGTCTTACGTCTATAGTTTTGACTGTTTGACCTCCATAAGTTTTAAAAAAAATCTCATTTTCACGTTTTCCTAACACGTTTAATGCACTATTCTTCTTCTTCTTCTTCTTCTGCTTCTGCTTCTTCTTCTGCTTCTGTTTCTGCTTCTCCTTCTTCTTCTTCTTCTTCTTCTTCTGCTTCTGCTTCTCCTTCTGCTTCTCCTTCTTCTTCTCCTTCTGCTTCTGCTTCTGCTTCTCCTTCTGCTTCTCCTTCTTCTTCTCCTTCT
>NC_037528.1:25700331-25709296 GCF_001531365.2 Cynara cardunculus var. scolymus | reverse complement strand
TCTCTCATGATATAAAACAATTATCTCACATAAACAAGCATACACCATAAGAGGTAGTGAGACTATTTCAAACAATTAAACACAATCAATTTAAACCCCCCCCCCCCCACTTACCATTACCTTTCCAAATTCACGTCGAACTTTTATAACCAAAAGCCACGTTATCACAAACTACCCCACGAACACTTAAACAAGAATTGACGGACTTTATTTACATTTTTTTTAGTGCAAGAATTGTGAATCGTCTTGATTTTCTATGAGTTTAATTTAACCGAATTGTAAGTCTTCCGATTTATTATCGATGTTATCTATTGTTATTTCGAGTTCATATTATAATATGTTTACTAAGCCCTGTGCTCAGCTATATTCTTATTTTCTGACACAGCAGGTTCCAAGCGTGTGCTAGGGCGAGATTTGAGATCGAGAGTACAATTTTTGAAGTTTTCAAACTCACGTTTAGATGTTAATGTTCTAAGTTTATAAATACTTTTTGGAATGTAATATATTACATTGTAAAGCATGTTTAGAAAGTTGTAATATATGTTTGGAGTTTATTTGTAGCTCTTAAATATTTATGTCTCTGTATTAAGTTCGTTAATGACACAGTCGGTCCCAGACCACATGGACGAGAGATGTTACAGTAATGCTGGTAGGCCTAAGTGTAAGGGACCCGGACTTAATATTCCTAAATGCTAATGATCGTGCCAATAGGGGGTGTCACGCTTAAAAACGCATAATTTTTGCTACGTGGCTCCGTTTTAGGTATATGGTTATGTTGACATGTTTTGCTAAGAACGAGTAGAACTCAAAGGGGCCTATGAGATATTTGAGCCCGAAAAACGTCAGTTTGGCATGTTTTGAAGCATTTTTATGTTTTGTTATTTGTTTCTCATTTCTCGTTTGGGCTTATTATGTTTGACCCATTATTTTTTAGCTCTTCTTTTATTGTTGGTTACAGTATGTGAAATTGGATGGTTAATTTTTGATAAACAAAACGTGTTTACTTTTCCATCCAAAATCCCGAGTTCTTTGAATTTGGATTTGAGTTGACATTTTTATGGGTACTCGTAGAATCAATAAGCTTAGTTTTTACCATTGATTTCTTCAAATTCAGAAGGTTCACACTACTGCCATGTCTATACCGAGTGAGATCATGGTTTTCATGCTAAACAAGTTTCAACATGTTTCTCTAATAGACATGACATTGAAGACGGAAACAAAATTTACTAAATCATGCAATCTTAACCTATGGATAAAAGCATACGTAAAATCTCAACACATTTCTCTTTAGAAAACAACAAATTTATGTTCATTGGTCGAAATATAATCAATTTAGGTGCTTCCAATATATGATCCAATCATCTGCTAGATGTTGGATTTTTTTTCATTCAATACAATCCAATTAACATTGGACAACATGTTCAATTCAATCCAATGGAGGATTGGATCGCTTTGGTTTTATCCATTAGATATTGCTATTGATAATCTATTGGATTAGATTGTATTTGTCTAATATTTTGATATAGATTTCAACCAGTTAATCTGCATATCAACCCATTATTCATATATTTTCCTAATTTATTAGAAAACATTACATACACATATCAACTATATCAATTAAAAACAATATCGTACAATATTATTAATTATATGTATATATTTATATGGAGTAAATTACATGTTTATCCCCATTGTCAATATTTTAACGATCATTGACCCTTTTTTGAAAATTCAAGGGGTCGTGTCCTGTGGTTGCATTTTTACAACGAGTAGCGGTCCATATTGCAACCACAGTACCAGGTAGTTGATTTATTTATGGACCAAACTCATAAACAAATTAAAACCACAATGATATGTTACCTTGAATTTTCAAATATTGGACAATGACCGTTAAAAACACATGACCACGAGGAAGAAACATGTAATTTACTCTATATTAATTGGATGGTAGTTGGATGAGTGATTGGATGGTAATGGATTGAATCGGTTTGATTTTATTGGATTATGAAATCCTATCCAAGAATCGACCAATTCACTAGAAGCTTATACTTATAAAGTGTAAACACAAAGCATGCCAATATTACTTTGCAATTACCGAAAATAACGCATATGTGTGTACCCCGTTTTATAAATTACATGATACTCACCTCTTCGGTTTAATGAACTAAACCGAAACAAAACTCCAAGTACCACGAAGAAATTTTCGTTCAATTAATTTAACAAATTTTCTATTTTGTATTTGTTTTAACTCGTAACCTATTGATTTTGTAACATTTGATGACATCGACCTCATTTATAAAAGGTTGTGAAATGTTTATAAAAAGCGAAGTGGACAAGAAAAATTGACATTTACATAAAAAAAATGCTACATTAGATAAAGAAAAATTAGCAACTTCATTATATTGATTGAAAGAATTTAAAACTTCATTCATCAAATATGAGGGTGTGTGAGGGTTTTTTTACCAAACGTTTGGGGGTAAGCGCTTATCAAGTTACATTATCTTACCTGATGAATATGGTATGGACCAAGAACTTATCTGGTAATAGCGAAACAAGGACCAATAGTCTTACCCGGTAAGTGAGGGCGACGATTTATTATCACGCACTACAACAAAATTGGATTTAGAGAATACTCTCAATTTCTAAGCGTCCTAATAGACCTCTTTATAGAACCAAAAAAATAAAGCGTCCTATCTAAAGGCGTTGTAATAAGTTTATTTGACGTTTTTTGATGTCGTAATAAGTTTTTTAGAATATTTTTAATATAAAGCGTCGTATAGCAACTTTATAGGATACTATTTGAAAAAATGTCTTATAAAAACAAATGTCCTACAAAAAATTGAGTTTATAGGACACTTTCTAAAAAATATCAGGTAAAGTTTCTAATGCGACACTTTGTATTAAAAATGTTCTAAAAAACTTGTTAAGACGCCTAAAAACGTCATATAAACTTATTACAACATCTTTGGGTAGGACGCTTTATTTTTTTGGTCATATAAACTAAGTCTTATAAAAAGGTCTATTAGGACTCTTAGAAATTGGGAGTGTCCTATAAACCCGATTTTGTTGTAATGACGGTAAGCGCTTACCGGGTAAATTATTGCATACGATGTCGTTTTGGTAGACTAAAATCTTACTCTGTAAGTAAATGATAATGTTAAATTTTATTGATAAGCACTTATCGAGTAAGTGTTTGATAAACGGCCCCTGAGTTTTAATTTCAATTGACGCTGTTAAGATCTTAAGCTATGATTTCTTACTTTGTATCTAGGTTAATTATTTTTCAATTTTCCACCATTTTTAAACAGTAATTCGAATTTAAACTACAAGGTGATATTCTGACTGATGAAAACTTTGTATTATTCAGGCCGGATTTCGACACGAATCGGAGACCCAGTTTGAGTCCCATCGATCAAATAAATGGGTATTACAATAAAGCGATAAAATAATTAAAGTGAAATGCAAAATTGTAACTAAAAAAGACGCTTATAACATGAAAAATCCCTAAACAGGTATAAACCACGGATGACCTCTGGTCAAGGACAATGTAGTGCATATGGTGGTACGGGATACCGCTTTGTTCCTCTGTCGTAGAGTAAAATATTATAGGGTCGTGAAAAGTGTTACCATATTAATTTATTGTGTCACCATATATTTTGAAGCTAAAATAATGAGGAAATAAATTTCTCTTGGTAGAGTTGGTGTGCAATGCTTTTCTTTCACCCTAGATCCGAGTTTGAGTCTTGTTAGTGTCATTTGATAGAAACATTAATCATAAGGATCAAACTTCATCCAAAACTTATAAGAACACATAGACTTACTTGATGTGAATCCCGTATTTGAAAGAGTAGAAGATGATGATGCCATTTGATGTTGTTGATTCTTTAAGGATACAGACTTAGGATGGAGAGATCGATGAATCGATTAGTGATGTTGATTTTTTCATCTTCTCTGTGAGCGAGCGATAGATGGAGAGAGCGTAAGTTGAAAACCGTATATCATAAAGAAACCGTTCAGCCCCTTATGTAATTGTTATGTTACTCACATCCATCATATGTTAACATTACATAAGTATAGGGACTAAATCTGTCATAATGGCAATCATAGATATAGTAAGATTATAAATATATCCTTATTTATATAAAACTTTATATAAATGGTCCAAGGACATTAAAATAGGAATTATATTCCAACATCATTTTCTTACAGGGCGTTTGGTCCATAGAATGGAATTCGATGGAATTGGAATTCATCAAATGAATTTGACTTTGAGGGAATAGAATGAAGTTTGATGGAATTTGACCATGTCTTTTGATTGCGTTTGGTTGGATGGAATTGGAATGAAATTCTTGATGGAATTGGAATTTTTTTTTGTTTCGTTTACGGAATTCAACGAGAAAATTACATAGATGGCATTTCAAGAAAATCCTTTTTAGGATGGAAAGAACGGAAGAGAGAGAAAGGTCGAGCATACCAGATCGAGCAGAGTGAATGAGATCGAGCAGTTTTAAATAGGGATGACAAAAAAAATGAAACCGATGGTGAAAACCGAAAACCGAAACTTTCGGGCCAGGTTCGGGGACATCCTATCAGGGATGGGGCGGGGATCGGGGACAAATTCGAGGATTTTAACGGGGCGGGACGGTGATCCTCGGTCCGGCCCAGCCCGGCCTGATATGTGTATATATATTAATTTTAATTTATATATATATATATATATATATATATAGAGGTGTGATCAAATGAAAACCACTCCAATTTGTAAAAACCGTAAAAACTACTTTCATCCGTCTTAATCTTATGAAATTTTTTCATGAAATTGTTTAATCTTGTAAAATTGTTTCATATAATACTTTTTTTGATGAAGTTGTGTGATAACCAGATCTTGGTTGTCATCTGAGGTAATAAATATGTGATTATTTGTTATATGTGATTATGTGTCAGCATGATAAATTTGTACATTTAATCATGTGGGTATGTGAATATATGGATTATATGTATAAAATTAATATGCACAATTGAAAATGTGTAGTATGCATGGGTTTATATGCATGAAAAAGGTATGTAGGAATATATGCATATTATATGAATAAAGTAATGATGCATGCACATAGAGATTTGCATGCACATGTACGGCTGTGTTAGCCGACTTTCCAAAGAAGGAAAGTATAAAAGGAGGGTGAAGGCCTCCATTCACCCTCTTGCCATTTTCGAAAGTTAGTGAGCGGTTTAAAGAAAAACAGTGTTGATCGGATTGCTTGCCTTGATTGGAATTGAAGTTGAGTTCAATCTTATTTCTAAAGATTTTAAAAGGTGAGTAGTTAAATGCTTTCAAAACACTCTGAATTATATGTTTTATTGAAGTTTTTAAGTTTACTTAAAGTGTTGTCCGGATAAGACCTAAACCGGACAAAGGTTGTGCAATCTAAGGCATGAACCGGTCAAGGGTTGAGCGATATATGTATATAAACCGAATAAGGGTTAAGCGGATAAGACCTAAACCGGACATGCTTTGACCGGTTTAAAAGTAAATCGACTAATTGTGTTAACAGGTTTATATAATGAGCGATTTATAAATCTTGAATTATGACCAAGTGTTTAACTCGGAGAAGTTGGAATATGACTATAAAATGACTGGATTGCTAAATTGGTCAGGGCATGAATAGTGTCGTCCGGATTAGTAATCCGGACAAAGTGTTGAAAATTTTATTCTAAGAGTTTAAATTGGACAAGTTATGTTAACTGGATCAATGGTAAATCGGGCAAGTCTTGGGCGATTTGTTGTCCGAATTTGGTAAACCGACCAAGACTTGATTGGAGATGAAGTCCGGCCAAGTCTATTTTGACCGGATTTGCATATTTATTTGTGCATGGTTTATATATAATTGTTTTTATATATAAAATGGGGAATTTTGAAAAGATAATTTTGGATCTGATAATAATTCCATTGATTGCGGTCTATTCTATATGAAATTGTTTTTATGAGATATTTTGATGAGAAAATAAAAATGGCATATCAAGGAGAGGTGTACCATGGGATAAGGGTGGCATATCAAGGAGAGGTATACCATGGGATAAGGGTGACATATCAAGGAGATGTGTACATTTGGATATAAGGGTGGCATTTGTATGTATGTATCTCGTATTATAACTCTTACTATTATATTTCTTAAAATTAACATGGTTTGGAATCTTTATTTCTTTGTGATTTAAAGATTCAGAATCAGGGTTCTTAATGAAAATCATAGTCTGGATGTTATAGAAAAGGAGAAATAGGTATGGCTTGAAATTTTGATTAAACATTATCTGCTTCAAGAGGTTTAAAAGTGGCATTCTGATAATTGACTAGTGTAAACCTGTTTGGTTTTGATATATTATTTGCAAGCAAAGTATTTGGTTTGAAAAGTGAAAGGTATTGACATTATGTTTTTTTTGCTTATTCATATATTTGTGATATATATATATATATATATATATATGAAAAGTTGTTTTATTTAAAAGTTTTGGTGATTTTCACTCTGCAATAACATAAATAGGGTAACTCACTAGACCTTACGGTCTAACCCTCGTTTTGTGATTTTAAATATGTATTGCAGGAAGTGCTGAGGGTAAAGGGAAGGGAAAAATGTAATAATTTCCCTATATGCTTATCTGCATGAAGATTTATTGACGGCATGTATAATTTTGTTAGATGGATCTGGTTTAGTGCAAGAATTGTATTTTTGAATTTTTGGACCATGTATTTTGTACTGGTAGATTCTTGTACTAAGAGACCAATATGATGTACAAACATGTGTTTCTTGTATATGAAGTATGTGTTACATGAAATATGTGGAATGAGGCGTTACAGAAAGTGGTATAAGAGCCTGAGTTTAAGGGATTTAGGTATTTAACAGCATGATACCTAGACTTAAACTGTTTTATTGCATGTTAAGGGTCCCGGACATAGTTAGCTCCATTGAAAATAAATATGATGGGTTGAAAGAACAGTGTGTAAGATAAATTATAATTACATCTGGTCAGTGTAATTATGAATTTACAGGTACACATCTGAACTTAAATACTTCATTATATTTGGGAATGTGAATACGTGAGTAATAACAGTAAAATCTACAGATGTCTAGCCAAACTAGAAGATCTGAAAGAACGGCTCGTCCAAAGTCTGAAGAAAGGGAAGAGTCACCTATCAATCTTCCGACTGGCACATCTGGAATCAGAGGTCGAGGAAGACCAAGGGGACAAGGCAGAGGAAGAAGCCAGTCTCAAGGAAGGGGTCAAACTGGAATTCATTCTGAACCTGAAGAATCCCATTCTGGGAATGTTCAGGAGAGATCGGTGCCACATCCTGAATATGTAACCAGAGACATGTTGGCTAAAGAAATGGGGAATTTTACGGGAAACTCTGACTTCGATCATGGGAGTACCAGCCAGGGTAGAAACAGAAAGAATAGAAGTTCGTCCCTCGATACCGGTTACTCACAACAAGGAGGGAGATATCAAAATGTTTTTGGCATGCAAGCCACCAACATTTTCTGAAGAAAAGGATCCAGTGAAAGCTATGTGCTGGATCAAAGAAATGCAATCTGTGTTCAACACCATTCGGTGTCCGGAAACAAATAAAGTTCGATTTGTTGTTTCTGTATTGGTGGAATGAGGCTTTTACGGTTTTTATAAATTGAGTAGTTTTCATTTGATCACTCCCTTATATATATATATATATATATATATATATATATATATAATATCATTAAAAGAAAATAGTAACATTAAAGTTTAAAAAACTTTTATCCACTTTACTTCAACAACCCAAATAAGGCTCACGAAAAAGTCTAGTTTATTTGTTTAATTGTGAAACCGTGATTTTAGTTGTATGATGTTTGAAGTTCTATTTAGTTTTATATTGTAATCTAATACATTGTTTGTAATTGGTTCGATTATGTTTGAGACATTTAAACTTGTATCTTTAAAAAAACTGTAATTTACTTTTAGTTGTGAAAGTTAACATATTGTAATTTTTTAGATCTGTTTCAGGTTTCCGGTTCGGTTATAACCAACGGTGAACGGAAAAAAGAGGATTTTTACCTTAACGAGTTCTCCAACGAGGATCCCCGACGGGGATCGGGGCCGCCACGGGGACGGTTTTAGTTATCATTTTCGGGGACGGGAATACCAATAACCAACCCGAACCTGACCCGTAGTCATTCTTAGTTTTAAACGAGATCGAGCATAGCAGAGCAGAGCAAATCGAGATACAGCGTCGATGAATTTGGATGAGGGCTAAGAGCAACTCCAACCTCATCACCAAAAAAAACACCAAAAGCACCAAATATGGTGGGCGCATAAACACTAAACAAAAAACTAAACTCCAATCACACTATAAAAAAACACCAAATTTGTGGACCCCACGTTAAAATAACATATTTTATTTACTATTTTTAATAAGGGAAAAGTACAATAAAAACAATGGACTTTCTTGTTTGGAATGATTAAGTCCTTAGACTTTTTTTGGGAACAAATAAGTCCTTGAACATTCCAAAACATGTTAAATAAGTCCTTGGACAATTTTTTGGAACAAATAAGTCCTTGGACATTCCAAAATATGATAAATAAGTCCTTGGACAATTTTTGGAACAAATAAGTCCTTGGACATTCCAAAAAATGTTAAATAAGTTCTTGGACAATTTTTGGAACAAATAAATCATTGAACAATCCAAAACATGTTAAATAACTTCTTGAACTTTTATAAAATATGTTGGATACATTCTTATGACTTGTAAAACTAGTTAAAGTGGTAAAATAGTGAAAAAAATCCCGAAAAAAACCCAATTAACATTCATATTTTGAACGATTAAGCCCCTAAATATTTTTTGAACCAAAAAGTATTTAGATCTATAAAATTAAACAAATATAACAAAAAAATACTTACATTTACAAAAAAATAATTACATTTAAAAAAGATTTTTGA
>NC_037528.1:25697835-25699871 GCF_001531365.2 Cynara cardunculus var. scolymus | reverse complement strand
AATGTCCAAGAACTTATTTGTTCCAAAAAATTGTCCAATGACTTATTTAACATGTTTTGGAATGTCCAAAGACTATATTTATAATTTGTAATAGATATTATAATAATAAATAATTAGTAATTAATTTATTTAATGAAGAAATGTTAAAATAAAAATGATAAAATTTTAGTTAATAAATTTTATATTAAAAAAGATTACATTAGTTCAAATATCACAAATTAAAAAAACACATAAATAATATTAATTCTCCGAGTTAATATATTCGTCCCACAAATGATCAATTAATGCATTACGAAGTTCAAAGTGAGCTGAAAATTTCAGAAGAATCTTACCAAACTTTTCAGAAGAATCTTACTAGTGTGTTGTCTAATTTGTCTTCATTTGGAGTGAACTGAAAATTTTGTGTATAAATAGGGGGTGAGTCGGTAAGCTAAATCACACACATTTTCATTGAGATATTATCAGCCTTTTCATAAAAATGTCTTCAACAATCCAAAGTTCATCCTACAAAGATAACGAATACATAAATCTATGTCATTGTTATCTTGATATAACTCAAAATCCAATAATAGGTAGAAACCAAACAAAAGATAAGTTTTGGTCAAGAGTAGAAACTCAATATCACCAAATCGAACCGTTCGCAACCAATCCTCGACCAAGAAGATCATTGGAAAAAAGAATGTCTTGCATTCTAAAAGCTTGCAAAAAATTGCAAGGGTGTATCAATCAAGTTCAAATGAGGAATCCAAGTGGTGCTTCTGAACAAGATATCGTAAGTATTTATTGTTTTAGTTGATCATAGTTTTATTAATTTAAATATAACGTGTATTTTTCATAGATGAACGAAGCGAAAGAGATGTTAAAACTTGACGTATCCTATAAGAAGGGTTTTAAGTTTGATCATGTCTGGGACATCCTGAAAGACTCCGAAAGTTTATCAAATGTCACTACATCGACTCAATATCAACGACAGAGTCCTTATCAATCACCTTCTTCCGGTCCTGGTTCATCGTCTGGGACAGATGTCGGTTTACCCTCGTTGACTATTCACGACGTAGAAGGTACTCAAAGACCAATTGGTGTGAAAAAGACAAAATCAAGGCTCCAATCTGATAATAAGCTAGAGAGTTTAGTCAAGGCTAGTAAAAAAATGAGCAAACAAATAGCCAAAAATGAGCAAACAAATAGCCAAAAACAATGAAGTTATGATGAGAATGAATGAGATTCAAGCTCAGAAAAATGCGATAGAGTTAAGGTTGGCGGATGACATAATTATGTTCACCGATCTAAACTCTATCACTGATCCTATGTGTTATGAGTTCATAGAAAATGAGAAAATTCGAATAGCGAGAGAGAGAACGGAACCCCAGGTTCAAATGTTTGCACAAGGATCAGAATACGTAGCATCTCAATATCGAGTATCTCAACATCAAGACCAGGCCGAAGGATCTCAGAACGTAGCAGGAAACTTTAGTCAGTTTATGCTAGTGGAACCTTTCATTTATGTATTTTAGTTTTTAAAATTTCCGTTAATAAACTACGTTTACATTTATCCGGTATTTTATTTGTGTTATTAATAATTTATTATATATGTATATATACATACTAGTGGTGTACCCGCGCTTAAATCAAAATTCGAAAACATTAGTTTGGCTTTGAATTATGAGTTTGTGTGGTTATTTTACAAGTCAACTAATATATAAAGTTGAAGGTCTATTTTGTTTGTTAGCAAGATCGAATGAAAAGAAAATTGCACATATGTCGGGTTTCTGAAACCATCTACTCAGAGCTCATTACAAAACTTGAAATTCTTGAATGAACAAAGAAATACAATCGTTCGTAAAATAATGTTTATCCGTGTATTCGAACTGTTGTTTGCTTTTCGTGATGCACTCATCCGTAAATATTTCCTACAAAAAATGGCGCAATGGTTTTAATAAAAACATATGGTACAAAATGTATAATAATATAATTGTTGATTATACCTTATTCATCACGTAAAACTTCTTGATAGACGACGTTTGAGGTGTAGACTC
>NC_037528.1:25696383-25696615 GCF_001531365.2 Cynara cardunculus var. scolymus | reverse complement strand
TATTCCCCCGTGATATCCCTCTGGACAACGCCACGTAAAGTTGCCCGTGTGAGAAAACTGATTCTGGTAGATAAACACCTACATTYGGAATTGTTTGGCCTTGAGCTTTATTGATTGTCATAGAAAAGCTAAGCCGAATTGGAAACTGTTTTCTCTTCAACTTAAATGGGAACATGTTGTCTTCGAACAGACATAAGGGAATTCTCGGCAAAAATACTCTCTTTCCAGCATG
>NC_037528.1:25694993-25696283 GCF_001531365.2 Cynara cardunculus var. scolymus | reverse complement strand
GGTTTTGATCTAACAGGTTTTTCAGATTCTGATTATGCAGGCTGTAAAGTTAATAGAAAGAGTACAACTGGTAGCTGTCAGTTGTTGGGAGGAAAGTTAGTCAGTTGGACTAGCAAGAAACAACACTCCGTGTCCACCTCAACAGCTGAAGCTTAGTATGTTGCTGCAGGTAGCTGTTGTGCACAAGTCTTATGGATGAAAAATTAGTTAGCTGATTACGACCAAGTGTTCACAGAAATTCCTATTTTCTGTGACAATTTAAGTGCCATTGCTATTGCAAACAATCCCGTTCTTCACTCTCGTACGAAGCATATTGATATTCGGTATCACTTTATCAGAGATCATGTGATGAAAGGTGATGTTGAACTTCATTTTATCCCTACAGACTATCAACTTGCTGACTTGTTTACCAAGCCTCTTGATGAAGCTCGGTTTAATTTTTTGATCAGTGAGTTGGGTATGTTAAATGTTGACAAATAATTTTTGAGTTTTCACTAATTCATTTGGGTTGTGTTTTCTCTAAAAATGTTGTTGTGTCATTTGCTCAAAAATTGTCTGGTATCTGTGTGAGTGTATGCTTCTCTCTTTCTACCATATTGATTTTTTTAAAATGATGGGTTTTACACTCGTGTATTTTTCCTTAAAAATCAATTTTTTTTCCTCTAAAAGTCTCTATGTGAATTCTTTAAAAAATTCGTATTTAATATATATATATATATATATATATATTAGTATTTTTTTAATTTATTAGTATTTTTTATTTTATATAAAAAAAAAAACAAACAAAAAACATATAAAAAGATAAAAAGTTTTTATTTTTGTATGTAGTGGTTTTAAAATTTTACTTTATTTTATCCGTTTAATTTTTTTTACAAGTTTGAGGGCCTCTTCTCTTTTGGGCCAAACCTCTTCTCTTTTGAGCCCATCCCTTACCTTCTATGATTTCATCTCTAATTCTCCTAAATCCTAACCCAAGCCGACTCCATCTCTCACATCTCACATTCGGCCCCCTTTCGATAGGCCTCCTCCCTTCTCACCACTTTCTCTTCAACAAATCCTACCCTCCACCTCATTCGGCTTCTTGATCCAGCCGACCTAGGCGCTCTCTCTTCCACCCTTTATACACACCCTTCGGCCTCTTCACCAGGCCGATCCTCCTCGGCCTCTCCCTTCTCTTATCACTAAGCCGCACCCACAACATCTCACCCCAATCCGCCGATTACCCCTCCATAAGCCGACCCCCTCTTCGGCCTTATCCCCCATCTTCGGCTTGCTCCCCTCGCCGACCCT
>NC_037528.1:25681552-25688510 GCF_001531365.2 Cynara cardunculus var. scolymus | reverse complement strand
CCCCCCCCTTCTACAATTACTTTCTGTTTATTGCCTTACCCTTCGGGACTAACATAATGTATGAGTAATAAAGAGTTGTTGTATATGCGTGAACATGCATAAATATTCATGATGAAAATTACATAAATATATCATTTCACGTAAAAAAACAGTTAAAACAAAAAAAACTATACGATGAATGTCAAATCGAATAATATGACATGTTTTTTTTATATAATTTAATTTAAAAATATCTGTTATTTTTAAATACCCAATTCAAATTTAAACTAAATTATCATAAAAATTACTAATATTTTAAGCAACAATTTATATAAAAAATAATTATTTCGTTCGATTCTATATGACATTTATCTCAATATAGTTTCTTTGTCTTAATCATTTTGTTACGTGAAATGATATATATGTGTAATGTTCATTATGAATATTCATGTATGTTCACGTGTATATAACAACTCAACACCAAAAGTCGTGACTAAACATCACTTTCTTCCAGACCGTAAGTTTGTAACATGAAAACAAATTCTTCAATGTTGTAAGTACGTAACCTAACACCACGTTCTTCATCAACACCATCTAACACCCATCGAGACCGGTTGAGAATCCATCGAGACCGATTGAGATCGTCGAGATTGTTCAAGAACCCATCCATTGACTTGGTGTGTGTTTGTGTATGTAAAACCATAACCTAGCACCTTCATTTTTCATCGAGACCTATCGAGAATATATCGATTGATTTATTGTGTGTTTGTATGTGTAAAATCATAGTCTACGACTTTCAGTTCTTATCAATAACCTTCATTTTATCGTGTGTAGGCAAGAATATAGTGTATAAATTATTTTAAACAAAAAACATTTAAGTACATACTTAGATTAAAAACAACAAAAAAAAAATCAGATATATGCTTGTGCCACCCCAAAAAGTCTCTAATGTTTGGTAGTCGTCTTTCTTGATAATCTAGTGCATGGACCAAATTACGCAAATGCAATTCTGCACAATGAGATAAAGAGTTATAATTGGAAATAAGTGATGAAATCATAAGGGTTTAGACATGCTTAATTCTTGTTCCACATGAATCTGAATATCATTAACTGCTCCCCTATCCAACTCAAAAAATTGAAAGGTCATTCTTCTAAATCAACCATAGATGCATATAATGGTATAATAGACTAACACAGATTATGGTTCAACTTTTCTTCTTCTTCCAGATTTTAGGTCAGATTTCATAAAGACATTAGGTCAAAAAGAAGGTAAATGATAATTGGATAACAAGGTATACACTGTTTCATCTAAAACAATTGCTAATTATTTGCCTCCAAGAAACTGATATACTCTCTAACTCCATAAATCTTATGCTATTTTGAAATAAAATGAAACCCAACTCCACTATGTAATGCCCTGATTTTTCTTTCAAGTATCATGACGTCAATCTTAAGAACTTATGCCTTGTGAAGAATATGAACTTAAAATGTTTTCCACAATTATGTAATGAATTATTTTCAACATATTATATATGTTCCAAAAAATTTAAGTTCGTATTCTTCACAAGTCTTAAGTTATTAAGATTGATGTTACGACACTCGAAAGAAAAATCTGGGTATTACAAGTTGGTATCAGAGCCTTAGTTTAAGAGAAATAGGTTAAAACTTGATGTGGGTGCTAGAACATGAGAATTTAGGATATTAGAGTTTTTTTGCATTACGAGAAAGTTTGATTTTTATCGATAGGTAACGTACTGTTCTTCTTATGGTTTTGTAGGAAAATGGTTCACAATATACACACTAGGGCTGTCAATCGTGGGAGAGGACGTGGGCCTGGAGGACGAAGGATACAATATGGGCTAGGCCCAAAGGTGGGTCGGTGGATAGTCATCGCTCTAGTGCGAGCCATTGTGTGAGGCATGATTCAGGGAGACACACTCTGAGTAACAACTTGATACCCCCAATAGGTACGTTATCACAAAGGTTGGTCCAGAAGGAAACCTCATATGAGCCTTCTGAAGATTACACGCTAAGCTCTCCTACACGCGCAAATTTTGTAGAAAAATATATAGCCCCTTCAAGGAACAATTGTTGAACTCAACGAGAGGTTGTCCCTATCTTTAAGGGACAATGAGAAGATGAGAGGATGACTTGATAATCTGCAAAGGGCACACGTCAAGGCACTAACTGAGAACGGTAACCTATTGAAAGAACGACAGATAAAGGCTCATTTAGAGAGATCATAAGGAATTTTCAGATCACATTTATGAACTCGTTATTTTTTAGTTCTTACGTCAGTTATGCTCTTCATTCAGTTCCAAAATTGAAAGTAATATTATTTTCTATGACTGTTACAGGTTTATGGAGAACACGTTAGTGGTTCCTGTGAGAACCGGATCCTGGTTATCACTTGAGGTAATTAATACATAATTATCTGTTAAATGATTTCGTAATTGCATGATAAATTGTTATATTTGATCATGCTAGTGTGTAAAATTATGTGCATAAATGAGTATATATCAAATAGGTGGGTATTTATATGCATGAATGAATATATATAATGCATGTATGCATAATATAAAATACATGCATGAGAGGGTATGTATGTATGTAATTGTGTGTGTATATATATATATATATATATATATTATATATATATATATATATATGTGTGTGTGTGTGTATCATGCATAAGGGATGCATGGGTTTGAGGCAGTTTAGTAGCCCTTCCTTTTTAGGAAGGAGTATATATGAGTTGAGGTTCTCAAGTTAACCTCTTTGCTATTTTTGAAACCTGAGAAAGACTTGAGAGAAGCTTGTTCGAATATTTTGTTTAATTGGATTTTTGAAGTTGGACTCAGCCTTGTTTTCAAAAGTTTTCAAGGTGAGTGGTTTACCATTTCATTTCCAATTGTGAAGTAATTCCTTTGATTTAATTAATGTTTTGTTTAAAAACTTGTTTACCCGGTTTATGTGTAAATCGGACAAAGGGTTAATCGGTTTAAGCTTAAATTGGACACTTGTTGTCTGGTGTAGCTTTAAATTGAACACAGAGTCGAGCGATTTAAGTGTTAGTGGGATTTGAGTTTTATAAATCGATTAAGGATATTGAACGGAGAAGTAATGATACGACCAAGAGATGACCGATTTATTTTAAATCGGACAAGGTCTTGAGTTTGTGTTGTCCGGATTGATAAATCGGACAAGGTTTTGAGAGTTATCCAGATTAGTAAATCGGACAAGGATTCAAGGGAATGTTGTCCGGATTGTTAAATCGGGCAAGTTGTAGTGTTATCCGGATTAGGAAACCGGTTAAGGCTTGACCGGAGATGAAGTCCGACCAAGTCTGTGTTGACTAGATTTGTACATTGATTTATGTATTATTTATACAAATTGTCATTTTTAATAATCTTGTATAAAGAATGGGAATTTTGATAAAAATGATTCTGAACTGATGATATTCCATTAGAACATTTATAACTGCGATCTGTTCTAATTGGAATTATTTTGTAAAAAGTTTTGATGAAGAAATAAGGGTGGCATATCAAGAAGAGGCGTACCATGGGATAAGGGTGACATATCAAGAAGAAGGTGTACATTTGGATATAAGGGTGACATTTGTATGTGTGATGTATAATATAACTCTTACTATTATATCCTTTAAGATTACTGTGATTTGGAATCTTTATTTCTTTGTGATTTAAGGATTTAGAATTAGAGTTTTTATTAGAAATCATAGTCTGGATGTTATTGAGGAGGAAATAACAGGTTTGACATGAAGCTTTAAATAAACCTTGTGTTAATTAAAAAGGTTTAAAAGTGGCATTATGATAAATCTGTTTGGGTTTCAGATATGTTAATTGAAAGCTGAGAGTTTGGCTTGAAAAATGGAAAGGTACTGGTAATTATGTTCTTACTTGTTCATATATTTGTTATTTATATGAAACATTGTTTTTAAAATAAATGTTTTGGTGATTTTCACCCTGCAATGACATAAAAGGGAAACTCACTAGACCTTTCGGTCTAACCCTCGTTCTGTGATTTTAAATATGTATTGCAGGAAGTGCAGACAGTAAGGGAAAGGGAAAAATGTGATATTTCCCTATATGCATATCTACATGAAGATTTGACTATGCTATGTATAGTTTTGTTAGAAGAATGTAGAATAGTACAAGAATTGTATTTTGAATTTTTGGACCATGTATTCAGTATTGATAAATTCTTGTACTAAGGGACCTATGTGGTGTATAAACATGTATTTCTTATGTATTACATGCAATATATGGTATGGGGTGTTACAGTTCCATAAATGATGAACAAAGAATAAACGTGCTTCAGAATTCTTGCCCAAGAGCATGGGCTTGTGGTGGAATGTATACGGAAAATTCCATGGCCTCTACCATTGAAGCAATGCGAATGTCCCTTCCATACAGGTGGAAAATTGCCCAATTTAACTACTCACTTTTTTTTCCAATCCAACTTATTGATTGATCTCTTCTACATGTCCAAAAAGCTCTTCGACTCCTGTAGAAGATCCATTGAAGTTGGATGAATGTCGTTTACCTGGAAAGTACCTTCTTAATTTAATTAAGATGGACCTAAAACTGAAGGACATTATCACTTTGAAATCTCTGCATAACGCGATGGTTACAGTTATGGCCCTCGTGGGGTCTACAAATGTGGTGTTACACTTGATTGCTATTGCGAGGTGAGTGGCATGTGGAGATGAATTTTTAATTGTTTTTGTATTTCATACGATGGCCATGTTAGCTTATTTTGTTGAGCTTATTGAAAAAGTTATGCATGTCGTTTTAGGTTATTTTACATTGTCATTTATCTTATCCGCTAGCTTTTATGAAACGTGACTAGTTCATTATCTAGCTTATCAGTTAACAACTAGCTTTCAGCCAACAACTTGCGGATAAGTAAGTTTGCCAAACATAGTCGGTAACTCTTAGAGCCATGCTTCTTTGCAGGTCTGTGGGCTTGAGCTTGACTCTTGGTGATTTCCAAAAGGTCAGTGATAAGATCCCATTTCTTCCAGATCTTAAGCCTAGTGGAAAATACGTCACAAAAGATGTTCATTAGGTCTGAAGCATTCTTTTCATTATTTCATAGCTTAACAAGATCAAATTTCCAGTTTTTTTTGTCTATGAATCTCTCTTTTCCTCATTGTGATTTTAATTTTTGAGTCGGTATAGATTGGAGGAACACCTACAATCCTTCGCTACCTTTTGGAGCTCGGGTATCTTGATGGAAATTGTATTACTGGTAGGCATGATAAACATGCTTTTTTTTTCTATCTTAGTATAATGTTTTCTTAAGATAGGCGTCTTCAAAGAAACAACCACTCTATCCTTGGGATAGAGGCCAGATCTACATACATTTCACTCTGGACCCTACTTTCAGCATCTTATTTATTTTGTTGGTGTTTTTCAGTTACGAAGAAGACTCTTGCAGAAAAAGCAAAATTGTTTTCTTTTTTGTCAGAAGCCCAGGTAATTCATCTTCTTAGTTCTCTTTTTACTATCAAAAACTAGATGTTCTTAATCTAAGCAAGAGTTTGTCGTTCTTTCCTAGCAAATAATAATACCACCTACAAACCCCATAACTAGTCACATTCAACTATTATACAAAAATCTTGCACCTGATGGTTTTGTGACAAAGATCACATGAAAAGAAGGGTCATATTTCTCAAGTACTTTTCCACTTTCAACATTCTGGTTTGATGAATTCGACTACTGTTTTTTTTTCTTCATTTCATGTTTCTAGAATATGACTTTGGAAAACTTTCTTCAGGTCTTACACTTGTTTTTTAGGGGAAGGATGCCATGATTGCAGCTATCTCTGAAGACCCCATGAGTTTTAAGGTACATATGGACCATGTTTTGTTCTTTTCACTTGTATATTATTCTTCGAGTCCCAAAAAGGATGGTCTTGAAAATTTAATACAAGCATTTTTAGTTCAATAATGCTTTGTTTTAAGAATCTTTTGTAGTTTAATCATTAGTATAACATCAAACTGTAACTTGTTAACCACAGGGTTATTGGCCATATGGTACCCGGGTTACTGGTAGAGTCCAGCCTCCGAGGGGGTCAAGGGTCACCAAAGCTAAGAGATGTGCGTGAGTATTTTCCTTATATAAATATTAGAGTAGATTACATTTTTAGTCCCTATGCTTTGTTAAAAGTTTTGAATTTCATCTTTATGGTTTAAAAATTGCGATCTGTATCTTATGGTTTGTAATTTATTGTTATTTTTGTTCTGAACTGATTCTTACCTTTTTAAGTACAAAGGATCAAAATAGTAAAGAATTGTAAGCCACAAGGACTGAAACAACTATAAATTATATCATAAGAACAAAAATAACATGAATTACATACTATAGGGATGAAAAATGCAATATCTAAACCACAAAGAAAAAAAATTGCAATTTTTAACAAACTTTAGGGACGAAAAAAGTAATTTACTCTAAATATTATATACTTCAAAAAAGTAACTTGTTAACCTTGAGGGCCAACTCATATGTGTCTAGTTCGAGTCTCTTAGAACCACTGAAGATTTTCCTAGCATTTATCTTTAGGTTCCTATTGGAATAGTCGAGATGTATGCAAGCTGCCCCGGATACCCACACCCATGATTACCATAAAAAAGAGGAACTTGTTGACCGTCAAAAGTCAAATATGAATATTTTTTCCCTGGAAAGGAGAGTTTTCTAAATTTCCCATGAAGAACTCTCAATAATTCTTCTTTTAGGAGTTTGTGTTGGTACTTTTATCGTATTTTCACATATTGTAGGTGAATTAAACGATGTTACAAAGTCTTTTTATAGGGTTTTTACATTTGAAATTGTTGATCCTCTCTCTCAGTGATTTGATGATAATCCCTTTTTCCTTTCGATGTATTTCTGTGTCTGTAATTTCAGTTCCAGCGATSRTACACTGAGCTTGTTCAGTGATCGCTGAAGAACTTGTTCTG
>NC_037528.1:25678458-25681452 GCF_001531365.2 Cynara cardunculus var. scolymus | reverse complement strand
GACTTGAAGAATCGAGATGATTTAGATGTCGGGGTCAAGAAGGTTCTCTCAACTCTCGATCGTTTCTTCGGTACATCAGAACCATCAGGGAGACTCAGGTCATGCTCCCATTTCCTTGCATACTCAACTGCTTTGGTAAATGATGGTACGTCGCGATTGGTGACGAAATTGCGAATATTTCGTCGAAGACCGTTGACGAAATGATTAATCTTGTCCTTTTCACTTGGTACGAACCGTTGGGCAAACTGAAGCTTCCGATTGAACTCTGTTTCATATTCAATCACCGACATGAATCCGTGTTTGAGCTCTAGGAATTCCTTCTCAAGCTTTTGTTTCAAATCATCCGGGTAATATTGTTCGAAGAACAGCACTTGAAACTCTTCCCATGTCGTTATATCCCTAGTATTAAGATCCATTGATCGATATATGGCGTTCCACCAAGTGAGTGCACGATCGGTAAATGTCGCTGTAGCATAACGTACTTTATCCTCCTCCTATATGTAAACAATTCTGAATACTTTTTCAGTTTTTTCGACCCATTGCATTGCAAGTACTGGGTCCGTCTGTCCCCAGAACTCTGTAGCGCCACTACTTCTAAATATTTTAAATGAATGTTGGTCCGACTTTGGTTTGGTTACGTCTTCATTAACCGGCTTCAGTCCTTGGACAACCGGATTCTGAGCATTAACTGGATTTTGTACTTCAGATAACTTTCTTTCAAACTCTATTCTTTGTTCTCGTAGAGCAGCCCGTGTTTGGTCATTCATTATTTTCAATAACCTTTCAATACGATGTGATAGTTGGGCTTCATCGTCATTGTCCACATTTTCTTGGACATTCCCTTCTAAGTTGAGGTTGTCATCCCCAATTTCTTGAGAAACCGGCGCGTTGCTAGATGCATCGTGTTCAGACATCGTACTGAAATAATAATACATATATATAGAGGTCAAATAATATTCTGTCCCTTGTACCCCAACAAACCCTAGGTCTCTTCTATTGGTCTATATCCCATATAATCATAACCTAGTCACTATACAATGTCAATACCTAAGTTTAATCATAACCTAGTCACTATACAATGTCAATACCTAAGTTTGAGTCTGAATATCATTAATGATATCCAGTTCACTCAAACCACAGCTCTGATACCATATTTGTAACATCTTGCTTGAGCAAACCCCAAATTACCAATTCCTATAAAATCTCCAATAAAATATAATTTATTGATTATTGGGACCAAAATTGATCTTAATTATTCTAAAAGTTTTGTCAAAGCAATCGGGGCCAAGGATGGAAAACAAATCTGAAAATGCTGCTAAAAAACTAAGTCTGGAAGAAGATCTGAGGCAATGGATGGACCAGAGGCAATGGTTGGACCAGAGGCAATGGTTGGACCAGAGGCGAGGCTATGAAGGACCAGAAGCATTGGTTGGACCAGAGGCAATGGTTGCATTAGTCCAGAGCCGATGCAATGGTCTAGAGACAATGCAATGGTTCAGAGACTATGAAGAACCAGAGGCTATGAAGAACCAGAGGCCAACACTTTGAAACACACAAATCTGGGCATAACATTAATTAACCTCAAAATATGGGATATTAATTTCTAGAAAAACATCGAAATATTCGTTCTACTTTAGTGATAAAACCACCCAAAACACAATTTCAAACCGGATATAACGGATTTTTACTTACAACCTAAGTTAAGTAGCCAAAAGAATACGGGACAAGACTATATATATATAAACTACTATTTACCCAAAAGCAAGATCGAAATCTTCAAGTTCCCCGATAAATCTTCAAGTCAAACAACAGGTTCTTTCTATTTATCCGTCTTCTTTCTTGAGAAAGGTTGCCACTTAAATGGTAAGCCAACGCTTAGTAAGTTAAATAATTAAGTATTACATATCAATATCACACATGTTTATAAACATACATAATAAACTCTTATCAATAAAAGAGTTCAAGACATCATCCAGATGCAAACCGAGACTTACAAGAAATCGAGTGAACAATTACGTACCGGATGCTAAGMTCATAGGATTCCATATTCAAATCACCATAGTATACCATATCATTGATGCTCAATACAACAWGGAGACAGGATCAACAACCAAATATATTCAGCAACGTTAGAATACCAATAAATATCAAGAACCAAGAGATCGAATCGGTATACATAACGAGGACAGTGCATCCCCCCGTCCTTCACCTTTCGGGCACATGCCAAAGTCCAAGTCGAAATCATACATTATGGGGAAACCTTGCACTGTCCGCCTTCCTCTACCAGGTATGTGCCAAGGTTTCCTACTCATTGCTCTTCCTCCTTTCTGAGCAATGAGTATTCACAACCGCAGAAAGTCTCACCCGTCTAACCCGGGATCTTGACTTCGCCATAAACTTTCGGTGTGCCACACAAAGTAGTACCCGTACTATGGCGTACAATTCAAGGAACAAAACAAACAAGTCCGGATCCGGAAAGCAAACCGATGTACCGAGATAGTAATATGGAATCGACTCAAGAGACGAAATCAAAGACAAATCAAGATCGTGTGACTCCATTCAAGACCAAAAACATTTATATGAAAATATATATGTTCAAATCAATATGTAACAATTAACTATATAACTCATCGGGCAACCGTATAATACCGAAAAGCTCCAAAATGAGCTCACCAAGAAAGTCCAAGCTACCATACTTAGATTGGTTCCAAAGTATCAAAATATGTCTTAATTACCCCCTGGAGTAAATGTACAAAATCTCATAAGCAACCAATATAAGAAACTTGTGATATACACATATCCTATTTGAACACTTTATCTAAATGTTTACGTACAGCTACTGCATGCAGAACTGTTTTGCCCATTTTAAGCTCGAATTCATGCCTTGATCATAAAACAAGAAATAAACTAGACTCAATTATCTAGCTAAAGAAATTGGCTTCACCTCATTTGGAGTTTTCTACGATTTTATACAGATTTTCAAAGTCTGCACAC
>NC_037528.1:25672028-25678253 GCF_001531365.2 Cynara cardunculus var. scolymus | reverse complement strand
CATGCAATCCATAAAACAAGAATGTCACCCAAGAACAAGTGCAAAAATAGATTATACCTTACTTGATGATCAAATCCTTCCAAGATCTTGTAGTTCCTMTTTKATTTGAGTTGAATCAAGCCTATGTGTGTAAAAATCGCACCTCTAGTGTGTGTGTGAGTTCTGGACTTAAATGACAAGAAAAATGGGCCAAAAATCCAATTTATAATGCTAAAACTCGAGTTGGGCCGGGTTGGCCCGGCTAGATACCCATTTTGACCATCAATACTTAAATTATTCATAACTTTTTGCTTGGATCTCCGTTTTCTATGAGGTTTTCGCCTACACGTTCATAAAGAGATAATCTATAAGATTCAACAAAAATATTCCAGAAAATATCTCCCAAGAAAATCAGTTTTATGTATCTATTTGACGTAAAATTTTCCCAAATCCTCTAATATACTCCTAAGAAGTATAATTCTAAAATTTCAAACCTAAACTCCCACTAAATCATAAGTTCTCTTTAACCCAATAATTAAATATACTAAGCAAATAATTGGGCATATTAGAAATTAGATGTTACACCGGTTCCAAGTAAAACAAGTAGTGTTGATGGCGTCTGCCCAGAATTGAGTAGGGAGATGAGATTCACTGAGCATTGATCGAACGGCTTCAATAATCATTCGATTTCTCCTTTCAGCGACCCCAGTTTGTTGTGGAGTTCCCACAGATGAGAAATTATGTGAGATTCTATTGTTCACAAGAAAATCATCAATGGTAATGTTTTTTTTAATTCAGTGACATGATCACTCCTGATAGATCGTACTTTGATGTTGTTGAATACTTCTATGCGCTTGACAAACGAGATGATTTCTTCAGGTGCATCGCTCTTGGATCTGAGAAAGAAAACCCAAGTGTACCTGGAGAACTCATCAACGATAACAAGCGTATATTTCTTTCTAGCTATGGATTGTATATTGACATGACCAAATAAATTCGTGTGCAGTAGTTGAAGCGGAGAAGTCACTGAAGAGACTTGCTTCGATTTAAAGCTAGCCTTTGTCTGTTTTCCTTTTTCACACGTTGAGCAAAGAGATTCCTTTGCAAAAGAGTGCGGAGGAAGGTCAGTGACAAGATCTTTTCGAGACAGCTTGTTCAACGTCTTGAAGTTGAGATGAGAAAGTCATTTGTGCCATAACTGGTTGATATCTTAAGAGGCTTTAGAGAGAAAACAATTATTCTCAGTGAAGGGAGAATCCATGTTGATGAAGTACATGTTCTCTAGACGAGAACCTGTTAGAGCGAGGTTGTCATCTTTGTCGAAGACATAACATGAATTCTTCAGAAGTTTCACTGTGAAATTTTTATCACACAGTTGACTGATATTGAGAAGATTATGCTTCAATCCTTCAACATATGCAACACGTCTAAAGATGGTTGCACCGTTGGTTAATATACCAAAGCCCTTGGTATTATCCTTTTCTGTTTCCTCCAAAGGTCATGGAAGGGACTATTTCCTCTTTGTAGTCTGAGAGCAGGGTTTTATCTTCGGTCATGTGTCTAGAACATTCAATGTCTAGATACCAGATACCTTTGACTTCTGCAATAGAAAAGATATTAAGATTGCTTTGGTACCCATTTCTCAATGGGTCCAGCGGAGTTAGAGGCGACATCTTTCTTTGTTGAGCCTGAAGAAAAGATTTCAGCATCAGCAAGAGTCTTCACTGAACCTGAAGAAGAGGCTTAAGTGGTTTTCTTCACTTTAGTCGTTTTCACAACTCTAGTGATTGATTTCACTTTGGCTGATTTTTCAGCCTTAGCTACTTTCTTTACCTTAGCTGGCGGACCATATTTGGTAGTTGAAGGACATTTATTGGCGACATGAGTAGTCTCACCACAGTGACGACACTTCTTATAGCTAAAAGAAGCTTTAGGGTTAAAAGAGTTGATAAGAAGAAAAGAGGGACAAGCTCCAAGAATACCTTTTTCATTTGTTCGAAAAGGAACAACTGAGGGCTTAGATATCTTGGCTGAAAGATTCCTTTCAGCTTTGGAGAAGATCTCTGAGAGCATTTAGGGACCTTTGTCCCTGAGGAAGAAGGTTTACAAGCTGAAGGAATAAAACATGGTCTATTTGACTTGCGGTCCTTCTTGGGAAGAGGAATGATGACAATGGATTTACCTTTGTCTTTGCATCCTGAAATCAGAGGAGTTCCTTCAAGAAGAGTTTCAGTAGAAGAGTACTAAGAGGAAGAAGTGTCAGGAATAGAAGAGAAAAAAGTACTAACCTTAAGCATGGACTTGTCAGTGACACTTTCTTACTGATCATAGGAAAATCCTATACCACTCTTTATCTTGGAAGGGATATGAGCGTTGATAGAGGCTTTGCACCATCCTTCAATGGTAACTTCTCAGCCTTGAGTTTAGTAATTGCTTGCTCATGCTCAGCGATAGCCTACTCTTGTTCGATGCTAATGGTTTGGTTTACAATGTCCTAATCCTCAAGATTTTCTTCAATCTTGGTCAGCTCTTCGATCTTTCAATGACAACTCTCTAACTGTTCTTGAAGATCAAGATTAAGTTTTATTGATTTTTCATTGAGGGTATTGTAAAGGTCAACGATCAACGTATCTAGTGCAGATAGGCTATCAGAGGAAGAACAAGAAGGTTCATTCAGATTACATACTTGAGTAGAGGTTGAAGGAGAGGGATCACTGGAGGATGATGTCTTAGATAGTTCATTCTTGACATCCTTGGCCATGAGAAAGCGATAGGTTGAGTCTTCCTCATCCGAGGATGATTCATCAGATGAATCAACCCAGTCATGCTCTTCAGCGATAAGACCTTTGACTTTACGCTGAAGATTCTCCATCTTATTGTATTTCTCCTTCAGCTTCGGGTATTTATCATATTTAGATCTGAAAGAGGATTAGAGATTTGAAGATATCTTCGCAGCTTTCTTCGACCTACATTCACTAGCAAAGTGACCTTTGCGTTGACAGTTGTAGAAGCTAGCTGAGGCCTTGTCAATGGGATTTGACTTTGGCTTGTTAGCTATGTTCAGGGAAGGAGAATTGTGGAAGTTGCTTTTTCTAGCGAACCTCCTAAAAGATTTAGAACTGAGTCAGCGACTCATCAAACTCTGAAAGATCAGCGTCTCTCAAGTCCTCAGAGTTGGAAGGATCTAACTCAGTGATAGAAACATAAGATGAAGGAGTTGAAGAAATAGAAGGGTCAGATGAAGGGCTATCAGAGATCAAAGCTAACGGAGAATTTTTCATTTCTCTGGAGTCTTTTAGAAGATTATTCTTCAGCTGACGGGATTGCTCATGATTGAGCAATATCCCATAAAGAGAACTGAGGGAAAGGGAGGACATATCCTTAAACATCTTGAGACACATGGTATAATTATCCCATGATTTTGGCAAAAACTCAAGGAATTTTGTCAGTGTCTCTGAGTTGGAATATTCTCTTCCAACTGTCCTCAAATCAATAAAAAGACAATTAAAGCGTTGATGTACTTCAGACAAAGATTCAGATTTTCCACAAAGAAAACTTTCATATTGTCTTACTAAATTTATCTTCCTCGATTCTTGTACTTCAAGAGTAACTTCATATTGAACACAAACCACATGTTTTCAAGGTTTTAAGCTTCATCACAGAGTGATAAACCTCGTCAAGAAGATTCATGGCTATTATAGATCTCGCACAAGTATCTAAAGTCATCTTCTTCTTTTTGTCTTCGTCACTCCACGGATGAGGGAGCTTCAGAATCTTTCTTCAGGAATCGCGGTAGTCGTAGCAATAGCAGGAAATGCTGGAGAGATTGCGAATGGAACATAAGGTCCATTATCAATGTAGTATGGAATCTCAGGATCCACACCCTCTAAGAAAAGAGACATATGGTTCTTCCAGAGACTGAAGTTGTCTCTGATAAACATGGGAGGTTTGGCAAGAGAGGTATTGCCGTGAAAGTTTGTGCTCGTGTTTTACAAAACCATTTGAAAGGTAAATAAATTATCTAGAGAGAAGAGACAATAAAACACCAATAAAATAACAATACAACACTAAAACAAACATTACTCTAATATTACTTGTTAGTCCTAGCCGGATCTACAAGAGTTTATAGGTAACAGTTTGTAGAATGGGGGATGAGTACAAACACATTTCACTTTTAAAAAACTTACATTGATAAAAAAGATCAATACAGATTTTTACAGATTGTTTGCATAAGAGATAAGATACAGAACTTATTTAAACAATCAAATATACATACAAGTTACAAATAGCAACAAAGAAAAGAGTTGCTAAAAGAAATAGGTTAAGAAGGTCTTGCACTCTTCACTTGTTAGAGTGGAAGTCTTGAGATAGAGAAGACGAAGAATGTTGAGAAGAAGAACTTCTCAGCTATTTATATCCATTGCATTAAGTGCAAGTCAAAAGGGTACAAAAGCACGTGGCAAACTTCAAGAGGTGAGCTTGTACTTTGTTGCAAATATACAGGTTTTTGACCGTATATGAACAGTCTTCTTTCATAAAGTAGGTAAGCATTCTTGGAGATAATAGAGTGACTCTGTACCATACTTTACTTTGAAAGGTATGAGTTTTTTTTTATGTGCAGAAGGACAAGACAAAAACTAATCTTGTTCAACAATATTCATCTAATCCCTGACACTAGAATAACCCTAAGGTTTCTTCGGTCTTCATTGAATCTTGTGTAGATTTCACACTTGTGTAGACAAGTTTGTTATCACTAAAAACTGCTTTAGATCACGAACTTGCTAGTCTCTACCTTCAGCTTCTATCTCCGAGTTTTGCCTTCCTGAAGGATGCTTGTCTCTGAAGAAATTACAGTACATGTTAAGTGATCACTGAACAGACTCAGTGATGATAGCTGAAACTGAATACAGAGATAGTTACTTTGTATGGTTAATCATCAAATCACTCAGAGAGAGGATTAACACTTTCAAACAGATCAATCAAATTATTTTATGGTCGGTCCAAATGACTATTAAGCTCAATAAACTTTGATCATGTTTGATAAATATAAACTAGTTTTTTTTAATTTTTCACAGTTTCCTTATTTGGATGGTAAAAAAGTAACTTATAATCAAGCTTATTAAAATTTAAAGTAACGTTTTTTAATAAACTTTATTAGTTTTTTTGTCATTTTCTTTCAATTATACCCTTAATATTAATTATTATTTATTAATATATATTAATTATACGTTGTTAATTAAATATCAATTTCAAGCTATTAACTAATATTAATTATTAAGAATTATTATTAATTTTAGAGTAAACTACAGATTTGGTCCCTGAGGTTTTCATTTATTACATAACTATCATTCATCTTCATTTATTATAAAATAACCCTTTACTTATGCAATTTGTATTAGATTTGGCTGTGCAACTTGTTTGTTAATTATGAAGGTAAAATAATCTTTTTACTATTTTGTAGGGGCTGTTTGTTTTTAATAAAAAAACTTTTAATGTCCTCTTAAGTCTGAATCGGTCAGACATAAGAGGATTCAGTGTGTTTGTTTTTTTTTTTCAATTAAGAGCTTAAAAGCTCTTATTAGGTCTGAAAATTTAAGTGGTTGCGAAACCTCTTATTACCTCTTATTTCAAATTGTCGCCTACCTACTCCGATCTCTTTGCGCTCGATTTCTCTAGATCAACTCTTCTGTCTCGATCTCTCATCTCTCAACTTTGTCAACTGTCGATCCATATCAACTCTCGATCTCTCATCTTCAAACTTCAGATTTCAGACTCAAAAAACAAACAGTCTAACTGATTCAGATTTCAGATTTCAGCACCACCTCTTAAAAATCAGAAGTGAATTCAGACTTCAGCACCTCTTAAAAAACAAACGTCACCTTACTTTACCATGTTTCATACCACAAAATAACTTTGTAACTTATTCTAAATTATATTATATTTACATTTATTTGTATCATTCTCACTCTCTCTCTCTCTACACACGTGTACGAACACACACACGCACGTATGAAACCAAATGCACCTGTTGGCTTCACCTCCAACGTGATATCCTACAAGCGATGAACCCGTTGGCTTCACCTCCAACGTGATATCCTACCAGCGATGAATAAACTCACCCACAAATTTGAGACTTTCGTACATTCTTCTCTAACGGTTTATGATTTCACAAGTTGTTAACCCCAACTTATCTTCTACTTGCCAACTGCAGTTGATGATATATATATATATATATATATATATATA
>NC_037528.1:25628560-25670128 GCF_001531365.2 Cynara cardunculus var. scolymus | reverse complement strand
AAATAAGATGTTTATCCTGTATTTGATTGTGTTTATCTGCAGTTAGTTACACGAATTCAGTTATGGGATGAAATCGGATAGGGATGAACGGGTTTAAGAGTTTTAAGAGTTTAAGAGTTCAAGAGTTTTTAAGAGTTTTAGCCAAATGCATTATAATATAGTATAGATATATATATATATATATATTTTTTCACTAATCTCGCAGGTCACCACCACATGCAACTCTTCATCTTTTTGCTAATGGACTCGCCTCACTTAAACAATACAGAAGCCCACACCCACACCAACACCAACACCCACACCTACAAACTATGCTGTTAATATCGGCGATATATCGGATATCGTTCCTAGAGAAAATATCGGTCCATAAATATCGGTCAAAATATCGTCCCCGATATTATCGGCGATATTTTCCGATTTTCCCGATTTTTAGCGATATTTTGATGCAAATATCGGACCGATATATCGATTTTTTAGGGTTTAAATATATGGGCTTTTGTTATTTCATGGGCCTAGTTTTTTGGGCTTGGTAACTTAAATTAGGTCTTAAATTGATCTGCCTCCACAACGGTCTTCTTCTTTCTTTTATATTAGCTCGTTTTTGAACACTTTAGATGATGTGATGTTTTAATTTTGAAACTATATTTCTAAACTCTAATTAATGCATATTATATATATAATTCTAAGAAATATTATGTTAACCGCTATTTTGGACCGATATATCGAATATCGGTCCTGACCGATATATCGAATATCACCGATATAACAGCATAGCCTACAAAGCAAGTGACTGTTATATGATTGTGTGTGTATATATACTACAAGCGGGTTCTGTTTTTTCTTATTTGATAAACTAGCTGATGATTGATAAATTAATTGTTAGCTAATAATCTAACTAATAAACTAACCATGTTTGACAAACTAGCTGATAAGATAGTTGAAACATACAAAATGATCAAAAATGACATGTTAAAAAGGTAATTTTAACATTTTATAATATTTTAAAATAAAACATTAATATTATCATATATTAATTAATATAAACTAGATAGTAAAAGGTTAAATAATATTATGGTATAAAGTGGCTGACCGAACCGTGCAAATCCCTTTGGCATGTTGGTTTAAATTTAATTGACAAATGTAGGATAAAATTGAATATGAGTAATAGTATAGGGACTATTTATGTAATTCACTCAACTTAGGTGGACAAGTCGATCTGGACAATACAAATAGAATCGATTGCAGGCCGCTTCCTCTGAACTCCATTTTCACACACGCGCAGAGACTGGTTCTAACTCGTCTCACAGAAGCGTGATCTGAAGAAATTGAAACAAAATTCGCAAGAAAGATGCAATACAAGAACCTAGGTCGATCTGGGTTGAAGGTATCGCAGCTATCCTATGGAGCATGGGTTAGTTTCGGCAACCAAATCGACGTCAAAGAAGCCAAAATCTTACTCCAGTGTTGCCGTGACAACGGCGTCAACTTCTTTGACAATGCCGAGGTCTACGCTAATGGCCGTGCTGAAGAAATCATGGGCCAAGCCATCCGGGAACTCGGTTGGAAACGCTCAGACATCGTGGTGTCTACGAAGATATTCTGGGGTGGTCCTGGACCTAACGATAAGGGTTTGTCCAGGAAACACATCATTGAGGGGACGAAAGCGTCGCTGAAACGGCTCGATATGGAGTATGTTGATCTGATTTATTGTCACCGGCCGGATTTATGCACGCCGATTGAGGAAACGATCAGGGCCATGAATTATGTGATTAATCAAGGGTGGGCGTTTTATTGGGGGACAAGTGAGTGGTCGGCTCAGCAGATCACGGAGGCTTGTGAGATTGCAAAGCGGTTGGATCTCGTCGGACCGATCGTCGAACAGCCAGAGTATAATATGTTTGCGAGGCATAAGGTATAGAAACCAAATCCTGATAGATTATTTGTCTTTAATTCAGTTTGCAATAATCTGGATTTGTTGAGAAAGAGTATTCGTGATCCTGTTTTATTGATGAAGCAACTGTACATAATGATTATGCTTAGTTAAGAGTGTATTCTATATAAGCAAATTAAACCCTAGTTGATCTGTATTTTAGCTTTATTTAGCTAATATTGTTGGATAGATGGGAAGGAGGTTCAAGAACAAGAACCCCTATCAACTTTAGGATTTGAAAGATAAATGGCATAGATTCATGTAACCGCCCCTATAATCGTGAATTTTGGCAAAATGCGACCCTCCGTTTGATTAAAATAAATGGATGATTTGGTTTGGTTTGGTTTGGTTTGGTTGTTCTATGTGTTCTCCCCAAATGGGATGAATCACTTATGCAAACCAAGTGTAGTTGTTGGCTTCTGGATCGAAGCGCATACCTTGGATACTTTCGGTATATTTTATGGGTGTTGTGGGTTCTTGCAGGTTGAGAATGAATTTCTTCCTCTGTATAACAACTATGGAATTGGGCTTACCACCTGGAGTCCACTCGCATCCGGAGTTCTTACTGGAAAATACAACTCAGGAGTTCCGGCTGATAGTCGGTTTGCATTGGAGAACTACAAGGTGAATCTTGCATATTCACTTGAAAATTATAGTGAATGGTGTTTGCATTCCACAATGGCATTATTTTTTGGTCTTTTGGGATCTGAATGAACTAAGTAGTACTTACCCAGTTGTCATCATATTAAAAAGATGGATGACTTCAATTGGAGTCCACTAAATTCCTGAAGGGCCTTGATTTTTGGCTTTACTTTGTTGCTATGTATGTTTACTGTTTTCTTTCTATATTCTGTGAAATATGCCAATTGTGATGTTTCATTTGCAGAATTTGGCAAGTAGATCTTTAGTAGATGATGTGCTGAAGAAAGTTAAGAACTTGAAACCAATTGCAGATGAACTAGATGTACCCATGTCCCAGCTTGCAATTGCATGGTGTGTTGCAAACCCTAACGTATCATCTGTTATTACTGGTGCTACAAAGGAGTATCAGGTCAGATTTTAAACATTTCTTTCTGTCTCAACAACAAACTTTTTTCCTACTCGTTTTCTCCTAGAAAGAATTTGGAAACTATTCCAAACCAAACGAACCTAATATATCCCACCCGCTCCGATGGTAGGGTCTAATGGTATGGTAAGTTGTACATACACTTTACCTCCCTCTCAAGGAGAAGATCCTGATTTGTGAAAAGGGCAAGTAAAGCAAATGGAAACGGAGGGTTTTCCTGTGTTTAAATGGCATTAGATACTTATCTCCTGGAATGCTTGATATATACCAACTATTCTAGTTTCTGTACTTGTTGATACTTCTTTCCTCGTGCAGATTCAAGAGAACATGAAGGCGATAAACGTCATTCCAAAGCTTACGCCTGATGTGATGGAGAAGATTGAAGCGGTTGTTCAGAGCAAACCAAAGCGACCAGAATCATTTAGGTAGAAATGATGGCTGGCTTTCATGACCATAAGTTGTTTTCCTCATTTCCAAACAAACAATGTTTTTTTTCTGAAACTTAACGAGTCTTTTGGTTGGTGAACCCCATGTCATCAACAGTGTGGTTATTGTTGGGTAGGGGTGTGATAGTGATTGGACACCAGCTATAATACATTACCAGAACAGTCAATTTATGTGCTGCTCTTCATGATTGCTTTATATTGTGTTTGAATCCAGTATATTTTACTTAGGCGCTGTTTGACAATTGCTGAATGGTTTGGTACAGAATGATTAAGAGGCTGTCATGATATAATGCAAAATGAAATATAATTGTTTGGTAATTGTTTACAATGAAATTAAGGCTCTTAATGATTAAGGAGATCCAGGATACAAAATCATTCAGAGGGTTTTAGAACCATTAGAAGACGGTCTTTTTTTTTTTGCCAAACAAGATTCACCTCTTAACGATTCAGAGGTTGCCTCTTAATGGAACTATTAAGAGGTAAACAAACAACCCCTTAGAAGAATAGGGTCTGAAAAATATCATCTGCAGTGGGGTTTCATCATCAATATGTTTTTCTATTGAAACCTAGCAATCATGTGCCAATAATGCTTACATATGATTTAGTTTAATAGAATTCACACTTCTAAAATGTTGAGTACCATACAAGTGCTACAAAAGGAAGGCTGCTCTACTGACAGCCAGATTGCCTGTTGGTCTTCTTTTTAGCTTTTTTTCTGTTCCTTTATATCCTTCTATCCTATAAAATCCTTCGCTTATACAAGTGGTTGTGGTTGTACTCTTGTCTGTTTTTTCGATTGGAGTGCAACGAACATCGCTTGGAGCCTGTTTGCTATCTGGGTGAAGGATGGTCTATCTGCTGGATCGTTTGACCAACACTCTTCCATCAACGCCTTCCACCCATGATCACAGTGTTTTGGAATAGGAGGCCGGAGTGTATTAGTCACGATCCCACCTTTGTACCAATTTACAACATCACAACATGGTCCATATGAACTACTTGAAAACTTGCTATGTGTTTGATATGCGGATGAAACTGGACGGGATAAGACAAGCCTTGATAGAGTACGTGAAAGGTTTTAGGGTTTTTAATTTGACATAGGGAGTTTAGTAATATACAAGTCTTGTTCCATCTTGATTTAGTTATTTTGTTTTGTCCTATTCCGTCATGTCCCCATACCAAATACACCCTAAAAGAATATGCCAACATGGTGTTACCTATGATGGCACCACAATGCATGTCTGCATAAGGCTCCTCCCCGGTCAAGATCTCCCACATTGCAATACCAAATGAGAATACATCGACCTGCCAGGTGCGACAACCCACAATCAGAGAGGAAACAAGAAATGGTGTAGCAAGCAGGATATAACTTACTTTCTCAGAAACCCGACTGCTGCTACCGGCTAGAAGCTCTGGAGCAATCCAAGGAAGTGTTCCCCGTGCACCACCCGAAACAAGCGAGTTACGTTTGATTCTTGATAGACCAAAATCACCAACCTAATATATATAAAACACAAGGGGGTAACTGAAGATGTTTCTTTCTGAAGCATATAATATTTATATACGTCCTCACCTTTGGTGAGGTTTGAACTCTTGACCTCCTAGGAGGGTGGGCTTTGCCGGTAACCCGGGTACCACTGAACCATTGACCATTTTGGTATAACTGAAGATGTTGATGGACTTAAATTGGGACATGTTTTGGTGTATAGCACGCTTTTGCTTCTTACCTTACACACCGGCCGTTCAGGATCTCCCAAATTGACAAGCAAGTTATCACATTTCAAATCAAAGTGAACAATGTTCTTCAAATGCAGGTACTCCATGCCAATTGCAGCATCTTGTGCAATCATGAGCTTCTTTCGCCGGTCAAGTACTCTGCAACAGGTTTAAGAGTTGCTTATATACCCTTCCTTTGAAGGAGAAACAAGTTCATCAGACTCACCTATTCTTATCTGAAAGAACATGCCTAAGTGACCCGTTAGCCATATACTCGGTAACCGTAGATAACGTTCCCCCGGGCCCATCACGTACAACGCCATATAATGCTACCACATTTGGATGGTGAAGTTGTGACAGGATCTGAGCTTCTCTCCAGAAATCTTTGGTCTGCGAAAAATATGACAACACATTGGTCATAAAGAATAACAATAATCTTGCTTAATATTATCTGGATCTTCATTTCTTTTGCGGTAGAGGTAGATCTTAAACTTATAGAACAATTACTTATCCATTTATCACGAAAATTAGTTGATCTTTTAGGAAGCTGAATGAAGAGTTTAAGCAAAATGTTGAGCTAATTGCTGAATATATAGTATACGAACCCATAATGAGCAAGTAGTTTAAATGTGAAACGTTTCCAATAAAATGTATCAATTTCCATGAGATGAAAGTAATATTGTTTATTTAGTTTTGCTTGTGACCTACCAACCGATCTTGCTCTGATGGTTTCCCCGAGAAACAGCCTTCTCTAATTCTTTTGATAGCAACATCTGTTCCCCTCCACTTGCCGTGATAAACAGTTCCAAATGTACCACATCCCAATTCACGTAGTTCTTCAAGGTCAGCATTTTTTATGGTCTGCATAATTCGTAGGGAGCTCTTGGTCAAAATAAGCCTATAGTTTTTAATCTTGAAATGCAAATTCTGTTGAGATAAAAAAAATTATGATAATGTACAGAATCGAGGTGATAACTTCTCAGGCCTATCATTTGTAATAGTATTGTTTACTTCTGTCTTGAAGACTAAAAGGACTTGCTTTCTAGTTGAGGCGAAACAATGTCAGATTTTTGGTGACTCCTATTCTTGTCATTATGTAGATGTCCTCTAAGATATCAAGGTTGATAAACAATGAAAAGTCTAAAACTTTTGTGTGTGTGTGTTTATAAAATAAACCTCTTTTCGTGAGAAGGTGAGAAAAGGTGAAGGTACCTTCATGTCATGTGAAGGTTTGTGGCAAGACATGTGAGGATGCCCTATGTGAATGTTACAACTCTACACAATATGATGTAACATTCACACAGTATCAAGGTACCTTCACCTTTTCTCACATGATCCCGACTATATACATTCCTCTCAGCCGCTTCAATGGGCTAAGCTAAGGTAATACTTGCTCAATATTTCAATGACAACATGCTACAACATACATCTGATGTACATAGAGGATGTTATAAGCCCTTGTGTCATATTCAAGAAGGAAATGTAGCAGGTTTAGCATTATGCATCAGTGAAAGAAAAGCATGTTAATGAATTCTTTCTTATGGTGTAAGTGTGAGAGGAAACTCGGTGTATGAACCAAAGACTAGTCAGCATCCTTGAATTCCTACTTCATTATTTAGTACTTTGTAATATGCTTCTTGGTAAACCAAACCAATCCAGTATATCCCGCTTGAAAGCAGGGTCTCGGAGGGGTGCGATGTACGCAACCCTGACCTCTACTCCAAAACGTAGAGCGGCTGTGAAGACCTCTGACTTGTGCAAAAGTGTGAGCGAACAGTAATGTGCTTACTGGTGTTTGTTAAAATAGGGATTCTAGAAATGGAAATAAGATGGCAGGTCAGTTTTGTAGATGCCAAGTGTTTCTGGTAAATGGGTTGATAACATCAAGACTCATGGTCTGTAAATCTAAACAAATTACAGCTTAAAGCAGAGAACTTCAGATGATTCAGAGTGAAGGAAACCAAGGTCTTGGGTCAGTGGTACCGACGAACTCAAGTACCATTAAGCTTAGGGTTCAAAGTCTCACAAGTCATCCCTCATCATTCGTTACTGTTACTATTATCTAATCAAAAGGATAAGAGAGGGGAAAAAAATCACACGTTTAACATGCTTTTGTGTAGTAGTTAGATACATAATAGAGTCCAGAGTGACCTGACAACATTCATCTTGACGTAATATCAAAAAGTTGTACCACATTATAAATTTCACAGGGATAGATTCTCTTTATGTTCCATAAGCATGTCTAAATTTGAGAAAAATGTGAAATAATATAAGATAGCTCAGTTTTGACCTTCCTATGTGATGCATAAACGATATTAATGTACAGTACCTGCAGACCATGTATTCCTGCTTGAATTTCAGCCACTGTAGTATCACTAATGGATCCATTCCTAATTCTCTTGTCATCCTCAAGTTCAACATCCTGAATACAGGTAGCAAATCAGAACTTTTGGAGTCCTACATCGGCTAGACTTGGACCATTTCTCCTCAATATATGTAGGAACCTCCCTTCTCTCCTCAAGAGCTCTTTTGGAGAGTTATGTAATTTGGTTCCACATATTCTAGCAAAAACCATAGAAAAACTACTTGATGTAATGAATATTCATAAAGCATTCATGACCAGGTTACCTTGCTGTCAGATTGAGCAGCTCTCTCAGTTTCTTTGTGGCTAGCAGTTAAAACTCCACTGGTTTTTTCTTGTATATACAGAAACTCTGTTGTTGATAAGAGGATGTCGGGTGGCAGACTATCACTATCATCCACATTCTTTTCATCTGAGGTCTGTGAAAGGCTCCTCTCACCTAGATTATCTATAGAGCTCTCACCAAGAGAAACATCACGGCTAATAGGAGCAAAAATGGTTGAATTCGGAATTACCAAATCATGGAAAAGATGGTCATTCTCATTGGAATCCGAGGTCAAAGTATGATTGCTTTCTACAGATGTAGTTAAGAGAAAAGGGTTTTCAGCATTGGCATCTGCTCTGCTCGTTTCCAGAGATATATTATGCTGCAATCCCGTAGATAAATTGGAAACCGTGTCACTACTAACAGTTGTAGCAATAGAATGCTGCCTTTCCAGAGGAGTAGCTGGCGATACACTGTGCTGATATTCTTCTGTGTCCAAATCAAAAGCCATGTTTAAATTGTTCTTCTCCATCCACTTTATCATATCCCATTCAGGGTACTGCTTGCTAGCATCTGAATTCGAGATAACTGGATGATTCTCACATTTAGATGTTTGGGTTTTCATATCCTGTTGCTGCAAAAAGGAAGCAGACTCTTCGAGTTTGCTTAGTATTGAATAAGGAACCACGTTTTGTCGTGAAGGGACTGCCACTTCACGTCGGCATTGCATGTCAGGTACCACTTTAGGATTTTGTTTATGGGAGATGACAAACTTTTCGGATTGGATTGCGGATTCATTAAGCACAGGTTTCTTGAAACTCGCATTACCTTGACCATAGAGACGTTGGACATAATACATATTCTCACTATTTGAGCCTTCAACATGAGAATGATCTTCGCAGGTCGGGCGAGATTCTACAAAACGCCTGTCCAGCTGTTGATAAGTTCCTAATGTTATATTATCTTGATTAACTTGATAACCAGTGACATCAAGATGATAGGAGTTCTCATATGCTGGTTGGTCCACTCGATCTCTACCAACTCTCAATTGAGAATTCATTGCATCTCTATATGGAAATGAAGGAGATCTCGTAAACAAGGTCTTCATGTTACCGGGTGTTTGAATAAATTGAGTGGGACTTGGGAGCTTTTTTGTCAAATTTGTAGAGCTGCCTGTGATATCCATTAGATGAATGGAACTTGGAGAGTCTCTTTGGAAACTTGTGTTAGAATCTGTTGGGCTCCCTGCATAACTTTCCCTACTAGAGGTCTTCCGCAGACTTGGTTCTGTAATGCCATTTACAGAAACAACATATTTATAGGCATTATCAGTCTGCTGAACAGATCTTGCTTCAGAAGAACATGGACTCTCAAGTTCATTTGAAGATTCAAGAAATATCCTGAGTCTTTGAGAGCCCTTTTCCAGTCCATGATATTCATCTATCATATGGTGAAAATCCTCATCGGAACATACAGATATAAGTGCATCAAGATCCTCACCAGGAAGCTGATACTTAATTATATGAGGCTGGTTGCAACAAGCATAAGTTTTTCTCATGAGTTCTTGATAACTTAGATTTTTCTTAATAGATATAATCCGTGTATCCCCTCCCACATATCTAAGCTTTCCATCACTTGGCCTTGCCAATATTCTACCACCAAAGCTGCAGAGAAATTTTATTTTCTCAGAAAAAGAACCATCTGGGACTCCTGACACCCGCCCGTAGGGTTGATATTGATGAGGTTGATATTGATGTGGTTGATCCGCTTTATGATGCAGAGCTTGAACATTATAGATTTCATTGGTATAAGTTGATTGTTGTGGATTCTGCTGATGTCCCCTGATAGTATAATCCTTACGATGGTATCTGCTAGTTACACCAGAATAAGAAGTTTGTTCTGCTTCTGTTTGAAGTTCTCTGCCACCCCAAAAGTCTAAAAACTCAGTAGCATTTACAGGATCTTTTTTGCTGATCTGAGTACCATTTTGATACTCATAAACAAGTTCATTTTCATTAAATTGGAATCCAACTCTTTTCTGTTGGTACTGATCTGTAACATTTCCTAAGAGAGTTCTAGAAGATGCGCCATGGTCTCTAATATGCTCAAGAGAGCATTCTTCAACTATCTTTGTAGGTATGCCAGAGTCTTTATGGAACTCTTGAGGACAATCTTTACCTGTCTGTATGGTTCTTCCAGATGTAATACGGTCTTGCTGGTTCTCTTGAGAAGATTCACCACCAGCTTGCAATTTTCTTCTTAAAGAGAGGTTTCGAAGAAAGTGCGGTGAAAACTCTTCACCGGTCTGTACAGATACATTTCGTATACAAGAGTCTAATTCAATTTCATCCCTTGTAACATTCTCAAGATGTTGGTCTGAAGTACCTGAAACCTCACTTTTCATTGTCTCAAATAAACGATGATGATGATGATGATGATGACTTCTTAGATGTACATTGACATTATTATCTATACTGCAAAGATGTCTGCTGTATGGCTTTATGTTCCACCAAAAAATAAATTCACAATAACCTCAGTCAAGGGTAAAATCCAATCCCCTGTATATTTGAGTGTAAACATATCTTCCATCCAAAACAGCCAAAATTCAATACAAAATAGTTATTCTTAACGTCATTTATGATGGCCCCCCCAAACTTGTGTAAATATGTAGAAAGAATCAATCAATCTCCATGACTGGCTGCAATAACTTATAATCCAAAAGGTCCTGCAATCGGCATTCCTAAAATCAGATACCGTCATTGAGGCATTTAATCAAACAGGTTTCCATTTACACACATCAAGAATTATAAGAAAACCAACGGTAGGCCAAAAGAAAACAGATGGCAATCAACAACTCAGAAAAATACAGAAAAAAGGGTACCTGCAAGTTTTAAAGCATTCTCCATGGACATCAAAGTTTAAGCCAGAGATGATCCTGTAAGAAATTGAAGGGTGGCTACCAGTTTCTTTCTAACGAATTGAAGGTCGGGGGGTTTCCATCATTCTTCAGGTGTAGGAAGGATCATTATTTGGATTAAAAAAAGAGAGGGGAAGCCCAATTTGGAATCTGGGGTTTTTTGAGGTGCAGATGAGAGAGAGACAAAGGGGGTTTGAACGTTTCGAAATCCTCGGAATAACGCGCCATCAACCGACGAGAGGGGGAAGGCAATTTGAGTAAAATACGTATAAATTCCCTGGGGTTTGTTAAGAATTGCAATTTTTGTCCCCGTTCTTTGGAAATTAAAGTCTTCATCCTTGTAGTTTACGGTTTTTTTTCCTTACCTAAGGATTATAATTTATTGATGTTTTTGTTCGTTGTACTTAATGATATATCATGACCGAGCTAACCTTAATGACAAAAATTTAGGGGTAATATGGTACCAAGTTTTTTTTTTTCATATACTGTGTACTAACCAATTATAATTGGTACGCAAAATTTTATACCATGTAACAACTAAATATATTTTTTATGATCGTGGGTTTCCAGGCCAATTTACACTCACCGACCAATCCTATGGACGACCATGAATGGCATGGAGTCATCGCAGGTGAACCTCCATGGTCATAAGGGCTTTGACAACACTTGGATTCGAAACAATGATATATGAGATTTTCCACTACATCCTTATGAGGCTTAACACCAACGAAAACAGGACCAATTAGATCTAGATATACTAAAAACATAAAATAACATGTTGATATATATTGTACCACTTATTCCTACCTATAAAAGCATTCAAATAACCTACACATAATATAAGCATTCACTAATAGTCTAATACATGCGGACATTGAGGAGTGGCAATGGACCATGGAGGTGTGGACACTTACTAAGGTTGTTAAGGTTAGGTGAACGATTTCAATCAAGTTATGTACAGCCATCCATATTATAATTTAACAAAACTGAAATAAGACAATTAAAAACTTAAAAATCAAAATATGTTGTGTTATTGATTGAACTTTAATTAATAAATAATTAAAAAAATAAGTTCGTACGTTATAGTATTACTATGGTAAACAACTTCTAATACCACGTATCAATCAAGTTTAAATAGTTGATACGGTCTACCAACCAATTAGATTCGTACCAACTAAATTGATATTAATTAAATTGGTATGATTGATATCACTGATTGATGTTATATTTCGCTCTGATAAATAAGATTGGTCTTTAAAGGTTATACAATAAAAGTTATAATTGTGACTTGGAATATTATAGTCTAATAAATGTTTATTTTTAAGTGCTTACTAAGTCATGTTACCTCACTGGAAAATATGGTAAGGACCAAAAATCTTACCCGGTAAGAGCGAAACAAGGACCATGAATCTTACCCTGTAAGTGAAGGCGACGACTCTTACCACGGTAAGCGTTTACCGGGTAAATTGGTGCATAGGATGTCGTTTTGGTGGACTAAAATCTTATCGCGTATGCAAATAATAATGTTAAATTTTACCAGTAAACACTTACCGGCTAAGTGTTTAATAAACGACCCGTAAGTCTTTTACATTTTAATCCAAGTCATTTGAGTAATAATTCTTTGTCAATCAAGTCTTTTGAGAAATTTGTGAGTTGGGGTTCACTTATTATCAACTTGGCTTATATGTATAATACATCTTTAGATGTAAGGTTTCATATAAAACTGTATAATAAGAAATCCATATAAAAATGAATAAGAAATATATAATAACATACTAAAGAGCATATAATAAGCATTTTGTATGGTTTGTTTTATTCCAAATTTTGTTATATGTTTTATATTTAAACATCAAAAGAATTAAACAATCTTTTTTAGTTTAAAAAATTATTAATTATAATTTAGAAAATATTCAAATTTGATAAAGTTACTCTTTTTAATTTCCTATAACCAAAAAAAGTTATCGGTTTATGATTTACTACTTCGTTGCAACTTCATTAATGAAATTGAATGAAGGATCAAGATGTATTCTCACGTTCTCAACTTTTTTATTGTTCTCGTTCAAACTCTACTATATATGGTTCGGATGTTTATTGCATGGGGATCAAGCATGTCAACCATGTAGTACCCCCACTTCCAGATTCCGTCACCCCTCATTTGAAGAATTCCACAAAGCCTATACCATTTATGCATTGCCCTTTGCGTTTAGTGTCTCCGGGAAAGTGCGTGTGGCAATCATGCCATGATGGGTTGTGGTTGATAGGCCTTGTTTTGTTCATCATTTGTCTTTGCAAGCTTTCAATTTTTGTTTGACCTTCCCTCTATTGGATGTTGTGTTTTAAACTCAAAATCAAATATCTATGGCTTGTTAAAGTCGATCGATATTGATTGCTGGTTTCGAGAAGGGTTGTCTTCGATTGTCTATAGAGTATAATAACATTCATTATTGCATGCTAATCAGAATCCTAGTTTTTAATAATCAAAATCAATCTAGACGCTAACTAAAACGGTTGACATACCTCTCGTCCTCATGATTTGTTACCAAAGCTAGTGATGGATTATTGGTTTTTGGTATATCGATTAAGGGAATTTGATTGGAGTTGACTATGGGGGTTAATCACGATTTGCTACCCTGGAACTTTGCTTGCTCGCTCATGAAACATACATCTTAAGTCATAAAGCTCGTGTAGCAAGTCACAAACCAAAATATTGAGGGCGCTCTTGAAGTTGTCTCCTAAAGCGGAAAAGTCATGTCAATCCCACCTAGGGGTGGCAAAAAATGACCCAACCATTAACCCAACCCGAACTCAACCCAGAATTAGCAGGTTGGGTTGAGATTTTCAACCCATTTAAATAAATGGGTCAATCCGTCTAACCCATTTAAATAAATGGGTTGGGTTGGGTTGGGCTAAATTTTTGGACATGTTTTCAACCCGTTTTCAACCCACTTAAAATATTATATAAATTTATTTTATTCTTGATATTATATCTATTTTATTTTTATTTTACTTCTTTTTAAATATTGGCCCAAGTTTCAAATGACTCTTCGTTTTCACTACTTCAATTCTTTCACATGCTTCATTCATTACTAATCAATATCATCATCTATCCTTGATCCTTCATTATCGTATCATGACTTCATGAGTATCAGTATCATCTATCTTCTATCCTTCATTATCGTTGCCTTCAATCTTCAATTCTTCATTATCGATTACCAATCTTCTCCCTTTCTTTTGAGTTCTACCTTCTTGGCTTCTCCAATCAAAGATTTGGGTTAGTTTCAGACTTTCAGTTTCCGATTCGAGGTTGAGGGATTGATCAAGTAAGTGGGTTTTCTTATTTTCTAATTTCTATGATCTCTTTTGTCCCAAAAATTATCTCTCATGTCTCGCATGTTTATATCCAGTTAATTTTTATTTTGGAGCATAAATCACACTCTTCCTATATTTGTTTCTTATTTGAGCAGTTTTATTTGAATGACAAAACATAACTCAAAAATTATCTCCCATGTATACATGTTTGTTATGTAAATGTGTGTAGATCATTGATGAATACACATCAAAACACATCTCAAAAATTCAATTGTTAGGTATCAGCAGTCAACTTGCATCCCCATTATCCTATTCCCATGATTCATGGTCAATTATTTAGACATATGGTCACACCACCCCCAAATAAACGCACGCAATACATGGGGACAACAAATGGTAGAAGCACCACTACTTTCTAGGCTAGCAGATATGAGAATTGCTGCCTTTTGAATCTTTTCAACATCATTGAAATAGAGAGACATTATAAACACAAGACAACATTATGTATACCAAGTCCGAGTAACTTATAACGGGTGTTAGGTGCTAAAAGGTGTAAAAATTAGGGTTTTTTTTCCTTAAAACCTTGTGACCAAAAGAGACTACAACTGCAAGCAACATATATCCAATATTATTTACTTCAATACCTCTAAGTTTGATAACGTCAAGTTGACAACCACCATGTTACCACCAAACTCACCCATTTTTCATTTTCGGAAGACTGGATAATTCTGCTAAAGAGAATGTGTGATTATTGACATTTTTTTTTCTACGTAAAGGAATGGTGATAAATTTGCTGGTAAACTCGGTGGTTGCTAGATTTGCTATACACATACAAACATGATAAATTAATAATAAGATAGAAACGCACACACTTTGCTTGGCTGCTGTATTCTAGGCAGTGTAATTTACTGCTCATGATAGATTTTTAATGTAGTTTTCCAGAATATGGTTCTTCTAATAAAAGGGAAACTTGTCGACTACATCTTATCAACTAATAAGACTTTGTCATTCAGAAAAGCTAGAGTTGAACCAAGTCCTTGGAGATTGTTTTTAAACCCATAAAATTCCTTTTCCAACTTGCACAGCTTTCCTTTTGTTTTCTTGGCCCGCTAGTATATCAATAGAGACATGATTTTTGGAAGGCCATATCTATATATACATTGATTTGAAAACAGAAACCATTCAGAATAGCATCGATATGCATTGGGTTAAGTCAATCTAGGCCAAATAATGTCCTCACTATTAACATGTGAAACTTTTATCAGTTTTGGGGTGATGAGTATGTAAACAGGGCAGTTAGTTCATTAACTTGCTTGAAAGGCTAACATATTAAGGTCTAAAAGCTCATGCAGTGGGATCAACCTCTAAAACTTCAGTACAAGGCAATGGAAACTGACAGGAGAATCTCCATTATTGTTGTGACCTTCTTTTTTTATGTTATATACCAACCCACAAAAATCAGAATTGCGCCATACCATTTCTTCTCCCTTTCTCCAGTTTATTATTCATTGATGTTCTTTCTCATAATAGCTCTTTACAACTATTAATTTTTCACACCAAATGGAGTATGACATATGCATGGTTTCTGACATTTTCATGTTGACTCTACTATTTCAATGATTATTGATTAATACTTTTGTGTTTTATTTTAGTGATTAATACTAATAATATGGTTGAGATTTCGGAAGGAGATTATCTACAAAGTCCTCCACCTCCGTCAAAGAACAACAAGAAGAAACCGATTAACCAATTAAAACCAAACAAATCTGGTGTGGAATTCAAACGTCAAAGAAAACTTACATCTGAGGTATGGAATAGCTTTGATTTTATGGATCCTGATTAAAATGGTAAGTTATATTGTAAATGTAAACAGTGTGGTCAGGTTTATAATGCTGAAACTAGAATGGGTACCGGGAATTTGAAACGCCATATTAGAAATTGCAAAAAAAGTCGATTTAAGGATATTGGGTAGATGGTGTTGGATTATGGTGGTAGTGGTGGTTCATTAAATAGTAGGCTCCCTGATTTTAACCCTAATACTTTTCGTGAGCTATTAGCTAGTGCTGTTGTGAAACATGAATTCCATTTCAATTTGCAGAATATGAGGGAATTAGGAAGTGTTTACTTATTTAAATCCTGAAGTGAAAGTTGTTTCAAGGAATACCATAAAGGCTAATATTTTGAAGATGTATAGGATGGAAAAGTTGAAAATTAAAGATGCTTTAATTTGTGCTCCTGGTAGGATTTGTTTGACCTCTGATTGGACATCCATAACCACTGATGGTTATATGTCCTTGACTGCCCATTTCATTGACAATTCTTGGAACTTGCAAAAAATGATTCTAAATTTTAGTTTTTTGGCTCCACCACACACTGGTCTTGCTTTGAGTGATCACGTGTTTAGTCTTTTGAAGGATTGGGGGATTCAAAAGAAAGTGTTTTCAATTACTCTAGATAACGCTTCTTCTAATGATGCAATGGTTGATTTTTTGAAGACTGAAATTGATTTGGTTTGTGAAGGTGAGTATTTTCATGTTAGGTGTTGCGCACACATTATGAACCTAATTGTACAGGATGGATTGAAAGAGGTTGATGATGCTATTATAAAGGTTAGAAGTACTGTGAAGTACTATAAAGGTTCACAATCTAGGAGGCAAAGGTTTTTAAGTAGTGTTGCACATGTAGAGCTATAATCTTCAAGGGGTTTAAGACAAGATGTTCCTACTCGATGGAACTCGACTTTACATTATGTTGGATTCAGTTTTGTACTATAAAAAAGCTTTTATTCATTTGGCGAAAACTGATGCTAATTATTTGCATTGTCCAACAAGTGATGAGTGGGGAAGAATTGAAAGGACTTTCAAGTTCTTGAAGGTTTTCTACGAGGTAACTTGTGCATTTTCTGGCTCTAAATATACTACTACCAATCTTTATTTTGCTAATGTTTTGACGGTTAGAGTGTTGTTACACAAAGAAAAAGATAGTGATGATACTTTCATGAAAAACATGGCTAGTCGGATGTATGAGAAGTTTGAGAAATATCGGGCTAATTTTAGCACAGTTATGGCATTTGCGGCTGTTTTGGATCCTCGTTATGAATTTCAGATTGTTGAATGGGGTTAGGAGAAAGTTTATGGGCACGAGCACATATCTGAGTTGGCAATAATAAAAAAGAAATTGTTTTCATTATTTAACGAGTATGTGGATGAGTCACATTTGAATAAAACCAAAGTTGGTCAACCTAAGAGTGGATCGTTGGACTCCCAAGAAGGATCTCAAGATGTGCTAGATGTGGCTTCTGCTTCACTTATGATGGTATATACATTTACTATTTTTTTTCTTTTATACTTTTTTTGATTTATGCTATTTATCTAATATCTTTTTGTTATTTAACAGGACTTCGATACCTTTTCAAATAAGGTGACTTCTCAAGCCGTAAAATCTGAACTTGAATGTTATTTAGAGGAGAAACTCATGCCTCGTGTGAACAATCTAAACATTTTGGACTATTGGAGAACTCATGAGGTTAGGTATCCAACTCTTGCTCGGATAGCTAGGGATATCTTAGTTATCCCTATCTCAACAGTGGCATCTGAATCTGCTTTTAGCATCGACGATAGGGTCCTTGATGCTTATAGAAGTTCATTGAAGTCTTCTACAGTTGAGGCTATTATTTGTCTAAGAGATTGGGTATATGGAGAAGGTTTGTTCTAATTTATTATTTGTATATTTTCTCTTATCGTATAAAACCATGTATTTGCTATAAGGCTATAACTAAGTAAATAATTTAATTTATTTACGTAGTACAAATGGAAGCGCATCTTGAGGCACTATGTGGAGCAATCATGACAGAGAAGATAGAAGATCAAGAAGAAAGTAATACCGAGATTGAAATTGGGGTTGATGAAAGTGGAAGTCGAGTTACTTAGAATTTAAAAAAATTCAACTTATTTTGAACAATATATTTGTTGTGATTGTGTTTTATTAAGACTTTGAACAATTTGGTTGTATTTGTGGCTGTGTTATGTTTTATTCAAAAAAGTTAAATAGTTTAGTTCTTTTTTAAATTTTTAATTTTAAAATTAAATGGGTCAACCCAGGTTCAATCCATTTATTTAACATGTTGGGTTAAGAAAATCGTAAATAGGTCAACCCACTGTCAACCCATTAACCCAACAGSTTGGGTTGGGTTGAAAAATCTCAACCCATTTAATTAAATGAGTTGGGTTGGGTCGAGATTTTCAACATGTTTAATAAATGGGTTGAACCCGAACCCAACCCAACCTGACCCATTGCCACCCCTACCTCCTAGAAGGTAGCAGAAGTGGATTTTATGGCGTATAGATTTAGTGTTTTCTCAGAGATCGATTCAGTTGAGGAACCTTCTACCTATGATGAGGTTATTGTTTCTCCGAGTTCAAAGAAATGGACTACGGCTATAAATGACGAGATGGAGTCTTTAAAACACAATGGTACTTGGGAGCTCATCCATCTTCCCACTGGAAAGAAATTTGTTCGTTGTAAATGGGTCTATAAGAAGAACGATGGGATACCGAATCCTAAAGACTCCCGCTTCAAGGCAAGACTTGTAGCTAAGGGATTTAGTCAAATCGTAGGTATATACTTCATGAACGTTTTTCTACCGTTGTCATGTTGAAAACCAAAATTTTGGTAAGATTTCTAGGATGATGTACACACACCCAAAAACATGGTACAAGTGATGGAAGCATGGTGATTAAACCAAAGTTGAACCACATATTTTGGAGGCTGCGATTTGCATCACCAACTTGTTTCAAGTTGATGGCTTCAATTTGCCTACTTGCCAATATGCATGCATGGCTACAAGTTGCACAACTTGCCAACTTGCTTCAAGAAGAGAAAGGGATTGCCGCCCTTTCCTTTTTTCTATATACATACATGCATTTGGATCTAGAGAAGTGCACCCAACAAAAAAAAGATTTCTTCACGTTTGATTTTCCTCTCGTCTAACATACTGTTAATAGTTTTATTTTGAGGAAATCTTGGGTAGCTGATTCATTGATCAAAGGATCTCAAAATCACGTTGTAATCATTCCTGGTTAGTAATATGTCGATCTCTCTCTTTCTCCTTGTGGACATACATTATCACCTCGATAGTGGAACACGTTGTCTCGATTTATTTGTCACTTTGTTATTTGATCGTATATTTGTAATAACTACTATATTTACGTTTGTGAGTCAATATGAATCGTTAGACCGTAATAAACAATATTTAGATCTCGTTAATCCGTATTTGTTGTATCGAGTCAGTTTGCACTTGATTTATTGTTATCATTGTGGGACCGCAAATCACTTTGTAATACGATATTATAATTGCGACCGACTCAACAATTGGTATCATAGCTTGTTAGATCTAAATTTGAAGCATATTGTTTATTTTGAGTTGCACGTCAAGTACTTTATAAAATGTATGGCAATTCAGGAAATCCGTTTGCTAGTCCTAGTTCCAACCCAAATCCAAATGTTGATAAGAAGGGTGCTTTTAAATTATCGGGGTCCGGAATTAGAATAGAAAAATTGAACAAGGAAGGTGATTTTAGTAAATGGCAGTTCACTACAGCTGCAACACTTAGAAAAATGATGTTCACCTCACAGATTTTTCTTCGAAAGAAAAAGATCCGGAAATGTCAGCTTTAAAAGCTAAGGAAATGGAGGCTTGGGCTTTCACTACCTTACCGACGGCTATGGGTCCAAATGTTATTTCTGAAATCATTTCTAAAAGACAACCGCAGGGATTTGGAAGAGACTTGAGAATCCTTGTCTCAAGAAAACTTTGACTAACTGACTGTTATTGATAAGGCCGTGCTTATTCTTCAAAATGAAGTAAGGTACAACCATTCAGGCCCACATGATTGAATTCGAAGATACTATTATGAGTGAAGGTCACAGATTCTATTTTTGCCACAGATAATGAGGCAATCGCTTTGATTTTGTTGTATTCACTTACTGAGAAATATTCTCTGTTCATTAACAGTTTTATTTATGGAAGCATTTCAATTTCTTTGTCTGATGTGAAAGAAGGGATGACCATGAAGAAAAAAGAATTCAGATGAAAATTGGTAATAGTACGCGGGATAAAACCACAACAGTCATGGTCTTTTGCCGAAAGAGACCAAGACGATTAGCAAAATAGGGGAAGAAATCGTGGCCGCTCCCAGTCTCGTAAACTTGGTTATCGTGGGAAATTTAAGCAACAGGAAAATTGTGATTATTGTCACAAACAAGGTGATTGGGTCAGATATTGTTTGAGTTTGAAAAATAAAGACAAGAAAAAATAAGAATTTTCATTAGTAACAACCGAACTGGGTATAGGCTTTTCAGCAACTATTACACCACTGCAAGACAACAAGCGTTCGGGTGTTTGATACTGGAGCTTTGTGCCATATGACACCGTTCGTGATTGTTTCACTACTTTCAATCACTTCGAGGGGTAACAATATTTATATAGGGAACAGTACATCGTGTGTCACATGGGTCTCGGGGTATCCATTCTGTCAAAATCAAGATGTTTGATGGTAGTACTCGAATTCTGTCAAATATTAAATATGTACCTTCTATGACTCATTCTTTGATATGCGTTGGACAAGTGTTCAAATTTGGATGTAAGATTCGGATAGAGGATATTAGTATGCGTGTCTCTAGAGGGAATTTTATTGTGATGAAATGAGAATAGGAAAAAAAAATAACTTGTTTCATCTAGTAAGCGAGACAGTCAGTTCTGACGAATGTGTTGCAAATACTTCGATAAATTTAGATGTTACCCATTTATGACATCTTAGATTGGGGCACACCTTAGAAAAAAATGTGGAGATTATGCACAAGCGGAAACTCATTGCAGTTGATACACCTACGGGTCTGTACTTCTGTTCAAAATGTGTTTCAGGTACACAGAAGTGTTATTTCTTTTGGGGTTGGCAAATACAACACCAAAGGGATCATCGATTATGTTCATACAGACTTCTTGGACCTACTTTGGGTGTATGTAATTAAGTTAAAGTCAGATGTTTTTTAAATATTTAAAACTTGGTTAGCACTAGTCGTACTTGAGACCGGTAGAAAATTAAAAGTGTTAAGATCGGACAATGGTGGGGAATACACTAGCGGTAATTTTAATGACTTTTGTTCCCACAAAGATATCCACCATCACTACACCACAATGGGCAATACGCAATCAAACGAACTCTCCAAGCAGATGAATAGGGCTTTGTTAGATAAAGTCTAATCTATGTTAGTTACATCTTGTTTCCCTAAAATGTTTTGGGCTAAAGCACTTCATAACTACTGTATACATTGAGAATCAGTTACCGTGTTCAGCCATTGAGGCAAAGATTCTGGAAGAAATTATGAGGGGTAAGGATAATATCTATTTTAAATACATACGTGTAGTTGGTTGTCCTATGTATATTCATGTGACAGGTGAAGAAAAGTTGAATCTCAGAGCCACCAAGGGATTCTTACCCGGCTATATAGATGGAATCAAGTGTTACCAAATCTAGAACCCGGTCATTTGAAAGGTGATTCATTCTTAACATATTCCCTTTGATGAGTCAATATGTTCAAGTCTAATCAAGACCGACAACCCACTCCAGAACCAGAAATTATCTCTTATGTTTATCCTATACTTGATGGAGATGAGATAATTGTCAGTCCTATTGTACCTAGCTCATCTGCTCGTGGTTTTACTTCGGGGTTAGAATTTGAAGAAGATGTTAGTCCACTAGATACATCTACGTATAATCTAGTAAGTTCAATTCAGGAAGAAATTTTGAATCATGGTGGAGGTCAAGGCGATACAATTTCAGTTTCAGTACCTATGAAGCAGAGCAAAAGAACTATATGTCTTCCTAATAGGTATAGTGATTGGGATTATACTAATATGAGCTTTATTGACCAGCTTGAGTATGATTTGCATGTTGTACAAAATGATCCATTTGAATATTCGGAGGCCCTAGCTTCGAGCCATAATGCTAAGGGGCTAGGAGTTATGCAAGAGAAATTGGAAGCTCTATCGAAAAATAATACTTGGGAGCTTTCTCCATTATCGAAAGGTATTCGTGCAATTGGCTGCAAATGGGTCTATATAGTCAAAGATGATAAGCGTTACAAGGCTTGTCTTGTTGCGAAAAGTTTTGCACAGCAGAAGGGTATTGAGTATGACGATATCTTTGCACCTGTGGTTTGAGACACATCTATACGGGTCCTTCTAACCCTTGTGGCAATTCATGAACTAGAGTTGAATAGTTAGATGTGAAAACAACTTTTTTGCACGGAGATCTTGAAGAAACTATTTATATGAAGCAACTTAAAGGTTTCTTCTCTAACAACAAATCTTATTGAGTATGTAAATTAAAAAAAATACTATTTATGGACTTAAACAGTCGTCTCGACAATGGTACAAGAAGTTTGATTTGTTTATGCTCTCGTTAGGTTTTGAGCTTAGTGAGACATATGCATGTGTCTATCATAGATCAAGTGGTGGCATTTATACTTATCTACTTCTTTATGTTGATGACATGTTGATAGATTGCGGGGATCGATCTGAAATCAACCGTGTGAAAGCTAAGTTGAAATCAGAATTTGAAAGGCAGGATCTCGGTGAAGCTCGTGTTATTCTTGGGGGAGGGGGGAGAATTGTTCAGGACAAAAAGTCTTGTACACTCAAGTTGACAGAAAATGGCTATATTATAAAGATTTTGAATCGGTTTAATCTTGATGGAGCAAAGTCGGCGTCTACGTCACTTCCAAGACACATCAAGATTACAAAAGATGATTGTCTGATAGAAGATATTAGAAGAGCTGAGATGGTGAAAATTTTGTATGTCAGTGCAGTCGGGAGTCTCATGTATGCTATGGTATGTACTCATTTCGATCTTGGACATTCTATTAGAATGATTAGTTAGTTTTTACCAAATTTGGGCAAGTCACATTAGGCAGTAGTGAAAACTATATTTCGTTATTTGAAAGGTACGGAAACTCACTGTCTCATTTATGCTAAGCAAAACAATGGTGATATTTTTGGTTACTTCGATTCAAATTATGTTGGTGATCATGTCAGTTGAAAATCCACTTTTGCTTATGTTTTTACATTAGGTGGAACAACTATTAGTTGGAGATCTCGGTTACAGTCTGTTGTTGCATTATCGACTACCGAAACTTAACTTATCGTGGTGGCTGAGTCTACTAAAGAAGCGGTTCATTTACAGCAACTCTTGGTTGGTTTGGGCTTGAAGCAGTCTATTGTCCATATTAATTGTGATAGCCAGAGTGTGATTCACTTGGCTAAAATTTGGCGTTCAACTCTCGTACGAAGCACATTAATATACGTGATGCATTTCTGGGCGTTTTCTCTTGGTATAGACTTCATGGACGTTTTATCTACCATTGCATGTTGAAAAACTTGATTTTGGCAAGTTCTTTAGGATGTTGTACAAACACCCAAGCACATGGTACAAGTGACGGAAACATGGTGATTAAACCAAAGTTAAACCACATACTTTGGCGGCCGCAATTTGCATCATCAACTTGTTTCAACATGATGACTTCAATTTGCCTACTTGCCAATATGCACGTATGGCTACAAGTTGCATAACTTGCCAACTTGCATCAAGACGATAAAGGGGTTGTCGTCCTATCCATTTATAATATATATATATATATATATATATATATACCATCATTTGGATCTAGAGAAGTGAACCCAACATAAAAAAATATTTCTTCACGTTTGGTTTTTTTCGTCTAACTTAATGTTGATAGTTTTAGTTTGAGGAAACTTTGGGTAGTTGATTCGTTGATCCAAGGATTTCATAAACACGTTGTAGTCGTTCCTAGTTAGTAATATATCTCTCACTCCTTGTGGACATACACTATCACCTCGATAATGGAACCACATTAAATCTCATTGTCTCGATTTACATGTCGCTATGTTATTTGATCGTATATTTGGTATAACTGTTATATTTATGTTTGTGGATCGGTATGAATAGTTAGACCGTAATTTACAATATTTAGATCTCGTTAATCTGTATTTCTTGTATCGAGTCAGTTTGCACTGTGGTTTATTATTATCACTTTGGGACCGTAAATCACTTTGTAATACGATATTATAATTACGACCGACCCTACATGTCAATCATACTTCTATTAGTGCCTTGTTCGGCATTGTTGTTTTGGAAGATTTGGAGCTTGAACAACTAGACGTCAAAACAACGCTTTTGCATGGAGAGTTAGAAGAATACATATTTATAGATTAACCCGAGGGGTTTGTCACCGTTGGAAAGGAAGACATGGTGTGTCACTTGAGGAAGTCATTATATGGCCTAAAGCAATCACCAAGGCAATGGTATAAAAATTTGATTATTTTATGATTACACATGGTTTTTCTCGTTGTTTGTATAACAATTGTGTCTACATAAGGAGAGGTGAAGTTAAATAAATTGTGTACCTTCTATTATATGTCAATGATATGCTTATTGCGGCCAAAAACAAAGAAGACATCTAAGTTGTTAAAGATCAACTAAATGAAGAGTTTAAGACGAAGAAATTGGGGCATATGCACGGAAGATTCTCGGAATGGAGATCATTAGATATCCAAAGGCATGCACTTTGATTCTAAGTCAAAGAAGCTACATTGAGAAGGTGTTGAAGAGATTCAACATGATTGGTGCCAAGGCGGTCTCTTCTTCGTTAGCTCTGCAATTCAAGTTATCTTCAAGATTATGTCCAGTTTCAAATTCTAAGGAGGTGTATATCATATTGTATATCATATGTTCCTTATTCGAGTGTTGTGGGTCATTGATGTATGCAATGATATGTACACGACCCAGTTTGTCTTGTGCCATGAGCATGGTAAACCTTTTTATGTCCAGCCTGGGAAAGGAGCATCAAAAAGTGGTGCAATGGATCTATAGATACCTATTCGGTACTAGAGATACTTCGTTGCATTATGGAACATCTAGATATGGTGTTATTGGGTACTTGACGAACTATGGATGACTTGGATGGATGTCATTCTCTTACAGGCTATGTGTTCACTACTGGCTCATTGTGTGCTTAGTTGGAAGGACGTTTTGCAACCTACAGTTTCTTTATCTAATATTGATGCGGAGAATTTGGATATGACGGAAGCATTTAAAGAAGTAATGTGGATCCAAGGCTTATTTGGTGAGCTTAGCAATGATTTGGTTGTGGGATCGATCTATTGTGATAATCAAAACATTATCTTCTTACCTAAAGACCAAATGTTCCATGACCGTACAAAGCACATTGATGTGGTTATCATTTTGTGTGTGAAGTCATTGCTAAAGGCGACTTCAAGGTGAACAAAATTTTCACTCATGACAATTCAGCGAATATGATAACAAAGGTCCTATGGCTAAGTTCTATTTATTTTCGATCTTGGTTGGTCTTCATGGTTTTAAGTATCCCTTAAGGGGCTATGGTAGAGGAGACTAATATTCTTGATGATTATTTCTTGGAGAAGTCAATATGTTTGTTAGTGATGATGGTTTATGCTTTTTGGAGCTTTGTTCTTGAAGATTTTGATTTGGTTATGTTATATGGCAGTGGATTTTGAGTTAAGGTGGAGATTGTTGATTAGTGCCTCAGTATCCTTTGGTTTTTCGAATAGTCTACTAAATTTATGGATGGAGTCAGGCATGCAAATTAATTCTTCGTGGTTGCATAAAACATGTTTTTTGGAGGTAGCAAGTTTCGGAGAATTGCTCGTAGGCGCGAGGGTTTTAGGGACGCGACCACTATTCACAAATTTTCAAAAAGCCACTTTTTCGAAAGATATTCTTTTCCTATTTTAGGGGATTGTGTCCCTTTTTAAAATCACACTTCTTGGGCCACGAAAATTTGATTATCATTGTTTGGAAGACTTATCTTTGTCAACTACAACTTTCACCATTTTGGATTCTTTAAGCTTACACTCAATTTATCTCCTTTAAGTTCTTTCTTAAAATAGATGGAACTCCTAGGATAAATTTCCAGCTGAAGAACATGTTTAGATATCACCTAGTTTATCATTTTTATCTCTAAATACACACACTCACCATAGTTATGATTCTACTCCTTCAAGAGCATTGTAATCTTCATTCTTCACTAGTGGATTTTTCTATGTAGTCTCCTCCACCCGTGGTTTTTTCTCGATTTGGGTTTTCATGGAAATCTCGGTGTCGTCTTTTTACTATGTCTCTTTACATTGTGTTGGATGCATATTTAGTAGGTTAATTATCATATGTGTAAGTTTTGGGAGTTTTGTCTTGTACCTTAAGAACACCCTTCAGTATTCAAGCTCGAGATTCATTGGGATCTCTAACTTATCCCTTGTTTGATTTTGGTTAAACCCTCTAGTTTAGGATTAAGTTAACATTATCTCCTTTCCATTTTACAACAAAAATTAATCTGGATTTCTCTGCTTGACCATGAGGTAAGAATTTTTAGTTCTCCCAATTTATAAAGATTGAATCTTGCAGATGATTTAATGGCATTTGCATTTCTAACTATATTATATGTTAACAGATGGCTTCGTCTCAAAATCAGAAAGAACAACAAGTGGATCATTATCATTCCAACTTTCAAGTTGAATTTGATTCAACTTCAAACCAAAATATGGAGGAGGAACAACAATTTCCCAAAAGGAAAAGAATCAAAAAGTTTGAAGTATTGAAAGACATGATTGAGGTGACAACAAATAAAGGAAGAATAATACACTGCGTATACTGTAAGAAACATTTTGTTAGTTTTTCGGTGAGTACTACAATATTAATGAGACATTACAAGGTTGCAAAGCAAAGAAAGTTGTAATGAATAGCGACTTGAGGTTAAAAACATTTTCTCAAGTTGCAAAACTACTTCATTTGCCTAATAGAAAGCTCATTTTAGATTATAAGACTAGATGGAATTCTACATTTAAAATGTTATCTACTACAACTAGATTCAAAGATGCATTTTCTATGTATGAAGTAAGGGATTCGTTATATCAGTCTTGTCCTTGAAGTGATGATTAGGAAAAGTTTAGATGCAAATGTGAGATTTTAGAAGATTTTGATTCTTGTATCAATATAATTTCAGCAAGTGACATTCCAACTTCAGATTTGCTTTTTAGGGAGGTGTTGGTCCCGTTAGGGTCTACAAGATGTTTCTAACAATTTATAGAAGGGGGATGAATATAAACACAGTAAACTTTTCAAATTTAAAATATATATTGATAAAGAAGAATCAATACAGATTTTACAAGATTGTTTGCGAAAAGATAAGGTAAATATAACATATCTAAACAATCTAAGTTACACACTAGTACTTAGCAAAGAGAAATGATTTGCTGTAAAAGACTTAAAAGGAAGTAAGTTCTTTCTGGGTAAGAACTATTTAGAATAGTAAAAAGGGATTCTAACTTGCTTTTGAAGATAAGCGTACTGTGTTCTTAGATGTGTGTTCTTTTACTTATGAACGTAAGTTAGGGTTCAAGAGTAACTATTAGAGTGTATCTCTGCATGGAGATATAACACATCTATTTATACTTATTGCATTAAATGCATATTTAATGCAACGTAGTAGGGTTTGAACACGTGTGAAGTCTTTAGAGAAAAACTTGTCCTTTGCTACAGTGAATAGTACAAAAGCCTATTCATGAGCAGTCATCCTTTCATAAAGTTGGTAGGTAGTAGAGTCAACTAATCGGCTCCGTACCATACTATACTTTAGAAAGGGTATGGGTTTGTCCTTTGTGTGTGTAAGGACAAGACAAAACAATCGTGCTCAACAAGCTTTTGTTCTTTTAATGATAAATATTCAGCTGTTCTTAAAGATCAAGATTAAACATTTTTGCTTTAGACTTGCCATTCAGGGCATTGTAAAGGTCCACTGTCAGCGTGTCTAACACTGATAGGCTAGAAGAAGAAGAAGAAGAAGAAGAACAACAAGAACAAGGTTCATTCAGGAGACATACCTGAGCAGGTGAGGATGATAAGGGATCATTAGAAGTTGATGTCTCTGAAGCTTCTTATTTGACATATTTGGCCATTAAGCAGAGATAGGTCGTATCTTCCTCATCAGATGATGATTCATCAGATGAATCAGCCCAGTTGTGCTCTTCAGCGACAAGACATTTGGCCTTTTGCTGAAAGTTCTTCATCATCTTGTACTTCTCCTTCAGCTTCAAGTATTTGTTGTCCTTAGATCTGAAGGAGGATGGGGTTTTAGAAGATGGCGTCACAACCTTCTTAGACATGCATTCACCAGCAAAGTGACCCTAGCGGTGACAGTTGTAGCAGATCGCTGAAGCTTTGTCTATATTATCAGCCTTTGGCTTTTCCTTGATGGTCAGCGAAGGAGATCTGTGAAAGTTACTTTTCTTAACGAATCTCCTAAAAGATTTAGTTAATAGCGCCAGTGATTCATCAAAATCTGCAAGATCAGATTCTGATAAATCCTTAGAGTTAGTAGAATCTAACTCGATGGTAACAACAGGAGGAAGAGAAGAAGAAGAAGATGGGATTGCAGTTGAAGCATCTTCAGAGATTAGAGCTAACAGAGAGCTCTGCATTTCTCTGGAATCCTTGATTAGATTCCTTTTCAGCTGTCGAGACTGTTCATGATTAAGCAGTATCCCATAAAGAGTGCTGAGAGAGAGAGAGAGGACATGTCATTAGACATCTTGAGACACATAGCATAAATATCCCAAGATTCAGGCAAACATTCCAGAAACTTAGTTAAAGTTTCAGAATTGGAATATTCCCTGCCTACAGTCCTTAAATCGATGAGAAGACAGTTAAAATGTTGATGTACTTCAGACAATGTCTCAGTCTTTCCATAGAGAAAGCTTTCATATTGTCTTACTAAATTAATCTTTCTCGATTATTGAACCTGAGAGGTTCCTTCATATTGAACACATAAAGTGTCCCACATGGCTTTAGAAGTTATGAGTTTCATCACAGAATGATAAACCTCATCAGGAAGAGACAAAGCTATTATAGACCTAGCACGAGTGTCTATAGCTATTTTCTTCTTGTCTTCATCGCTCCATTGATGAGTGAGCTTTGGAATCTGTCATTCAGGAATCGCGGCAGTCGTAGCTGTTTCAGGAGCAGCCGGAGAAATAACATATGGAACATATGGTCCATTTTCTATATAGTGTGGAATTTCAGGATCCACACCTTCCAGAAAGAGGGACATCCAATTTTTCCAAAGACTAAAGTTGTCTCGGATAAAACGGGGTAGTTTGGCAAAAAAAGCCATTATCTTGAAAGTGTGTGTTTATGTTTTGTAAAGCCATTTGAAAGCAGTAAGATTATCTAGAGAAAAAGATAATATAATGTAGAAAAACAACTAAACAACAAGAATAGAGAATACACTGCTCTGATACCACTTGTTGGTCCCGTTAGGGTCTACAAGATGTGTATAACAGTTTGTAAAAGGGGGGATGAATACAAACACAGTAAACTTTTCAAATTTGAAATATATATATTGATAAAGAAGGATCAATACAGATTTTACAAGATTTTTTATGGAAAGATAAGGTAAATATAATCTATCTAAACAATCTAAGTTACACACTAGTTCTTAGCAAACAGAAATGATTTGCTGTAAAAGACTTAGAAGGAAGTAAGTTCTTTCTGGGTAAGAACTATTTAGAATAGTAAAAAGAGATTCTAACTTGCTTTTGAAGATAAGCGTATTGTGTTCTTAGATGTGTGTTCTTTTACTTATGAACGTAAGTTAGAGTGTAAGAGTAAGTATTAGAGTGTATCTTTGCATGGCGATAGAACACATCTATTTATACCCATTGCACTAAATGCACATTTAATGCAACATAGTAGGGTTTGAACACGTGTCAAGTCTTTAGAGAAAGACTTGTCCTTTGCTACAATGAATAGTACAAAAGCCTATTTATGAGCAGACATCGTTTCATAAAGTTGGTGGGTAGTAGAGTCAACTAATCGGCTCCATACCGTACTATACTTTAGAAAAGGTATGGATTTTTCCTTTGTGTGTGTAAGGACAAGACAAAAACAATCGTGCTCAACACGCTTCTGTTGATCGTTGAATGCTGGAACAACCTGAAGGTCTCTTTAGCATTCACTGAGGCTTGGGCAGTGTTTACACATATGTAGACCAAGTTGTAATCACTGAATACCACTTCAGATCACGTACTCGCCAGTCTCTAATCTTCAGTTTCAGTCTTCGACTTTCGCTGAAGGTTCTTTGGTGTGAGTTTTTTCTTCTTGAAGTATCGTTGTCGCTGATAGATTTACATTACATGTTATCAGTGATCACTGAACAGACTCGGTGATGATCGCTGGAACTGAAAGACAGAAACATAAATACTTCGTACAAGGTAAAAGGGATTATCATCAAATCATTGAGAGAGAGGATCAACAAGAGGTATATTATATGAAGCATTTATTGGATAAGGGGTCTAGTGATACTCATGATTTTTCTAGAAGAATGGTGGGGGTATGAAACTGAAGTTTGATAAATATTGAGATGATTGTAACATGCTTATGTGTATTGCTAAAGTTTTGGTTCCTTGATGAAAGTTAGAAATGCTCAAGTATTCATTTTCAATTATTTGTGATGAGGTGAAAATGATAGAGATTATGTTGAAAATGAAAAACTTGTTGTATGCAATTTATGATGAGTATGATTTTTTGTTCCATGAGAGGCATGAGACCTCATCGATAGATTCTTCAATTTTTTTCGGAGTCAAGAAGGTAATGATGACTGTATCACCCAAAAACAAGGATTCAAGGCATTTTATTTTCGTATAAGGCAAGTTGAAAGTTATGATTCACGAAAATCCAATTTAGATGCATATTTTAGTTTTTTTTATTAACTGGATATCCAACCCGCTATACGAACTGACTAATCCCAGGGCAACCACCTACTTTACAGGTTATCCGGAGTCACCATATTTGAACCTCCATGGCCACAAGGGGATTTTTATTCCTCCTTGGATTTGAACCTGGGACCTCCAGGCACTTTTGACCTTTGGGGTCCAAGCTCAAACCAATCAGGCACCACCCCTGTGGTTACATATTTTAGTTATTCTTATCATAATAGTGGCATTAGAAGCTACTTCTAGCATCCGAGATCGAATGATTGACACATATCGTGCCTCATTGAATCCAGAAACCGTACAAGTTTTAATTTGTAGAGGAGATGGGGCATATAAGCTTTACCGGTTTTAAAAAGAAAAATAAGGTGATAATTTGAATATGTTCATTATTTATTGTTCTTTAATTTGTAACCCAATTAATATATTTGTCTATATTTTAGAAAGGAAAATCAATTGCTAGAGATATGTGTGGTTGATGTTCTTGACACATTAAGTTCTCACTTGGTTAATATATCATTTTGTCTGTTTTTGTAATAAATTGTTTTAATGTGTTGGAAGCTTTGTCTATATTGGTTAATTGTTGTGATATTTTTGGATGATATCTAGAAGGTGAATCTCACTGATATTGCAAGAGATTGTAATTTAATTCTAAATTTCTTTGTTTTAAACTTGAAAAATGGTGTTATTTACGACATATTGTTCATTATTGCATGGTATAATGATGATTGTATTTGCATGTTATTTATGCAAATCAGGTACTATACAAATTAAAGTTACGAAAAACACCAATTTATAGTATAAACACTATTTTTTGAGCTTGATCTTAAGCTCGAGCTATTAAATGAGCTTGAGTTGTTAAACGAGTCGGTCAAAATCAATCCAAAAATGAGTTAATGAATCTCAAGTTGCTAAACAAATTTAAACAAGTATCAAGCTCGAGTTCGAACATTAAAAGAAGTATCGAGCTCGAGTTCTAACATGGCCTAATCAGGCTTTTTAGGCTTGGGATTGCTAGGTCGGGCTTCAAACATTTGTGCATCTCTAGAATAGAGACTGAGGTAGCGTATGGTTGGCAGAATTACACCGAAATCTAAAGGAATTTGAATGATCAATTTCCTTGACCAAATTTCGTCGTAATTGAAAAGAATTCGATTCCATGTCATGAGTTTGGTCATCTCATCATAACTAAAAAGGAATTCGATTCCATTTCATCCCATTCTTTGAAAAAGACAAAATTATCCTCATTTTCCCTACTTGATTTACCCAGACCCATATGACCTCCATCTAAACCACCGTCGACCACCACCGATCTGAACCTCCGTCGACCACCACCGATCGGTACCACCGCCGACCACCACTTATCTGAACCGCCGACCACCAACGATCTGAACCACCGACCACCACCACCGATCTAAACCACCACCAACCACCACCTATCCAAGTCATCGTTGACCACTACCATTTTGGTGAAAGAAAATTGACTGGGCCGAAAATTGTTCAAGTCACTTCTGAGAAGATTGAGCAAATCCGAGAAAAGATTAGAACAGCTCAAGACCGTCTGAAAAGTTATGCTGATAAACGTCGTAAACCAATTGAATTCCTTCTAGGGGATTATGTGATGCTGAAGGTTTTGCCATGGAAAGGGGTAGTCAGATTCGGCAAGAGAGGTAAGCTCAGTCCAAGGTATATCGGGCTATTCAGAATTTGCAAGCGGGTCAGAATGGTTGCGTATCTGCTGGAGTTACCAGAAGAGCTTGGACTGATTCATAACACTTTTCACGTGTCTAATCTGCGGAAGTGTTTGGAAGATCCGAGTCTGACAGTGCCTTTACCAGAAATCAGAATAGATAGTAAACTAAATTTTGAAGAAACCCTAGAAGAAGTAACTGATCGAAAAACCAAGATTTTGCGGAATAAAGAGATCAATTTGGTAAAAGTACAATGGCGGTATCACAAGGGATAAGAGGCAACCTGAGAATTGGAATCGGAAATAAGAACTGGATATCCATGGCTCTTTGACTAGAGGAATTCCGGGATGGAATTCCTTTGAGGGGTGGATAATGTGATAATTTGATCTTGGTTATCACCTAAACCATCGCCAACCACCACCATTCTAAACCACCGCCGACCACCAACATTCTAAACCACCGTCAACCACCATCGTCATTAAAAATGTATTTTGGTCATTTTTCGTTTATTCAGTCCAACTCCGAAGCTATATTTTACCAACCAAAAAAGCATATTACAATTCATATAACATATTTCATTCCAATTCATTTTCCAAACTGTAACACCCCACATCACACATTGCATGTAACATATACTTCATTCACAAGAAATACATGTTTTAACCCATTCAGGTCCCAAAGTACAAGAAATTATCATACAAAATACATGGTCCAAAAATTCCAAAATACATTTCTTGTACTAAACAACATTCATCTATAAAACTAGATGCAACATGAACTTATCTTCACAAAGATATGCACATAAGAAAATATCACATTTTCCTCTTCCCCTTACCATCAGCAGTTCCTGCAATACATATTTAAAAATACAAAATGAGGGTTAGACCGGAAGGTCTAGTGAGATTCCTTTTTCCATGTTATTGTAGGGTGAAGATCACCAAAACTTTATTTAAAATCAACTTTTCATGTAAACAAATACATAATCATGTAATCCACATTTACCAGTACCTTTCCGATTCCCAAAGCCAATCACTTGACTTTATAAATAACATATCAAGCCAAACAGGCTAAAACCTTTCAGGTTTCACATAACACATCTCTTAAACCTTTTTATCAGAAACAAGGTTTATTCAAAGCCTCTGGCCAAAAGTCAGTTATCGTCTCCTCAATAACATCCTTACTATGATTTCCATTAAGAACCAAGATCCTGAATCTCTAAATCACAACAAAATAAGGATTCAAAGCCATCGTAATCTTAAAAGATATAATAGTAAGAGTTCTATTATATAATACACACATACAAATGTCACCCTTATATCCAAAGGTACACCTCTCCTTGATATGTCACCCTTATCCCAAAGCACACCTTTCCTTGATATGCAACCTTTATTTCCTCATCAAAATTTATAGATTATTCCCAATCAGGATAGACCGAAGTCACAAACGTCCTGATGGAACATCATCCATGTTTTATCCAAAACAGTTCCAACACAAATATTGAGTACTTTTCTTTTATTATTTTAAAAAGAATGTTATATCAGTAACATAATCCATTTGTGAATAAATATTAACATAACTGGTCATCAAATTATTTTTAACCAAAATACATAATCAGTCAACTCTCAACAATCCGGTCAACATATTAACTTCGTCGGATTTCATCTCCGGTCATGCCTTCGACGGATTACATATTCGGTCAATTATTTCCATGTACTTCCAACACATTAGAATTTGGTCAACACTCGGCCGGATTTATACAACTCTGGCCAACACTATGACCATGTTACCCCAATCCGGACAACCCCACAACTGGTTTCACTCTTTACCCGTTAACATTATGACCGGACAACACTTCAATCGGTTTAAGTCAAGTCCGGACAGCATTAAAACCGTATTCCTACTTCTCCGGTCAAAACCATGTCCGGATTCATATTTCAAAATCACTCTAACACATAATCCGGTCAACACTATGACCAAGTATCTCCCAATCCGGACAACACTTCAACCGGTTTTAAAATCAAATCCGGTTAACATATATTTTCAAGATACCAAAACATAATTCAAACCAAAATGAATAATATCATATGAATCAAAGATTTGAACCACTCACCTTATGTAGTTTTTGCAAATGCGAACCAACTTTGATCCCAAATAAGTAATCCGGACAACTTCCTCTCAATCCTCTCTCAGATTTCCAAAAATGGCAAAGAGGTTTATTTGAGAACCTCATCACTTATTTATACCCTTCCAAAAGTGGAAGGCGGCTAAGAGCCCTTATATGCAGGCATACATCACATGCACCCTTATGTATACATAGTCATTTTATTTTATGCATGTCTTTAATGAATAACCATTCATGCATGCATATATAATCATGCACACTCTTATAAAGTAGAAATCAACTTACCCAATCGTTCAGATTTGAAGTTATCTTCCTTGACTGCTTCTTTCTGACACTTTATAATTTCACTGTGAAGATCTGGCAGCATACTCATTCTCATAGCCACAGTCTTGATCGTTCCACTCTTTTCTTTTCTGCTCAAGGCATATGCTACTACATTAGTTTTCCCCGGATGGTAAAGGATTTCACAATCATATTCATTTACCAACTCGATCCATCGTCGTTGTCGCATGTTTAGCTCCTTTCGATTGAATAAATGTTGGAGACTTTTGTGATCAATAAAGATCTAACACTTAGTCCCCAACAAATAATGCCTCCAAATCTTCAGAGCAAAAACCACGGCTGCAAGCTCCATGTCGTGTGTTGGATATTGTTTTTCATGATCTTTCAACTATTTGGATGCATAAGCAATTACTTTCCCCCTCTGCATCAGAACACAACCTAGACCCAGCTTTGAAGCAACACTGTAAACCATGAAATCTTCTGATCCTTTTGGCAAAGACAAAACTGGAGCACTATAGACGATCTTTCAACATCTGGAAAGCCTTCTATTGATCTTCTTCCCACTGAAACGGAATGTTCTTCCGTGTTAACTTCGTCAATGGCACTGCAATCATGGAGAAATCCTGAATGAATTTTCGGTAGTGCCCTGCTAACCCCAGGAAACTATGGACTTCTAGAGGAATTCTCGGTGCCTCCCATTTTTCTACTGCCTCTATCTTAGCAGGATCAACTTTCACTCCTGCTTCAGATATAACGTGACCTAGAAATTGAATTTCTCTTAACCAGAATTCACATTTGGACAACTTAGCGTACAGCTTTTCTTTCCTCAGAAGTTCCAGAATCAAATGCAGATGCTCAGCATGCTCTTCTTCAGACTTTGAGTGTATAAGAATATCATCAATAAACACAATGACAAATTTATCGAGATATTCACTACATATTCGGTTCATAATATCCATGAAAGTCGCGAGAGCATTGGTTAGGCCGAAAGGCATAACCAAAAACTCATGATGTCCATACTTAGTCCGAAAAGCAGTCTTAGTAACATCCTCCTCCCTGACCTTTAACTGGTGATATCTTGACCGCAAATCGATCTTAGAAAAGTAATTGCCTCCCACCAGTTGATCAAATAGATCACTGATTATTGGTAAAGGATACTTATTCTTAATGGTTAGTTTGTTCAATTCACGATAATCAATGCACATCCGCATTGATCCATTTTTCTTCTTGACAAACAGAACCGAAGCACTCCAAGGTATGGTACTTGGTCTGATGAAACCCTTGTCAAGAAGATCTTTCAACTAACTAACCAATTCTTTTAGCTCTAACGGCGTAAGCTGATACGATGCTTTTGCCACTGGTGCTGCCCCGGGTGTCAGATCATCCTGAATTCAATAGATCTATCTGGCGGTAGACCAGTTAAACCTTCCGGAAAGACTTTCGGATAGTCACACACTAATGGAATCATTTCTTGCTTATCTTTTTCTTTCTTTGCATCTACCACATAGGCCTGTTAACTCTGCATCTCTTATGTATACACTTTCGGTCCTTCAGAACAAATAACAAGTTAATATGGTGATCTTGCCGATCACCATATATTCTTTCCCCAACAGCTCAATACGGATCATTTTCTTATTGCACAAAATACTCGTCTGATTCTCTGTTGACCAGTCCATTCCCACCACAACATCAAATTCTTTCATTGGCATTGGGAATAGTTGGATTGGCAACCCACACCCCTCAATTTCAATTATACAATTTTTAAACACATAAGCAACAAATTCTTGACTATTAGCAGTACCAACTACTAATATATCGTCAAGTGGCACATAAGTCATACATGCAGATTCAGCAAATGAAGGTGATACAAACGAATAATTTGCACCTGAATCAAATAACACCTTAGCATGTATGGAATTCAGAAGAAATGTACCTGTTACCATGTCAGGTGTGGCCTCGGCCTCATTCTTTGTCATTTGGAAAGACCAACCGCACACCCTTTCTTGCCCCCTCTTGATACACTGGGTCTTCCACGAGCACCCGATACAGTACTTCCCATGGTCAACTGCGGAGTCCTCAACAATGGACAGTTGGGTCAAATATGATCTGGTGAGTTACAATTAAAACACCTTCTGGTAGCCGGACAACTTCTTGATAAATAACCCACCTCACCACATTTATAGCATCTTCTCGGGTTCGCTTTACAATCACCCTGATGAACTTGTTGACACCGGGTGCAAGCTCTTTCACTAGCCTTCTGTAAAGATATTGTCACGCCCCAATCCACACATTTCATGTAACATATACTTCATAAATGAGAAATACATGTTTGTACACCACATTGGTCCCTTAGTAGAAGAATTTATCAACACCAAATACATGGTCCAAAAATTCAAAATACAATTCTTGCACTAAACCAGATCCATCTAACAAAACTATACATGTTGCCATTAAATCTTCATGCAGATAAGCATACAGGGAAATTATTACATTTTTCCCTTCCACTTACCGTCAGCACTTCCTGCAATACATATTTAAAATTACAAAACGAGGGTTAGACCGAAAGGTCTAGTGAGTTACCATATTTATGTCATTGCAGGGTGAAAATCACCAAAAACCTTTAAGTAAAATAATTTTTCATATATCATAAATATATAAACAAGTAAGAACATAATACGAATACCTTTCACTTTTCAAGTCAATAATTCCTGCTTGTGAATAGTTCATCAAATACCAACAGGTTTATACTAATCAATTTATCGTAATGTCACTTTCAAACCTTTTAACTCAAATAAGGTTTATTCAAAGTTCCAGGCCAAACCTGTTATCTTCTCCTTAATAACATTCAAACTATGATTTCTAATAAGAACCTTGATCCTAAATCTTTAAATCACAAAGAAATAAAGATTCCAGATCATGGTAATCTTAAGAGATTTAATAGTAGAAGTTATATTATATAACACACATATACAAATGTCACCCTTATATCCAGATGTATATCTCTCCTTGATATGTCACCCTTATCCCATGGTACACCTCTCCTTGATATGACACCCTTATCCCATGGTACACCTCTCCTTGATATGCCACCCTTATTTCCTCATCAAAATATTTCATAAAACAATTCCAAATAGAATAGACCGCAGTCAATGGAATTATTATCAGTTCCAATTCAATTTTGTCAAAATTCCCAATTATTATTAAAAAGAATCATAATTTGTCAAGATAACACTTAATCCGGTCAATCTTGTCCGGATAACAAATCCGGACAACATTTCCACATATTGTCCGATTTATCACTTGACTTACAACACAACCTTGTCCGGATAACAAATCCGGACAACCTTATTCACCATCATCCGATTTTACTAAATCGGTCATCACTTAGAATTATTTCCAACACTTTTGTCCGGATTACAAATCCGGACAACACTATGCCATATTGTCTGATTTAGAATAAAACGGTCATCTCATAGTCGTATTCCTACTTCTCCGTTCAAAATATTTATTACAATCAAAGATCATAAATCGCTCAATTTACATCCGATTTATTCTAATCCGGTCAACGCACCAGGCGGTTTATTTTTAAGTCGCTCATGCCTTGACCAGTTTAGGGCTTAAATCGTCCAAGCTTTGTCCGGTTTAAGACTAAACCGCTCAACACATATTCGATTTATACCTTAAATCGTCTAAGCTTTGTCCAGTTTAAGACTAAACCGCTCAACACATATCCGATTTATACCTAAATCGTCCAAGCTTTGTCCGGTTTAAGACTAAACCGGATAACCCTCCTACGGTTTAAACTTCAAACCAGATAAAAATTTATACAACAGTTATGCATTTCAAAGAGAGTAAAAACTTTAAATCACTCACCTTATGTGATTCTTTTTCAAAAACAGATGAATCCAATCTTCTTGAAAATCTAATAAGTTCTTTTCCAAAATGAGCAATCTGAATACTGCTTCTCTCAAAACACTCTCAAGGCTCAAAGGTGGCAAGAAGCTTTATTTGTAAACATAACTTCCTATTTATACTTTTTCTAAGAAGGCATGGCGGTTAAATCCGCCCTTAACCATGCATCTAGACATGCATGCATTCATACACATAACCCTTTTCATGCATACCATAACCTATATACATATATTCATGCATATATACTCAATCCATGCACATAGATCACACATACATATAACACACACACACACACACACACATATATATATATATATACATATCATATTGTGCATACAATACCCATGCATAAAATACACACATTCCTGTTTTTAACTCATGTAAGCATGTATTCATATAAACGATTAATTCACATAATAATTAACTCAGGTGATAACCAGGACCCAATTACCACTGATATGTTATCATATTTTACAGACTTTGACCCTCGATAATCAGACGAATGTCCTTCCTACTTTCTCTTATCAGCAGCCTTTCCCTCTTCCTGCATCTTCTTATTTCGTTCAGTAACTTCCGTCGCATCCACATTTAATGAAACAGTAGTAGGGTTCATAGCGATCACAAATTCTCGGATCGAATGCTTTAGACCCCAAATATACCTCTCCACCTTTCTGGATTCTGACGAAATGTAGTGCTCAACAAACCAGGAGTATTCAATGAACTTTGCGGTATATTCCCTAACCGTTCCAGTACCCTGTTCTAGTTTCAAGAAATCTTCCTCCATCTGTCTTACAGCTGTCTTGGGACAGAACTGATCTTTGAATCGGTTCACAAATTTTACCCAAGATAATGTTTGTAAGACGTCTGTTCTGGCTAAAGACTCAACTTCCCACCAGAGTAGAGCAGTGGACTTCAATACAGAAACAGCAAACCAAACTTTATATGTTTCCGAACACTCAATAGTGTTGAACACAGATTCAATCTCTTTGATCCAGCACATGGCTTTAACTGGATCTCTTTCTCCAGAGAAAGTTGGTAGTTTGCATGTCAGAAACATTTTAATGTCTCCCTCCTTGGTATGTACAATCGAAACAGAGGGATTTACTTCCACTCTCTCTATTTCAACCCTGGCAGATATCCCCATAATAGATGTCAAGGTTTCCCTTAGCTTTCCCATTTCTTCTGCCAGCATATCTCTAGTTATATATTCTAGCTGAGGTATCTGCTCTTGGTTGACATTCCCAGAATGAGATTCTCCACGTTCAGGATAAGTCTCAATCTGACTTCTTCCTTGGGCCTGGCTTCTCCCTTGGCCCCTACCCCTGGTTCTTCCCCGACATCTATTCCCATAAGTACTAGTTGGAAGATTGATAGGAAATTCCTCTCTTTCCTCAGACTCAGAACGAGCGATCCTCTCAGATCTCCGTGTTCGGCTAGAAATCTGCAGATTTCAATGTTAATAATCACGTATTCACATTTCCAAATATAATGAAGTATCTAAGCCCATATATGTACCTGTAAATTCATAATTGCACTGATCAGATGTAATTAGAATTTATCTTACACACTGCTCTCTTATAACTCATCATATTTATTCCCAATGGTACTAAATATGTTTGGTATCCCTAGCATGCAATTAAATAGTTTAAGTCTAGGTATCATGCTTTAAATACTTAAATCCCTTAAACTCATGCTCTGATACCACTCTGTAACACCCCACATCACACATTGCATGTAACATATACTTCATTCACAAATATTGAGTAATTTTCTTTTATTATTTCAAAAAGAATGTTATATCAGTATCATAATCCACTTGTGAATAAATATTAACATAACTGGTCATCAAATTATTTTTAACCAAAATACATAACCGGTCAACTCTCAACAATCCAGTCAACATATTAACTTGGCGGATTTTATCTCCGATCATGCCTTGGCCGGATTACATATCCGGTCAACTATTCAATGTATTTCCAACGCATTAAAATCCGGTCAACACTCGGCCGGATTTATACAACTCCGGCCAACACTATGGCCGTGTTACCCCAATCCGGACAACCCCACAACCGGTTTCACTCTTTACCGGTTAACATTATGACCGGACAAGTTCTAATCCGGACAACACTTCAACCGGTTTAAGTCAAGTCCGGACAGCATTAAAACTGTATTCCTACTTCTCCGGTCAAAACCATGTCCGGATTCATATTTCAAAATCTCTCTAACACATAATCCGGTCAACACTATGACCGGGTATCTCCCAATCCGGACAACACTTCAACCGGTTTTAAAACCAAATCCGGTTACATATATTTTCAAGATACCAAAACATAATTCAAACCAAAATGAATAAAATCATATGAATCAAAGGTTTGAACCACTCACCTTATGTTGTCTTTGCAAATGAGAACCAACTTTGATCCCAAATAAGCAATCCGGACAACTTCCTCTCAATCCTCTCGTAGATTTCCAAAAATCACAAAGAAGTTTATTTGAGAACCTCATCACTTATTTATACCCTTCCAAAAGTGGAAGGGGGCTAAGAGCCCTCATATGCAAGCATACATCACATGCACCCTTATGTATACATACTCATTTTATTTTATGCATGCCTTTAATGAATAACCATTCATGCATGCATATATAATCATGCACACTCTCATACATACAA
>NC_037528.1:25604051-25628525 GCF_001531365.2 Cynara cardunculus var. scolymus | reverse complement strand
ATACTCATTTTATTTTATGCATGCCTTTAATGAATAACCATTCATGCATGCATATATAATCATGCACACTCTCATACATACAACCTCATACATGTATTCACATTATGCATATATATCCTATGCATAAAAATACACAAATTCACATAACAATTCATCATGCTTTCACCTAACCATATAACAATTAATCACATATTAATTACCTTTGGTGATAACCAATATCCGGTTATCACACAAACACTCTGTCAATGTCCATTCTAATTTTTTCAAAGTCAAATTCATTTGACAAAATCCATTCTTTCATAAAACATTCTACGAACTAAACCCCCATTAGGGTTGTACATACTCCTCCATAGTGATGGTGGTTCATTTGCCATTACTTGATTCGAGAAAGTGAGTTAATGGGTTGTTTACCTAAATGCTTACCCGGTAAGTGCTTACAGATAGAAGTTAACACTATAATTTATTTTGATGCGTAAGATTTTAGTACATCAAAACGTATTGAATGCAACAATTTACCGGGTAAGTGTTTACCTGGGTAAGAGTCGCCATCTTCACTTACCGGGTAAGACTCTACATCCTTCTCATCACTCTTACCCGGTAAGATTTTTGGCCCTCGTGATGTTCATCCGAAGAAGAAATTTATCGAGTAAGCACTTACCAAGTAAGCGTTTAGTAAACAGCCCCTAAGATTGGCTGTTAGAGAAATACCTTTTCTGAGCAGGACAAATGACCAATGACCCGAATTAAGATGAACATATGGGAATGGGATGATGTACATACAAGACTATGAAAGTATTTAGTCCATCTGTATAGACCACAAATGAAGATTATGAAAGGATAAAATATATATTAGATACCTTAACTGACTTGTTATAAATAGATAAAGTAGAAAAAGAAACTGCATGAAGCATTTGATTCATGATGTACATCCAATGTGCCAAGCTTCAAGGTGCTTAATATTGTGGCTATAAGTCACTTGGAGGATCCATTCATGTCCACAGTAGAAACCTACTTATAACTCCAAGATATTTGCACCCGTATTCAATAGTTTCAGAATTCACTTAGACCCAGAATTCCAATAATAAAGCTCTTTAATTTCCTCGTTAAGCCACTCATTGGTCTATGAGGAAATCTTTGTGACCGATGATTCCTTGCTTGCTTTCCTTCCATATTTTCCCCGTGTTTTAGTGAATGAACTCTTGTATTTCTCGACAAAACGCTCCTTCTCTTCAACTAAACCTAGCTTCTCATATGATTCAGCTACTTTTTTCACTATAGATTGATCTGGGGGTTTACGACCATGTGCTTCAAGGCCTTTGAAAAGCTTTACAAGCTCTTCCCACATCTCATTCCGGTAATACACAGATATCATGATATCACATACTTTCCAAGGCACTGATTGCACATCCCTACCAAGTTTCTTAGCCCATAACTTGTTTGCTTCTTCTACTCTGAGGTCCATATCTAATGCACGTATCAACTGTCCATATGTTCCAACTGTCACACCCTGCCCCTTGCTTAACATCCATTTAATAACCTGCACAACTTTATGCCATTCTTGCATTTTCTCAAGGGCAATCAGTGCTGTCTTAAGCCGTCCAATAGGGAATTCCCGTTCCCCCACAACCCACGCATCAAGTGCACCATAGACTGCTTCTTTACTGTCTTCAAGATCAAGAAGTGATCTTACAAGAACACTGATCTTGTCCTTTTTGGACACATTGTAAGTTTTTTGGAGCTTTCCTATCCCTTCAGCATCCTTTCCTATGTTGAAATGGTCCTGTAAGTAATTTTCATCAACTGGGGTGGGTATATGATCTTGTATCACTGTGAGCTGACTGCAGTTCGAGATTGGCACTCTGAATATACCAAGTTGCCTCATTGGTCTAATTAGACCAGCGATTGCGTTGGACCTTAACATTTCCAAGAAAACACAGCTGCCTCAATCAATACCCTCAAGATCGATTTAATTCGATGAGCTTGCGGATATGCATTTCTGTAGACATCGAACCAAATAAAATCAAATAAAGATACGCAAGGACGCTGAGAAAGAATCCTTTCTAGACAGTATAAGTTGCTATACAAATCATTCAGGTAAGATACTTTTCAGATTACAAAAAATCCTAAAAATCACAATTTATAAAAATCAGTTGTTGTCTACAATTAGTCTTCGCTTTACATCTCCTTCTTCCATTAACATGAGCTCCTGGAAGGAAGAGATAGAAACATCCTCTGCAAATAGTGGTCAAAAATCCATAATAGAGACCAACCATAACAACTAAATTGATTATCAATAAAACAAGATGACAATCCATAGTGTGTTCCAACTATTGTGGGTTGGGGATACATAAACATCTACCTGTTGCATTTGGTATGTGGATGGGACTTGACAGAACTCGATTGGATAAGAGTGGATGAGCGAGAGTGAGGTAGGTCATAGGTGGTTGAAAGAATTGTGAAAGGTTACAGGGTTTTAATTTGACACTCATAACCAATTTTGTCCATTTCCCTAAAAAAATTCCATCTATATTGGTGATTTTTCTGCCACTCCATTCCGCGGGACAACACATTTCTGTTCTGTAATGTCCCGTGTAGCACCCTCATGGATCAAGTTGCTTCAACACAATTAGAAAATTCAGGACTCATGCTTCAAAAATACCACCTTAAGTCAATGAGGAATGTCAAATTCTTTTGAACAAGCATGTTCATTCTTTTCGTTTACTCAACCAGAGTGTACAAAATTAGGGGATTTACAACAACACAAACCCTATTGAAGGTTTCGACAGCCTGAATCAACATCTTAAAAAAGGATTTTTGTTCTGTTTTATCTAGATTCGAACTCAAAGCATTATCATTCCCTCCATATCGTTGTAGACACAGCTTATCTTGATTTATTAACTCAAAATTTGTTACTTTTTCTATTGGTCAATGTAACTCCACAACTGTTAATCTACGACAAAAACAACTCATTCATTTTGATATCCAAATTCTAAATTCAAATGTGGAATTGCTATGGACGGAGGAAAACAATTACAAGATTCAAACATCAATTCGAACTCCAAAAACATACTGTGATGTTGAATAGCAATCATTAACATCAAAATTTCACATGTATCTAATGGAGTAAGTACTTACTCTAAAGGTCAAATTCCATCAGAGATAGACGACGGAGTGATTATACGACGGCGTTCGCTTGCAGGATAACGATGGCGGTGCAAAGGCAGCGGACACTCTTGCAGAATCGTTACCAGCAAAAACGCTGGACATGCCAAATGCCAAATGCCGATGGTGATCTTGGGCCAAGATAAGTGGGCTTAAAATATCAAGGCTTACGTGCCATTTTAGTTTTTACCAAACCCACCCCATCCCCCTAAAATGAACTATTTCAGTAAAAATTTAACAATTTAACACCTTGACAATATTACTTGCTTATTGAATAAGATCTAAATTCACGAAAACAACATTGTATATAATAATTTACATGTTAAGTGTTAATTATGATAAGAGTTGTCATCTTCACTTATCGGGTAAGATTCTTGGTATTTATTTCATTCTTACCGGATAAGATTTTTGGCTCTCATCATATTTATACAGTAAAGTAATGTGACTTGGTAAGCACTTACTCATATAAACGTTTTAGCTCCAAAATATTGCAATGAGAACCGGATCAGAAAATTTTACAAGCAACCCACAAAATAATTACCATCATATAAAAGAAAATATAATTATAAAAGGTAATGTTTTTTAATTAAAATGACAAAAGATTGGGAAAAAAAATCTGAATTTGTAACCATTAATGTCACAGATAATAACAGTACTGATAACTTTCAATTATTTCTTTTAATTAGAGTAGTCTATATCGTATTAGTGAGTCATACCCCTGTTGCTACTTACAAGTTATTATAGATTATTTTTTGATAGAATGTAAAGAACTGGAATAGCTTTTTATCGTTCAGTGAACTTCTATTTCAGAAAATTTGGTAGCAATATAATCCATACGGAAAGGCCATCCTATCACTTCTCGATCAATCCCTTACCCCCTCATTCTTCAAGAATCATAAAGAACCTTTTCACGTTTGAATCTGTATTTGTTGTAATCTCGTTCTCCGTAATGACTCTTTTGGAGAGTAATATAATGGATTAATGGGATTCTACATATGCTTACAAGTTGGAGAGCAAGACTAAAAACGATCATAGCTTTGTCTACTGCTAAAGTTGAATTGATTTATGTCGTTGAAGTTACAAAGGATGCTTTATATATGAGGGAGGTCCTGGAAGATGTGAAAGTCATATGTTATAGCCATAAGTGTTATACACAGCGGATAATTTGGCATTCAGTTCAAGGACGAAACATATGAACGTATGTCATCAGTGGTAACAATGCACAAAGATAAAGTCATTCATTTGGTGATGACAGATACAAATGCTAATGCTTCAGACATGTTCGTGAAATCCTTACCATTGTCAATGTTCGAGCTTTGCTCTAATTCGACTAAAGTTGTGTTAGTGTAAAAAAAAGTTTGGAGGAGAGGAGATGATTTTGAAGACGTGTGGAACTCCTTTTAGAGAGATTACATTGTAAATAATCGATTGATTTATCATTTGTTAATTTATAATATAATTTTTTGTCTCCGATGTTGGCTGGTGATGGCAACGCCGAAGTCGGAAAATTGCTTGTTGAAGGCCGTCAGCATTATGTATCGCAGGGAGCATATTAATGTGTCACACAAAGCCTTGTAGATGAACACGAGTTGTGAACAATTTCTATGAGTACCAGGCATGTGCCTTGTAAACAACTAATATTTATTATTAAAATATTTAATATATTTAATAAAACATTGTTTTTTCTTAAACATTTAATTTTTAAAAAATTTATTGATTGAAATAATAATAATAAAATTATGTCTTCCTTCTAAGCATTCGCTTTTACATTGTTTTTCTGATATGGAGAATTTTACCTTCTTTCTCCTACTTTGGATAGACTTTTGAAGAACCTCTTAGTCAATCTCCAAATTTTACACCAAACACGAAATCTGACACCAAAAATCACTCCAATGGAGATACCAAATTTTGATGTAACACTATTTATTTATGCCAAATTTAACATTAATAGAAAATAATATATCTAAAATCTTATATTTTGGTGTCATATGTTGAAGTAGACTTAAGAGTTGTTTATCCAAATGCTTATCCAATAAGTGTTCACTGATACGAGTCAATTCTATAATTTATTTTGATGCATAAGATTTTAATACATCAAGACATATCGAATGCAACAATTTACGGGGTAAGCTCTTACCTGGGTAAGAACAGTCATCTTCACTTATTGGGTAAGACTCTCTATCTTTCTCATCGCTCTTACCCGATAAAATTCTTGGCCCTTGTCATATTCATCTGATAAAGATATTTATCCGATTAGCCCTTACCAAGTAAGCATTTAGTATACGCGCCCTTATTTTTTGAACATATTTTACACGAATCTTTATGGATTTGATATTATTGGAGATGCCTTAGAGCATGAAAATTTCCATTTTGGAGAATCTCTCTAACCATCTTTTAAGCTTTAGCATATTGTCTAATAAAATGCTAGACAAGGCTTCCAACGCATTGCCTGCTATTCCAAGAACATTAGAGATTGAAATACAAATAAAACATTACATACACTGGTATCATTATCATACCGGATAGATCTTGTTACATCCAAACACAATATATCAAACGCCAAGACTCCCAAAGAATTGAGTTTTGGTGAGAAGAAGAGTTAAAAGGTGAAAAGTGTAAGAAGAGATCTTCACCCTTAGATGCACATTAGGATGAGATGAACTGGATCAATCCCCATATCAAGCGTGACTCATGGGTGGATTTGAGATTAAAGGTGATCAAGGGCCTAGATCCCTTCTTACGCTTCTCACACGATCCTTCACCAACTCCCAAATTCGGATATATAAGCAATAAAAATCCCAGATACCATTCTAAAATTTTGACATTCATACCAAGAGGCTTACAAGGAAAAACCAAAACATGAGGATCAATTAAGATTTAAGATTTCCTCCAAAAATGGCATTCAAAGATCTCCAACATCCGAAGACCCAAAAAATGATCCCGATAATACCCCAAGAAATGGTTATAATCAAAACAAACTTGCATCACATTTGTCTAATCATAGTCCATGGCATCCTTTCAGCAACAGCAGATCTACTAGTTAAGTCCCTCGATAGTAGAGATCGAGTCAACTCACCTTAAAATCCCAAAACTAGACTGCTTTCAGTTGATGCAAAAATGCCATGGGACCAGATACCAAAATAGCAAATCAAGTGACCGATGATTTGCATACTGGGCATGATGTTTTCCTTCTCAGCCATTGATCTATGCACTGTGATATGAAATGAAGGTAAAAATGATGATTAGTCTCGGTTGGAAAGCAAAATAAAAGTTACATCAAGGTAAGAGAGCATACATCTTTGTGAAATCCATGAAGGCAAGGAAGATGTCGTATGGTTTCACCGATGGTAGGAGTTTCAAGACAAATTGCACATTCTTGAAGATTTTCAGCCTGCATGTTGCACCACGAGTAAGTACTAATAGCAGTCGTTTGGTATTTGGACTTGATAGAACTGGAGAGACAAGAGTGAGGTAGGTTGGCGAAAGAATTGTGGAAAGTTTTAGGGTTTCAATTTGACAAGGGTAGTTTAATAATTTACCAACCTTGTCTAATCTCTCTAATTTTTGTTCCACCTAATTTGGTGGGACAAAAAAAGTGCACTTTTGTCCCATACAGTCCCAGTCTAATGTTGGGCCAAACGTGGACAAGTTTTTGTTATGTACTGCATGAGTGCATTCCAGTAACGTATGCATTTACCTGAACCGTGGACTCGGGCAAACTATTTATTTGAGCATGAGTTGCACCTCCATGTTGGTGATTGTTATCGTCAAGAGCCAACAACATTTCATAATCGTTCCTGAAGGTAAATACACAATTTAGACAATAGCTACAAGTTTTAAAAGAAAAGCAAACAAGAGACTCGAAGAAACTTGTATTGTATCTTCTTATCTTACTCGTTAAATTCACGTCCTATTTGTAACAAGTCATTAGGCAATTCCATATCATTAAAGGCCTCCAGTGCTTCCAGTATTTGCATTCTCTGCAGTCAAGAAATCAAACATGCATGTAAAATGAACAGAAACAAGACAAGGTAACAACTCTTTATCACAGTAAAGATCTACTAAAGGGTTATTAACCCATTAAAAAGCAGTAAGGGTCCATTTGGTTTGCAGGATTGTTTTTGAGGGATTTGGATTGGAATGGAATTGGATTCCATTTTTACAAATAATTTATATAAAAATTATAAAAATAATTAGATTATATTTTTATTTTCCGATCATTGCAAAACAAATGTTTTTAACATTTTTAAAACCTTTTTGCATACAATCTTAGAAAAACACGTGAAATCCTGAGCATCCTTACCCCCTAAGGATTTCAAAATCCTATATTTGTAGGATTTCAATTAAATACTAGGATTTTAAATCCGGACAATCCAACAAACCAAACATTCCAATCCCATGTTTGGTTTGTTGGATTGTCCGGATTTAAAATCCTATGATTCAATATTCCAATCCCATGTTTGGTTTGTTGGGTTGTCCGGATTTAAAATCCTAGGATTTAATTGAAATCCTACAAACATGGGATTTTGAAATCCTTAGGGGGTGCTCAGAATTTCATGGGATTCTGTAAGATTGTATGCAATAAGGTTTAAAACATTTGTTTTGTAATAATCGAATATCGATTAATAAAAATGTAATCTAATTATTTTTATAATTTTTTTATAAATAGTGGAATCTAATTCCATTCCAAATCCTACAAACCAAACACACCAATGATTTCAAATCCATTCCAATCCAAATCCCTCCAAATCCAAATCCCTCCATGAAATCCAAATCCCTCAAAAACAATCCTGCAAACCAAATGAATCCTAAAGAGGTCCATTCGTTTGCTTAGTGAAAGAGAGAAAGCCCAAAAACTTAAATCTACAATCAACATGCTGCAAATTGAAGAAATCCCAAAAGAAACAAATCTAATATAGCCTTGTAAACAAGTTAAAATCAAGTCTCTTGAATAGAACAGCTGTGGGTTCATTTAAAAACATATGAAGATCAAGAATTTCAAGAAATGTGTGGCAAATGTAAAAACTGGTATCTTGAAACGAGATTGCGAGTGAAACGGAATATGGTATCCAAAGATGCTAGGATCATGTCAATATGGTCATACAATAAGCTTCAACTTTCAGTTTTAAACCAAAAACAGAAACATTAGATTTCTCTTTGTTGCACAAAAAACAATGTAGCTTAAGAAACTAGCAAAAATAAAAATAGTAATTAAGACAATAAAATAGTGAGACCACAGTTTCGTACCATGTCCACATCCATGTTTGGAGGAAATATTGAATTCCTTGGAGTAGATGATAGTGTACGAGGGCGTCCCGGAAAACGACCTCTCAACCGAGCCAATCTTGTGGAGGTGGGAGCTTGACCATTAACCCCCCTAAGAATTGAAGGGTTACGGGAAGGATTTGATCGAGAGTGCTGTAACAAATTTGATGTTGACGAGCCTCTCTGCATAACCATACAAACATTTCTTCAGGAAGAAAGCATACATTGACGGGAACCATGAGACTAAGACAAAAAAAGGTTCATTAATTTAAATGTGGGGTCTTTTAATGTTTAGTTGGGTAGAAATTATGTAATAATAACATTTATAAGCAATTAGAAATTTGGGGTTATTAAGCCCCAAGTAACAGTAATTCTTCATTGAAGTTTTCAGCTCTTTATAGTGTTTTCTCTTGCTCACCAATTAGTTCCAAGTATACTTGAGGATATTATATTTTAACATTGTACTGACAAGTCATAAGCTAATGCTACCTGCAAATAAAAGCATCAAAGGCCATATTGCAAGATAAAATTAAGGAAATATTCAACTATACTGAAATGCGCAATGCCTAATCAACATATTTGGGCAAAAAGTAAAGATTTACGGCCACATGATTAAGAGCAAACAAATTCAATAATATGTATGACATCAGGCTTATAGCTATTCTTTAAGGAGCAAAAAAGAGAAAAAGAAAGAAATTAAAAGGCTGGCATACAGATGCAGGACGATATGGAGGACGAGCACCAGCATGAATAGCATTTGAACTGTGTCCCTGCTGCATTGCCGTTGCAAATGCATGGTGTGAATCCATCTGTGTTACGGTACATAAGAAATTGTAAATACTTATATATCATAGATCTAATTGTACACAGCAATCTCGAAGAGGGAAGATATACTCCATCCGTCTCAAAATAAGCGTCCATATTTTCTTTAGATTGTGGCAAAATAAGTGCATACTTTTCAATTCTACACTTAATTATGAGATGGATAAATTCATTACTCCCACTATTGTCAAGGGTAAAGTTGTCATTTAGTTGATTAAAAAGTGTAATAAATTAATAATTTTCCTAAAACTGTATGCTTTTTTCATCGTGGACATTTATTCTGAGAGGGAGAGGGTAATAGATTAACAGACTGGAAACCTCATCAATTCCAAACGCAGATGCCAGCTCCTCATTGTACAACTGCTCTTGCAGTTCTCTAGCCAGTATCTCATCTGCTTCAACCTGTAGGGCCCTGAAACTTGGATCTTCGGTACTACTACGGTGTGTGTTGGAGCCACGGTTTCCCACTTCAGGAGAGGACTCGTCAAGTGCAACTACTGGATCCAAGGCACCAGCACCACGACGGTTCTTGTTCCTGGTTGACCTTGAAGTTGAAGGTTCCTCAGATAGTCTAAGGGTTGCAATCTCAGAGTCATTGGGAAGTGGCACAGCACGTTCCCCAGTATTACTCGAAGCAACACCCTCCCTCTGTCTTTTTGTAAATTGTGCCCGGTCCTTAAATTGACCCAACTTATGTGCGCGACGGGACATGGTCTCAGGTGGAGCAGGCACATGTTGGGTAGAGTGTATCTCCAAATCCTCAAAATGATTATTAATATTACTAGAGATACTTCCATCTCTATGATCCTTTTGTACCATCCCATTTTTCTGTTGGCTAATGGCAGACCTTGAGGCAGCCTTACCTCTTGATATACGTGGATCACCATCTACCAATGGGTGATCTACTTTTCTCATAGTGTTGTGCGTGGTTATCCATCCATCTGATTCTTTAAAGCATGTAGATGTGTCCACACTTGAATCCTCATTAGCATCAGTTGCTTCTTTAAAAATTACAGAGCTCCTGCAAGTAAATCATGGGGTCAATAGTATTAACTTTACACAAGATCTCTCCCAACAGCATCAACTCTATTGCAAGTTCTATGGAATACCAACTCAGACGATACTTCATAATTTTTGCAGTTCATTCAAGATGTATCTCAATCAAAAATTGCTCAAAAATCTGGAACACTTGGCCAAAGATCTCTCAGATCTTCGGAACACCCACCAAGAAGTATTTTATTGACTAGCTGCAAATCCAACCCATGTACTGAAGAGAAACGATCAGTAAACTTGTGTGATTGGTTTAACTAGGACCTTTCCTTGAATTCATGTACAAATTTGTTAGATAAGTAGATCTAGACAAATGTGAAGTGACCAAGTTCATTAATCCCCCAACAAAAATTAACTACTCCTGATATTATATTAAAGGTACTCTCTTGGTTGCATTATAATGGCCTAATTTGACTTGATGCTCTTCTATGAAAAAGTAGTAAGGCAAAGTACACCCTTTTCAAAAGGATGTACTCACCAAAAACTACGCGAATATTTCCCTGCACTTCTATTAAAATTTAGTTTTCCGAGTTCCAACTAAAAATAATTTAATATGCACATATTGCCCATTACAAAGAGACCACCAATACTTGGAAATCCACAACAAAAAAGAGGCTGTGGACTTGTCATGCCGTTGAGATAAGCCACTATTTCAGGGAAATCCACTGCAAAAAGTAAATTACTTGTTTCGGAAAGCAGAGAGCAAAGGGAAGATCAGAAAGCAGATAGTAAATCAAACTTAATAGAAAATCAAAAAGTAACAGAAATTGAGTAGAATCGCAAAACTTATTACCCACTCTGTTTCACATAAGTGGTCTTAACAATGAATTTCGTGACCTACCTTTGAGACAAATGTCCATTTCTTGCATCAGGCTCTTCAGAAGAAGAATGAAGAGATGCTCCTTTTCCTTTTAGTCTACGTGAATCTTTAGCTTCAGAGACCAGATCCTTAACATCAACTGTACTTGAGGGACCATCAGATGCTATGGTACCAACATCAACCCGTAAGTCTTTTGTCACCCTCCCAATGTCATGCTTCTCTTCTACCTGTTTGGATTTTGCTATGTTATGGGGAGATATGCATCCATTTCGCACCAACCTTTTCTGCCTACTGACTCTCGGTGATATGCTAGCTAATGAAGACGAATTGCTTTCAGCTTTATGTTGAGCTCCAACTTCAACTCCTTTACCACGGTCGGATCTCAGTGTAAATTTGATGGGTTTATTTAATCCAGATGATTTGCTTGATGTATCGAATGCATCTACTGCAGGAAAACCAAAAGTCGAAAACCGATGTTTTCTAGATGGATGTGCACTACCAGTTCCTGAAACTCCTGTTGATGTAGCCTGTCCAAATACATGGCCACGCCTGGTTTGCTCAGTCAAATCAACAAAACTACTGTCTTCTTGACTAGTAGACCTTTGAACATCAGAATTACACGAAGCTTTCCCTTTCTCATGATTTGCACCATCTACTGTAGGCAAAACATTCTTGCAAGAAGATGAATTCCCTAATGTAGAACCTGAAGAATTGCTGTGATTTTCAGAACGTATAAACAATCTTCGACCCCCATGAGCAGTGACTGATTTGCCTTTTTCCCTTGGCTCATTTCGCAGCTTTTCATTGAAGTATTCCTTATTTATCAGACGACAACTACTTGATCCATCACTCCTTTTTCCTATGCAGTTGCCATCATTACTACATGCTGCTATTAATCTCTCAGGAGTGTCAGGAACCTCCACTACCTGATCAATGTCCATAAAATCCATAACCTGCATCACATCAAGTATATGCAGGACAATCTTATGAGTCACAAATTGAATAAAAAGTGAATGATTTATCCCAAATCACACTCATAATCTGTGCACTTAAAGAACAAAAACCCATACTGTGGCGGTGTGGCCAGGGAGTAGAAAACTAAAAATACATTGACACGCACTTAAGACTTTTGAAGCAGATAGAAAAGTAATAATAATGAGCAAAACTTAATAAGATCTACCTTATTGATAAAGTGACCACAAAATCACCTTCCCAGGAAATAGACCGACAATACCACCAATTATAAAAATGAAAACTTGATTTTAAAAAGAAAAAGCACTATTCAATTCAAATTTAAACGCAACTAGCTCGGTGACTTGGAGAAATATTATGTTAGAAGATCTGAACTGGCTATTTTGGGGTAAATACTGATCATGGTCACACAATATATGATATTACTAATCAAAAAAAAATATAAGCATGGAAGATCCTAAATATTTAATCACTAAAACAAATTTTTAGACGCTTATATGAAATAAAAATGTATCACAACAATAATCCCCAAAAGACTTACAGAATCTTGTGGATATACATTTCAATGCACATTCCATCGTATCATGTGCTATAAAACAGTTCAAATGCAGTTATCATCCTCCCAACATCATCAACCACAAACTCAAATCCCTTCCAATACTTGTCAAATTCAAAAAATAAACAAACTTAGGGCAAAAATTAAAATCCTAGAACCATTCAGAATTAAAACTATGCCAATCACGTTGATCTGAATCGACGGCGTGAAGATTAAAAAAATCGTACACAAGAAGGGAAATTAATTTTGTTTTTATGTCGAATCCTAGCATGAAAAAAAAAAAGAAAAATATGAGAAAAATGGCATGATTCAAAGAAAGAGTGTACCTGCGATTGTCCTTGTTGATCTTCAAACAAATCCGGATCTAAATTCATAGAGATTTAGAAATCTAGGGTTCTCGTATGTCCCGTGAAGGAAGACGATGATACACAGAGTGCAATTTTTCGATCTCTAAGAATTCATCGGATGCGAAACATGGTGTTTCAGTCGCGTTGAGGGAGGTGCAAAACACGGACCAATGAAATAGCAGGATTGTGTTTACGCGCTTGAAAATATTTGAATGGCGTTTGAAATGCTCCCAACAGAACTTATTGGTTAAGCTCAGGATACAATGGTGTACGTGGAGTCGTGGACACAGCGTCACAGCCTGTAGTTTTCTGGATCAAATGTGGGCCTATCAACTATTATGGGCTTCGAAACAGTCCCTGCGCTCAGAGTCGGATAGAAACCCAAGTCTTCTAATTAGCAAGGGACTGTTTGGATTAGATATGGCCAAATGGGCCCGGCCCGGCCCGGGACCGCCGGAGGACCGGGACCGGGACCGACAAAGGACCGGCCCGGGACCGGGACCGGTAAGGACCGGTTATGGGACCGAAAACCGGGACCGGTTAAGGTTTTTGGTAGTTTCGTGGGACCGGGACCGACCGGGACCAGGACCGGTTATGGGACCGACTATGGACCGGCCCGGCCCGGCCCGAAAATTCAAATAATATTATAAATAAATGTATTTTTAAATAATTTTATAATGTATTTTTATAAGAAAACGTAATTTTAATTATATTAAAACGCATTTTTAAAGTGTATTTAAGTGACCCAATTGTAAATTTTATAATGTATTAAAAATATATATCATTAAAAAAATCAAAAAAAAAATCTTATTTTTTTAATGAAGGACCGGTTGGGACGGGGACCGGGACCGGCGGCCCATAACCGGTTATAGAGTACCTATACCGGTCCTATTATTTTCGACCGGGACCGGGACCGAGACCGGGACCGGTTACGCCGGGACCGGTTATGAGAAATGTGAGGACCGATTGGGACCGGCCCGGGACCGGCCCGGGACCGGTTTTTGGCCATCTCTAGTTTGGATCATGGAAATTGAAAGAAATTGAAATGTATAATTCTTTGACCAAATTCCAAATAGAATGTTTGGTTCATGGAATAAGACTATGGAATCCTTTCAATTCCAGTCGATTCATTCACGCATAGATTTTACAATTCCATAGCAATATGCTAGGATTTCAATTCTTTTCCTACAGATTCCTTCCCTAATTCAATTCCGTTAAGAATTCTATTACAATTCCATTCAACCAAACGCAATCACAAGGCATGGTCAAATTCCATCATATTCCATTCCATTCCCTCAAAGTCAAATTCATGTGATGAATTCCAATTCCATCGAATTCCATTTTACGAACCAAACGCTCCCTAAGTGTACTTTAAAAGAGGGGTATTTATGACAATTGACAAGCGTGTACAAGAACTTGACTAAAAGAGTATTTGGTTCGTTTTCTGTTAAGACCTGTATGGATATAGCTGTCTGTATTGATATAATTGCTTGTATATTAACAGATAAGTTGTTGTTCGGTGGTTGTGCTGAATAAACAATTGGAATGTCAGAAATGACCATTTTACCCTCAACCTACATTGGACACTATTAAAACATTTGTTTGATAAAAATGTTTAATGTTTGACTTATAATTATTAAAAAAATATAATTCCAAGTTTTTTTTTAAATAAAAACAATTTGATCTAAGTTGATATACAAATTTAATGATATAATCACAATAAATTCAAAAAAATTTCATTTGAATGCTTTTGTCACTTACCCCTCACCCCCTCTCTCTCCTTCTCCGTCTCTCCCTCAATATCCAACAACACTTCTAGAAATCTCCTGGAAATTTTCTAAAACATTAAAACACAAGCGATTTTTGTCGGGAAAAATAACACATGTATCCATAGCCTTCCTGTGTGGGCTGCTGATGGACGATGATGTTATAGGTCGGAGCAGATGAGGAGAAGGAGGCGACAATTGGTGAGTGGTGAGGCAGAGGGCGGACGATGGACAACGAGGATGGTTTCCATGGATGAAGAGTTTTGGAGTTTGGAAGATATCAATTTGTTTGAAAGGTTTCACCCTTTGGATCTGTGTTTTTCATTTATGTTCAAGGATGGAGGCGATGTGTTGAGGAGGAGTGGCTATGGAGAGGGGTTGGGAGATGGGTAGTTGAGGAAAGTTAATAGCTGAATACAAAGGACAAAGGTTTGTAGCTAAGTGGCTCAGCCATGGGTTGACTGAATAAGCCTACATCGAACAACTAGATATGGTTGTGCGAATAAGCCATATGGCTTATACAGTCCATTAAGCCGCAACCGAACATCCCCTAACCCAATTAACCCTGTCAACTCAATCTAAAATGGCCTAATCAAACCCAATATGTTAAACAAGTTGAAAACACTTTAAACTTATAGGTGTTGGGTTAGAATTAGGTTAAGGTCATTTATACCTAACCTGATGAACCCAATGTTCTATATACTATGGATTTAATATGATCGTCCAATCCTTAATGAATATATGTGCATTAGACTTTAGACCAACTTGTATTTAGTTATATTCATAATTATATAGCAATTCTAATCGTAATTTTACTTGCTTATTTGCATGAACTTTTAATTTTCTTCTTTAAGTTTGTTAGTCTTATTTGTATGTTCTCATTTCGATTTAGGGGTGTTTGTGATTGCTTATTTAAAACAACTTATACTTTTCTACAAAATCACTTATTGATCGCGGATATGCTAACACACCACAGACTACAATCAGGACCAAAAGCAAGTATACAAATAGTCTTAATATCGTCTTTCAAGTAATAAAAGTGGTACAAGTACCGGATATCGTCCACAATGATTGTAGTAAAAGTTTAGAAGAAAGTAAAGTTAAGGAAATGATTTCAGAAGGCGAATTTGAAGACTTTGATTTGAACTGAGTTAACACAACTAAAAATTAACAGAAGATAACAGATAATAAAAGCAAGCTAGGGTGTATGACTCTTTCGGGTGAGATGTAAATATGATTCCAGTAGACCAATGTTGTCAAAATGCTACAACATGAGACCATGCTGACAAATTGCTACAGCATGTAATCAGTAACAACTATTTTTACCAATTACTTTGAAGGTATTCCTCTCGGACTTCACCAATGCATTGATATTATAGCATTTAACCCATATCTCTATGAGGTATCCAGACCAGTGAAAGTGACAAATGGTGTCTTCAAAATATATGGATAAACAAATCTCTTTATTAAAAATCACTCTCTCGAGTGGATTCCCATATCATTCAAGTTGACGTGTTTTGAATGGCTCATTTCTGAGTCCATTCCACTTTAACACTTCAGAGTGATCAACCCGTCGAGAATTAACAATTTAGAAAATACGGATAACAAATCTTTTTGTTAGCAACTCTCTCAAATCTACTTCCCATATCATCCAAATTGACGTGCAATCAATGGCTCAGCTTAGCATGACATTTTAACACTTTTCAGTGATCAACTCGTCAAGAAGTGTCATTGGTTTTATAAAACTTGAAATGAAAAAGTAAAACATCGTTGTTACATGAAAGGGTCGACCATATTTGATTTACAAACTCACCTTTTTCGTATACACGCGAGCTAATAAAATTAGCTACTCATGACGAAAAATAAATGACAAAAAATATAAAGTGCGATAAATGAAGACATAAAATAAATACGGAAAGTAAATGACGGAATATAAATGATGGAACGTAAAGGATACAGAAAACGTAATAACTAAATGACGGAAAATAAAGTGCAAGTAAGCGTAAATAAATAAAAGACGAATATTAAGAACGAGAAAATAAAGAAAGCGATTAAAGAGAACTCGAAATGCCAAAAGATTACTAATATTTAGAAAGAAACTTTTCTCCAAGTAGGATGATCTACTTGAGAGAAAAGTAGAAGGGATTAAGGAAGTGTCAAGTGTATCTTAAACATCCCCCAATAGCCGGTAGAGAAGTAGTGAAGGGATTAAGGAAGTGTCAAGTGTAGTTCTTGGGTTAGTCCAATCTTAATCATTTTCTCCAAGTATATTTTTCCTGCTCAAAGCGTCAGCTACCACGTTGGCTTTTCCCGAGTGGTAGAGGATTTCACAATTATAATCATTTACAAGTTCAATCCATCGACGTTGTCGCATATTCAATTCTTTCTGACTGAACAAATGTTGCAAACTCTTATGATCAATATAAATTTGATATTTTGTTCCTAGAAGATAATGTCTCCAGATTTTCAGAGCAAACACCACTGCAGCTAATTCCATATCATGGGTTGGATACTGTTTCTCATGATCTTTTAATTGCCTTGACGCATAAGAAATTACTTTTCCTATCTGCATCATAACACATCTTAACCCCAACTTTGAAGCATCGTTGTAAACCATAAAGTCTTCAGATCCGTCTGGTAGAGTCAATACCGATGCACTACAAAGATGATTCTTTAATAATTGAAAAGCTTCTTGCTGTTCTCCTTCCCACTGGAATTTAATGTTCTTCCGAGTCAAATTAGTCAATGGCACGGCTATCTTGGAAAAGTCCTGAATAAACTTACGGTAATAGCCGGCCAATCCCAAAAAGCTTCGGACTTCAGAAGGAGTTTTCGGGGCTTCCCATCTTGCAACTGCTTCTATTTTAGCTGGATCCACCATTACCCCAGCTTCGAATATGACATGACCCAAAAATTGTACTTCTCTTAACCATAACTCACATTTAGATAACTTTGCGTACAACTTTTCTCTTTTCAGTAATTCCAGAATTAGACGAAGATGTTATGCGTGTTCTTCTTCGGTCTTAGAGTATATAAGAATATCATCGATAAATACAATAACAAATTTATCAAGATATTCCTTACATACCCTATTCATTAAATCCATAAAGGTTGTGGGTGCATTAGTTAAGCCAAATGGCATAACTAAGAATTCGTGATGCCCGTACCTAGTTTTGAAAGCTGTTATAGCAATGTCTTCCTCTCTGACCTTAAGCTGATGATACCCTGACCTTAAGTCAATTTTGGAGAAATAACTTGCCCCCACCAACAGATCAAATAAATCATCAATCCTTGGTAATGGATATTTGTTCTTGATCGTCAATTTGTTCAATTCACGATAGTCTATATACATTCGCATAGACCCATCTTTCTTTTTGACGAATAAGACCGGAACACCCCAAGGTGATGTGTTGGGTCTAATAAATCCCTTATCAGTCAAATATTTCAACTGTGCAACCAATTCTTTCAACTCAGATGGAGCTAACCGGTACGGTGCCTTTGCTACTGGTGCAGCCCCCTGGTACGAGATCAATTCGGAATTCAATTACTCGATCCGGCGCTAATCCAGATAAGTCCTCTGGAAAGACTTCTTGATATTCATTAACAATCGAAATCGATTTTTCTTTTCTTTTCACTTTCTTCATATCAATTACGTACGCTAAACATTCCTGACACTTCTTTCGAATACTTTTATGGGCTTTCATTACGGTCAAAATACTAGTATGGTGTTTCTGACGATCACCATAAATAACAATTGTTCCTTGATCTGGCAGAATAATTCTGATCATTTTCTGATTGCAAAAAATACTAGCCTGATACTTTACTAACCATTGTTAACTGCAGAGTTCTTAACAATGGACAATTCGGTCGAATGTGATCCGGAGAATTGCAATTAAAACAACTTCGATTAGTCGGGCAACTTCTGGACAGATGGTCTGCTTCACCACACTTATAACATTTTCTTGGGTCTATCTTACACTCACCCTGATGTACCTGTCGGCATTGCGTGCAAACTCTCTCACCGACCTTCTGCTCAGGTTTGTTATCATATCTTACAGTTTTCGGCCCTTGAAAATTTGATGAAGGTCCCTCCCACTTTCTTTTCTCTACAACTTTTTCTTCTGGCTGCCGATTCTTATTTCGTTCGGTCACTTCGGCCGCATCTAGCGTCAATGAAAAGGTATTGGGGTTCATAGCAATAACAAACTCTCTGATTGAAGGTTTTAAACCCCAAATGTACCTTTCTATCTTCCTGGATTCTGTTGAAACATAATGTTCGGCAAATCGAGAATATTCAATAAATTTTTTAGTATACTCCCGAACTGTTCCATTTCCCTGTTCCAGTTTCAGAAAATCTTCCTCCATTTGTCTAACTGTCGTCTTAAGACAAAACTGGTTCTTGAATCGATCTACAAATTCTGTCCAAGACAATGTTTGTAAAGCATCCGTTCTGGCCGATGATTCAACTTCCCACTAAAACAAAACATTTGATTTCAAGACTGAAACAGCAAATCGTACTTTATTTGTTTCCGGACACCTAATGGTGTTGAACACAGATTTCATCTCCTTGATCCAACACATAGCTTTTACTGGATCTATTTCTCTAGAAAATGTTGGTGGCTTGCATGCCAAAAACATTTTAATATCTCCCTCCTTGTTATGAGTAACCGGTACCGAAGGATGAACTTCTACTCTTTTTGTTTCTACCCTGGCTGGTATTCCCATGATAGAAGTCAGAGTTTCCCGTAATTTCCCTATCTATTCTGCCAACATATCTCTGGTTACATATTCAGGGTGTGGCACCGATCTCTCCTGAATATTCCCATAATGGGATTCTTTAGGTTCAGAATGAATTTCAGTACGACCCCTTCCTTGAGACTGACTTCTTCCTCTGCCTCGTCCCCTTGGTCTTCCCCGACCTCTGATTCCGGATGTGCCAGTCGGGAGATTACCAGGTGATTCTTCCCTTTCTTCAGACTCTGGACGAGCCGTTCTTTCAGATCTTCTAGTTCGGCTAGACATCTGCAGATTTTAGTGTTAATAATCACGTATTCACATTCCCAAATATAATGAAGTATTTAAGTTCAGATGTGTACCTGTAAATTCGTAATTACATTGGCCAGATATAATTAAAATTTACCTTACACAATGTTCTTTCAACTCATCATATTTATTTCCAATGGTGTTAACTATGTGCGGGACCCTTAACATGCAATAAAACAGTTTAAGTCTAGGTATCATGTTGTTGAATACCTAAATCTCTTAAACTCGGGATCTGATACCACTTTCTGTAACACCCCATACCACACATTGCATGTAACATATAATTCATATATATAAATACATATTTATACACCACATAGGTCCCTTAGTACAAGAATTACCAGTACAAAATACATGGTCTAAAATTTCAAAATACAAATCTTGTCCTGTTTCATGTTCGGCTAACAAAACTATACATAACATAGCCAAATCTTCACGTAGATATGCATATAGGGAAATTTTACATTTTTCCCTTTCACTTACCATTAGCACCACCTGCAATACATATTTAAAATACAAAACGGGGGTTAGACCGAAAGGTCTAGTGAGCTACCCTATTTATGTCATTGCAGGGTGATAATCACCAAAACTCTTAAATAAAACAACTTTTCATATATATAACAAATATATGAACAAGTGAGAACACAATATTAATACCTTTTATCTTTCAGGCCAATAATCTTTGCTTGCAAATAATACATAAACTCTAAACATGTTTATATTAACCAAATTAACATAATATCACTTTTAAACATTTTCTATTCAAACAAGGTTTATACAAAGTTTCAGGCCAAACATGTTATCCCCTTCTCTATAACATTCAGACTATGATTTTTAATAAGAACCATGATCCTAAATCTTTAAATCACAAAGAAATAAAGATTTCAGACCACAGTAATCTTAAGAGATATGATAGTAAGAGTTATATTATATATCACACACATACAATTACTACCATTATATCCAAATGTACACATCTCCTTGATATGTCACCCTTATCCCATGGTACACCTCTCCTTGATATGCCACCCTTATCTCATGGTACACCTCTCCTTGATATGCTACCCTTATTTCCTCATCAAAACATTTCACAAAACAATTCCATTTAGACCGCAGTCAATGGAATTATCAGTTCAAAATCATCTTTATCAAAATTCCTATTTTTTTTATATATATAAAAACAATTATATATAAACCATGCACAAGTCATAATACAAATCCGGTCAACATAGACTTGGCCGGACTTCATCTCCGGTCAAGTCTTGGCCGATTTACCAAATCTGGACAACACATTGCCCAAGACCTGTCCGATTTAACACTTAAGAGAATTTCAACACTTTTGTCCGGATAACAAATCCGGACAACACATCGCCCAAGGCCTGTCCGATTTAAAATAATCCGGTCAACATATGGTCGTATTCATACTTCTCCGTTCAAAATATTCAACATAATTTCAATATTCATAAATCGCTCAACACTTGACCGGTTAATCTAATCCGGTTAATCCACCAGGCGGTTTATTTATAAATCGCCTATGCCTTATCCGATTTATGACTTAAGTCGTTCAACCCTCACCCGGTTTAAGACTAAACCGCTCAACGCTCATCCGGTTTAGGTCTAATCCGCTTGACATATATCGCTCGACCCTTGACCGGTTTATGCCTTAAATTGCACAACTCTTGTCCGGTTTAGGCTTAAATCGCCCAACCCTTGTCCGGTTTAGGGCTAATCCGGACAACACTCAAATGATTCAAATTTTCAAATAAAATGAAAAGTTTACATAATCTAGTTATGCAATTACAAAGAAATTCCAAAGCAGTTTAAACCACTCACCTTATGAAAATCAGATGAAAATCTTGGTGAAATGCAATTCGGATACTGCTTCTCTCAAGACACTCTCAAGGCTCAAAAAGTTGCAAGAAAGAGAATGGAGGCTAAGCCCTCCTTTTATACCCCTTCTTCAATTAGAAAGCCGGCTAGGACCCCCTTTTCATGCATGTATAATTTTAACTCATGCATATAGAATATACACATAATCATGCATATAAATTTTTATGCATACTAACACATTAATACCCCATTCATATTTATATTTTTAGCATAATTATGCACATACTCACATGTTCAATTATGGCAATTTATCAGGTTGTTACATAATTATTTAACAAATAATCACATATTGATTACCTCAGGTGATAACCAGAATTTGATTATCACAGCACCGGTATAAGTTGTTTATCCAAACACTAAAAAATGTTTATTACCGGTGTCATACCGGAATAAGTCAATAAGTTGTTTTTATAAGCAATCCCACACACCCCCTTAATTTCGTTTAAACACAATAACTTAGCTAGATTATAAAATAAAGTATCAAAATTTTAACCCAACCAAACTCGCACAGTTTGGTTGGGTTGGGTTATTGGGTTGAGTTTCAAATCGTAAACACTGGATTAGATTTTTCATATGCTTTCAAGCCGGTCAATCCCAACCCAATCTAGTTCATGACATTGTTTAAATCAAAAACTCTAAAATCAAACCTTATATGTGATTTGAGAATCCTTTCAAAACTCAAACCAAATTGCAGATACTTTAAACCACAAAATACTACACTATAAAATGTGATACAGTATAATTTATAAGGTTTATATATTAAAATCTGATGTAGATTGGTCATACAAAAAAATTCATATTCCATCTAACAAGAAATTTTATCATCCATACTCCATACAATTTAAAATAAAAATGATAATACACAACATAATTAAATTCAAATGAATATGAATATGAATATGAATGGTAATGCATTAATCAAAAGGCAAATGGAATTGATCATTATGATTTAACAAGAAAAAATGTGTTTATTTTCAATAACATTTGATTTGTCCTAAATGATTGATCTTATACTTTGTATAAACGAACTATAATATAGTTTCGTAATATTTTTAAACCGATGTTTTCTAAATCGGCATTGAGCATTATCGTCTCATTTGGATCAAACCATGCATACCTTTAAGTTCGATTATAGAAGTCGCACTCATCCCCTTCTGGATGTTGAATTAACAAAATGAGACGAATCAGTTAACTTTAATTAAAAAATATAACTTTTTTAAGGACTAAACATGTAAGTCAAACTCTTTTTGAAGATTAGTATGAATATTTAATATGTTAAAGTAAACAGTTACTGATTAAGGGGATGTTTACCAAATTTTCCATTAAGTTTTGTATGGATAAATTTGTATGTCTAGATAAAAATCTGTTGTTTTACTTTTTTTAACTTAATCAACCGTTTGAAATAGGAATGGCAACGGGCCGGGTTCGGGCCGGGTATTGGTATCCCCGTCCCCGAAACCGATAGCTAAAACCGTCCCTGTAACCGTCCCGATCCCCGTCGGGGATCTTATAAGGTCCCCGCGGTTTCCCCAATCCCCGTTGGGGAACCCGTTAAGGGTAAAAATTCTCCTTTTCACCGTTGGTTATAACCGAACCCAAACCCGAAACCGATATGGAAAAAATTACAATATGTTAATTTTCACAATTAGAAGTAAATTACAATTTTTTTAAAGATCTAAGTTTAAATGTCTCAAACATAATCAAACCAATTACAAACAATGTATTAGATTACAATATAAAACTAAACAAAAATTCAACATCATACAACTAAAATCACGATTTTAGACAAATAAACTAGACTTTTTCGTGAACTTTATTTGGGTTGTTGAGGTAAAGTGGATAAAAGTTTTTTAAATTTTAATGTTACCTTTTTTTAATGATATTATATATACATCGGACCGGACCGGGCCGGTGATCCGTTAAAATCCCCGAATTCATCCCCGATCCCCGCCCCATCCCAGAAAAAATGTCCCCGAACCCGGCCCGAAAGTTTCGATTTTCGGTTTTCACCGTCGGTTTCGCTTTTTTTTTTTGACATCCCTAGTTTGAAATATAGAAATAATCGTTTTACCCTTCAATTCATCAGAAAATTTCAACAAAGAAACCTGTGAAATCAGAAACAATCTAAACCAGACCACATACTCCATCGCTTGTGCAGGCCCGTCTTAAGGAAACGTGTGTGCCAGGGGAATGGAAGGCAGTGGGGAGATAAGCTCTTTTGAGCTATTTAGTTTTCGTCTGGGTATGCGACCTTGGATTGTTGTTGCATATCCGAACCAGAAAAATTGAGTGAAATAAGTGAATTTATCCAGCTGAGCAGTTCTTCTGAACTTGAGAGACAAGAGTTAATTAGTTTAGGTTATAGGAAAGATGAATAGAGAAAGATAACAGGAATTATTAGAAACTTCGAACAAAATATGGAATGAAATCGAAAACGAAATATGGAATAAAGAACAATAAAGAGATATTATTAGAAATTTCAAAGGAAATCTGGACGAAATAGAAACCGAAATGAAATCGAAATCCAAATCGAAAACGTACCTTGGAAACTTCAAAAGAAATCTGGAACGAAATCAAAAACGAAAATGAAATCGAGTTCTTCAATCTGGGAAGAAGATGCAATTCTTGAATCGAGTTCTTGATAATAAATATAAAAACCAAAATGGTTAAGTGGATCCCTAAGGCATTCACAATGGAGGTTTCTCTTGAAATTTCTCATGGGTTTTTACAAAAACCTCTACTGTAGGACATAGGTTTTTGTCAAGTCACAGGTTCTTATTA
>NC_037528.1:25599935-25603696 GCF_001531365.2 Cynara cardunculus var. scolymus | reverse complement strand
ATTATATTATTATGTTTAGATTATTTTTCATATACAATTAAATTTATATTAATAAGTTTAAGTTAAAATTAAAATAATTATTGATAAGGTTTTTATTAATAAGTTTAAATTAAAATTAATATAGAAAAGTGAAAATTAAAAATTTATATGAAGGAGAGTTAAGGTGAAAAGTGTAATAAGAGATTTTCGCCCCTGGATGCATATTAAGATGGGATGCACCGGATCAATAATCGTATCAAACACAATTTATTGATTAGTTTGAGATTAAATATGATCAAGCGTTCATATATTTTATTATGTTTTTCACCTTAATTATCATTCTCAAACGATCATTCGCCTATATATACATATATATTAAATTTACTAAAAGGGTACTCGCACAATGCAGCGAGATACATTTTGATTTTAATGTTTCATTTTATTTTTTTGTCTCTATTGATGTTATAATACGATTATATGTTGTATTGAGAAAACAGTAATGTTTTTTTAATAAAATATCAATGTTAAGATATCATAAAAACTTTGAAAAAAATGTCTTATCAAATTAACTATATAAAACTTATCTTTTTTGTGTAATTCTTTTAATTCAATGTTTTTTTTATTATAACTTAATTTAGATTTGATAAAGAAGTAATTTATTTTTGTTTTAATAATTTTTTTTTAATAAAGATAATACTTAAGTATTCTGTTAGAATGATTATCCTAATTATATTTTAGATTTTTTTTATATTTAAAATGAGATGTTTATCCTATTACGATTATGGGTATCTGTTATTAGTTACACAAATTCATACATGAAGTTTTAATAAATTATACTTACAAAGGAAGTAATATGTGGTAAAGTAGCATTGATAGATGAACCAAGAGAATAGATGAAATGCATGGGTTACAATGTCATATGAGTACTAACCCCTGATCATTATGTCTGGAATCACAAAGAAGAGTATTTTTTCATTGATGCATACGCTTCATCACAAAAATTAACCTTGAAAGCTTGGAATTTGTATGTATCCTGAAAAACCTTCTTCGAATATATATATAAGTAGAGGATGTGATATAAATGAAAAACGATATGTATATCCGTCTAAATCTGTTGAATTGTTGCCTGATGGAGGTTATCTAAACCTGCTGAAATCGAGAGAAGGATATGGATGAATCAATTTGCCTGATGAAGGTTATCTAAATCTATTGAAATAGATAGACGAGAGGATATGGGTGAAGTTGATAAATCTGAGGTTCCGTTGGAAGTCAATAAATTAGGGACGAGGAGATATGTTTAATGGGTTATACCAAAGCATTGAGAATTTGTAAATTTGAAAATTAAGTAATTTAACATTAGATATTAATACACAATGCTTTGAAAGTTGTTTTTAAGAGATTGAGCCAAATGCTTTATAATATAGTATAGATATAATAATCTATGAATAAATTTATTTCTTCTAAATTTAAAAAATGGAAAGTAAGTTTTTGTAAGAAAATATGACAAATGAGGTTCTTGGAATTCTAAGGACCAGTTAAATAGCTTACAATCAGTTACAAGAAAATTCCTCAATGATCAATCGTAGGTGGACCAGTAGATTTTTCTTAACTTACAACATAAATTGGTTCAGTTAGTTGGTTTGTCCAACTCTACACTTGATATGGTCCTTGTGAGAAATGGACATGAACATGGCTTAAAAACAAGTTTATCTAGATTGGACCAGTTATATTTTGACTACCAGATTGGTCCCTCTATACCATTTTTTAAATGACAACTGGTTAGGACCCGAAAATGTTCTAATAATGATGTTCGGTTAAAGTGAATTAAGCCTTGAGGACCGGTTAATGAACCAACTTAACTTATTATATGAGGACAACTTTTCACTAGGCCAATTATGAACAAACAGGATGTTGTTCATAACCAAATTTTGTCTAACCCTAAATTGCTCATCATTCACAATTCTCTGGTACTATGTTCTTAGTTCTTAAAAAGCTTTCAAAAACGAGCTTCACCTCAATCTACTATATGCGTGAACATAGCTTACAAAATGAAAGGTAACCCCCCATAAGAATCCAAAAAAAACAGGCCATCTTTTCTCTATCTCAAAATTCAGATATGCCGAATCCCTTTAATAAGGAACAAAACAGAAGTTGTAGGTCATCACCATTCCAACTTTTGCGGGTTCTCTATAGTAATCTTGCCTTGCTTCTACTACTCATCGATTACATAACCATTTGACATAGACTCGACGTTCTTGATGTATTAAGAATAAACAGGAAAAAATAATAATTTTTGGGTCATATTTGACCACCATAAGCTAACTTATTTTTTGAGCTTAATGAAAAAGCTCATTTTGGTTTGTCATCATGAGCTAGGTTATAACGTAGTGTTTTAATAAGCTCTAGAGGATTTTTTTTTCCAACTATGCCCCTTATATTTATCCACTTAAGTTTTCATTATGTCTTTTTAGTCATTTTACATGTAGCTTATCAGCTAATTTTTACCAAACATGATTAGTTTATCGGCTAAACCTAGCTTATCAGTTAGTTTGCCAACCATAGCCTTTGACTATTCAGGTCAACCCTATTTTGTCAAGTTCATATTTTGGTTGAATTCGTTATAGAATTCGTCATCAACACATGTTGTAGGTGTCATATTTCAAAATTTTGTGGGTAAATGCTGAGGTAAATGCCGACTAAAATTGTTGTTTACCTGAATATTTGATATTAATTGTTGACTTAGTAAAATTGACCATTATACTCACTTTTCTGAGTCATTGTATGGGGAATGGAGCATCTATACCTTGCAAAGAACACCTCTGGCAGCCTTGTATGTAGGGGCAGTCAATGTCCTTTTTTGCTCATCGAGCTCTTTGTTTGTTAAGTCAACGTTCATTCTTCTCTTGCTGATATCTATGGTGATCAATGTTTTCAATTAGTTCGATCGGTCTACCTTCTTGCAAACATGTGTTACAAACATCGAACTCTAGTTGATATTAATTTTTTTTTCTTTTAGTTGATGATATCTGATATCGTGCATTTATAGTTAAACATAAGAAGCAGATGACAGAAACCTGCGCTTCGAAGCATATGTGTCCAACAAGATATCCATGTGAACCACTTGAAAATCTTCCATCAGTCAACAAGGCAACTTCCTACAAGATTTAAACAACACCAAGCTTTCTAAGAACAGAAAATGTTAGAAACAACCATCATACAAAAGGGCCAGTCTCCGGGTCGCCGATAAAATATTTATAAAGTTAGACATTTACCATCAATTACAATCCGCTGTAATATAAATAAGGGTATAATTGTAAAATTGTTATATTTCCTTTCTCTCTTGGTCAAGAACATGTGAACTTTTTTTTAATTCCCTTCCCTTCTCTCACAAGAACACAAATAAAAAAAATGTTCTTTCATTTACTTTTTTTTCTTCCCAAATTCAATAACACAACATGCAGGTGAGGGTGTGTGTGCGTATTTGCCATGTATAAATGTCAAATACTTCAAAAGAAAACAACCATCATCATCTTGCACCATTTTGAATCGAACCCAGAAAATAAAAATCTAAAACTTTGTTGGCAGTTAATAAAAGTCGAAACAAGTACCTTCCCAAGACCTGCTCCCATTATCACACTTGTTGGTGTCAGCATTTCAGGCATACCAGGTCCTCCTTTAGGCCCTTCTCCTCTAATAACAATTACCTTCCCATGAAACATGATTTCTGTTGGTCCCAAAAGGGTCTACAAGAATACTAAACAGTTTGTAGAAGGGGGGGGGGG
>NC_037528.1:25555321-25599835 GCF_001531365.2 Cynara cardunculus var. scolymus | reverse complement strand
TACTAAGTGTTGCTAAGGTAGAGGAACAGATCAGTGGGTCATCACCAAATCAATAGGTGACCCAACACATTAGTATTATATTCATCATGAATATACAATTCACTATAACATTTATCATGAATAGTTATCTATTTTCATGTGTATACAACAAGTCTTCAATATTCATACATCACTATGATATTCATCTTTAATATACATTTTCACTATAACATTCATCATAAATATTCATGTACGTTCACGTATATACAACAACTTGTCAATATTCATCAATCAATATGATATTCATCATGAATGTATATTTCACTATAACATTTATCATGAATATTTATATATGTTCACGTATATACAATAAATTTTCAATATTAATAACATCAATATGATATTCATCATGAATATATATTTTCACTATAACATTCATCATGAATATTTATATACGTTCACGTGTATACAACAACTTTTTAGTATTCGAACATCAATATAATATTCATCATGAGTATACATTTTCACTATAACATTTATCATGCATATTCATATTAGTATGATATTTATCATGAATATACTACAATTTTAACTTTACATACTCTAGTTTTTTATAGAGTTCTCGATTGATCTCAATGAGTTACCGATTCGTCTTGATGGCCGATCTGTCTTGATAAAAAAGCTGAAAATGGTAGTTTATGGTTTTACACACGATAGTTTCTCAATCCGTCTCGATGAAAAATGAAGGTAGCAGGTTATGATTTTATTCACACAACCACACACCAAGTCAATATATAGGTTCTTGATTAGTTTCGATTGGTCTCAATGGATTCTCGATTGGTCATGATGGGTTCTCGATCGGTCCTGATAGGTCACGATAAAAGCTGAAGTGGTAGGTTATAGTTTTACATACAAACATATAATAAATCAATCAATAGGTTCTCGATTCTCGATGGAAAATGAAGGTGGTAGGTTATGGTTTTACACAATAAACACACATCAAATCAATGAATGAGTTCTTGATTGGTTTCGATGGGTGTTGGCTTAGGATAATGTAGAACGTCGTGCCATGTTACGTATTTACGACGTTGACGAATGTGTTTTCAGGCTAAACTTGTGATGTTGAAGAATGTGATATCAAGCTATGGACAAACGGTGTCAAGCTGTTGTAGACACCTGGTCCTGAATGTGTATGAAGATTCAAAATGAATATTACATACACATATAGCATTTCATGTAAAAAAACGATTAAAACGAGAAAAAAAAATATTATATCAAGATGGATGTAATATCAAAGAAAAGGAAATTCTTTTTTTTAATGTAACTTATTTGATTAAAATATTGATATTTTTTATAATCATTTAGTTTAAAAATTAAGTGAGGTAAAGTTTTTAACTAAAAAAAATAAAACAAAATTTCATATAATTAATCGTGATCATGATTGAAATAAACCTCCTTTTTCCCCCTAATTATCTTAATCAATAATTTTAATTAAAAATTTTATTTAATATGAATTATTAGATCAAATAAAAATAGAAAATCAAGATATTTCAGTTAGTTCAAAATGTCAACATGATATCGGTTTTCAATGAAACCTTTGACTATGTAAGGAGCCGTTTATCAAACGATTAACCCAAGTAAGCACTTACCAAGTCACATTACCTTACCGGATGAATATGGTAAGGACCAAGAATTTTATCCAATATGAGAAAGACAAAGGACCAAAAGTCTTACCAAGGCAAGCACTTATCGGATAAATCGATGCATACAATACCGTTTTGATAGACTAAAATCTTAATCGATAAATAAATGATAGTGTTAAATTTTATCGACAAACACTTAACATATAAGTGTTTGGTATCGGAAAAAAGTTTGATAAAACCTTGCACCAATGTGATAAAATGCTTATGTTAGTTGGGTATCATTAGGAAGATGACATTCCATTTCCACCAAACCTTCCAATTTCATGCTCACAATCTTTGTCTACAAAACAATGCCTCCATTGATTATTTCATTTTGCTTATAAATTGGCCCTACCTCATATATCATATATGTTTGAACCAAATGAATTTTGGAGACATATGATTTCAAATTACCATATAATATAATAAATATAAAATTAATACAATTTTTTTATTAAAAAAATAATTATAAATAATGATTGAACATTCTTTGCTAATTAAAAAAATATATCGAAATTGATGTTAAAATATAAATTATAAAATTTAGACAAATTAAGAGTTGTTGTTTACCTCTTAGTAGTTCTATCAAGAGGCAAGTTTTGAATCGTTAAGAGGTGAATCTTGTTTGCCAAAAAAAAATTGTCTCTTAATCGTTATAAAATCCTCTGAATAATTTTGCATCGATCATGGGTCTCGCTTAACCATTCAGCGCCATAATTTTATTGTAAACAATTATATTTCATTTTACACTATATCATGAAAACCTTTTAATCATTCCGCATCAAACCATTCAGTAACTATCAAATGGCCCTTAAACCGTAACTTTCTATTTTTTATTCCATATTCTAAATTAACTAATAATTTGTACTTTATTGTATTCTTAAAATTCATAAATATTTATATTTATGAGAGGGTATAGATAATTAAAAGAGGAAGGAGTTGAAAGTTTTATGGGCAAGTGTGAGTGACGTGCCAGCCATCGAATTGAGAGTGGGGAGTTACGCATGTGATATGCATCCACCAGTCGACGTTACCCAACCCTCACCACCTTCTATAAATTCCACAATTTCCCTCCATCAACACCCACCATTTCAACTCATCTGCCACCAATCGCCACCGTCTAAACCCGCCACAAAATGGTCACCATCCAGGAGTTCCGCAAGGCGCAGCGAGCCGAAGGTCCGGCTACCATCATGGCCATCGGGACTGCCACACCGCCTAATTGTCTGCTCCAAAGCACGTATCCCGATTACTATTTTCGTATTACAAAAAGCGAGCACAGAAAAGAACTTAAAGAGAAATTCAGACGCATGTGTAAGATATCATTAAATTATATGTACGTTTATTTGGCCATGATGTAATCATGATTCGTAATACTCGTTCTGTTTCTTTTTGTATAATGTTTTCAGGTGACAAATCTATGATCAAAAAACGATACATGTACTTGACAGAGGAGATCTTGCAAGAGAAACCGAACATTTGTGCTTACATGGCACCATCGTTAGACGAGCGACAAGATATTGTTGTCGTGGAAGTACCCAAGCTCGGGAAAGAAGCCGCGACACGGGCAATTAAGGAATGGGGCCAACCAAAATCGAAGATCACCCATCTTGTATTTTGCACTACCAGTGGTGTTGACATGCCAGGAGCTGATTACCAGCTCACAAAGCTTCTCGGCCTTCGGCCTTCAGTCAAACGCTTGATGATGTACCAACAAGGTTGTTTTGCTGGTGGCACCGTTTTGCGTTTGGCCAAAGACCTGGCTGAGAACAACAAGGGGGCCCGCGTACTGGTGGTCTGTTCGGAGATCACGGCAGTGACTTTCCGCGGGCCTGATGAAAGCCATCTCGATAGCCTTGTAGGCCAGGCTTTGTTCGGCGATGGTGCAGCTGCAATAATAGTCGGGTCTGACCCAATGCTCGATGTAGAGAAGCCGCTTTTCGAGATTGTTTCTGCTGCCCAAACAATTCTCCCCGATAGCGACGGTGCAATCGATGGACACCTTCGTGAAGTTGGGCTTACGTTTCATCTTCTCAAAGACGTTCCCAGACTTATCTCGAAACACATCGAAAAGAGCCTTTTAGAGGCCTTTCGACCCTTGGGCATCATAGATTGGAACTCCCTTTTCTGGATCGCGCATCCGGGCGGGCCTGCGATTTTAGACCAAGTCGAGGAAAAACTAAGCCTGAAGCCCGATAAATTGCGGGCCACACGACACGTGCTCAGTGAATACGGAAACATGTCAAGTGCTTGTGTCTTGTTTATCCTAAACGAAATGCGACATGCTTCGGCTACAGATGGGTTGAACACCACGGGCGAGGGGCTCGAGTGGGGCGTGTTGTTTGGGTTCGGACCTGGGCTTACCGTCGAGACCCTGGTCCTCCATAGTGTGTCCATTTAATTGGTCCATCCTACTCCTTGATGTGCCCAAATACCTTCTATTTGTAATTGTAATTTTCCTTTTCTCGTGCCAATAAATAATATGTACCCAATAATGAAATTTGTAATAGGGTCCTCCTATTCTATTATTTATCGTAGATCTCATCTTAAATATTTATTTAAGTGGGATATACTGTGTTTGTTTATTGCTTTGATTATAAAAATGTAACAATCTTTTTTGATTAATTTTTTTCTTGGTTTTCATATCATTATTTGATTAAGCATCCAAAAGGCCTCTTTGTCAAAAATAATATAAATAAAATTTAGGCGTCGTTTACTAAACGCTTATCCGGTAAGTATTTACTGAGTAATTTTTTTTACCGAATAAACATGGCAAGGGTCAAAAATCTTACCCGATAAGAGCAATGATAAAGATAAAGATTCTTACTCGGTAAATGATGGTGACGACTCTTACCCGGGTAAATTGTTACATACGATACCATTTTGATGTACTATAATCTTACCCTGTAAAATAAATTACAGTGTTGAATCCTAAGGGTAAACGGTTATCGGGTAAACGGTTATCGGGTAAACATTTAGGTAAACGAACCGTTATTTGATAATTCTTAAATTGGAGTTATTATTCTTATTATTTATTAAGTATAGATGTAATTTCTACATGAAAATATCTCAAAAGGATATAATTATTATTCTTTTCTTATTTTTTACTCTTGTCTTCGGATTTCATCTACCAAGTAAAAAGTTTCTTAAAAATTCATAATCTATAGTAGAGATGGCCAAAATCCGGTCCCGGACCGGTCCTTAACCGATCCCTACAGGTCCTAATCAAGACAAAAACCGGCGGTAACGGGTCCCGGTTCTGGTGAAATACCTTGTAACCGATCAAGCTTACCGGTAACCGGTTAAGGAATCCGGTCCCGGTTCCGGTCCCATAACCGGTCCCGGCCAAAAAAAATATTTTTTTTTCAAATTTTTGTTTATTAATAAATTTTTAATATTATTAATATGTTATTTTTAATATGTTTTATATAAATACGTTTAAAAATATGTTTTGTTATATATATATATATACGTTTAATTTTATAAATACGTTTAAAAATATGTTTTATATATATAATATGTATATATATATGTTTAATTTTATAAATATGTTTTGTTATATATATATATATACACGTTGACTTTTGTTGACCGGCCGGGCCGGTCCTATAACCGGTTACATAACCGGTTCTGTCTTAACTGGTCTCGGTCCTAGAAAACGTTAAAATCCATAACCGCTTCATAACCGGCGGTCCACAATCGGTCCCGGGCCGATTCCGGTCCCTCTCCGGTCCCGGTTCCGGTCCTCCGGCGGTTACGGGCCGGGCCGGGCCCATTTGGCCATCTCTAATCTATACTATATTATAAAGTATTTGACAAAAACTCTTAAAATTATTTTTTATGTGTAAAATACTGTTTATTAATGCATATTATTTAAAACTCAAGATTACAAGTAGATTGTGCGTAAGTACAAGTTATTAAAGCTCCATATCTGAATTCATGTAACTAACTGCAGATAAACATAATCAAATACAGGATAAACATCTCATTTTAAATATAAAAAATCTAAAATATAATTAGGATATCATAGAGTTCTAACAAAATACTTAATTATTGTCATTATAAAATGTTATATTATTAAACCAAAAATAAATTATTTCATTATTAAACATAAATTAAATTATAATAAAAAAATAAATTAAAGAAATTACGTAAAAAATGAAAACTTTTAAATAGTTGATTTGATATTAACATTAATATATATTTTTTTCAAAGTTTTATGATATCTTCAAATTTATATTTTATTCAAAAATAAAATCATTATTGTTTTATTAAAAATACATAAAATCGTATTGTAACATCGACAGAGACAAATAATAAAATAGAAAATTAAAATTAAGATGTGTCTTGCTGCATTGTACGAATACTCTTCTAGTATTCTTAAAAATTAACTATACTGAAAGGTTTGTCAAAACCTCATCCAAAAGGAGCATAGATTCTTAGTCAAAATAGGATTATTGTAAGATACAAAAAGATTAAAAATTCTATATTTTGTAGATGTTAATTATATATGACGTTCGTGACATATTATATGTCCGAGATGAAATTTAAAGAATGGCTCTTGATATCGAAAAAGAATTCAATGTATTGTGTTTATCATCGGAAATACATTGAATTCAAGAGATACTAAAAATTCATATAAAACCATTTTTCCGAGTAGTTCTAGATATAAAATCAACCAATAATTATTTCTAAATTAATATTATCTAGCATGTCATTTTTACATAGTATTGTCAATCTGTCACGCTATCAAAAACATCCCATGACATATCTTTAATATATATGAATTGATATAATTTGGAGTTACAATATTGACTATTTCAAGAAACATTTTAAGTAAATCAATATAAATCAGTTGAGTTTTCCTTCTACATCATGTTAATGTTTTTCGTCACCACTTTAAACTTTTAGAGTTAAAACAAACATTAACGGAACTATCAATCTTATAATCAAAAGCCCATGTTGGTTATAGTTTGAGATTTTTTTGGGGGTAAACATGGTGGTTTCCAGGTTGCTTATGTGCACTAACTAATCTCTCGGGCGACCACAAATAGCCTAGAGAGAAAGGAGAGGACTTAAGATACATGCACTCAGTATTAGGTAATAAAGAGTCAATAAGAAAAGAGCTTTAAAGTTGCGAGTTCTGGGCTGATGAGCGATATGTAATCCTATGATTAGAACTATGCTTTACTACTTCCATATCACCTACGCTTCCTCCCAAGAAGTTACTATTCTTTCCTTTTCTCCTGGCTCCTAAAGCCTTTTTTACTTTTACTTGGTTGGCAGGGTTAGGGCCTTTCTTGCTGGGCGTTCAGATGACTGTCGGTATGATGATGTGTTTGATGCTAAAGCTGCCTATTCTCGCTGAGACTCTTGTCGAATCCAATCTTCTTTCTGGAGTGCTATAGTTATTTAAGTCTCTCGGCGGGAATGGGATATTACCTATAAGCCAGATGCTTCGGCCTTATTCTGCAGATCAAAGAGCGACTTAATTCCCCATTCAATATCCAATTCCGATTCCGATCCGCGTAGAAACAGGCTTTGGTTGTGCGGCTTTCTCTTATACTTATAGGGGTCTATTTTCTCTGACTTGACTCAGCTTGACCTACTTGACTCAACGATTAGAGTATCGCATGAAAAAATATATAAAGGTAGTTTGAAATCCTAAACATAGATATAAGTTGGACGTTCTCGTATGGTTGATATTTTTTCACAAAGGTAAACGTTTTCTTATTTAATAACAAGAAATTTGTATCTATATATTATAGCATAAAAATATAATTTATGTGAATTGGATAATCAAAAGAGCCAGTTGAATATGAATGATAGAAAATATATCAAGTTTTTCTAGAAAAGTAATTTTAGACTTTGACGGTAGATAAATTTTTTTAGAGAAACAAGAAGCAATATTATAAAATGAACAACCAATTAAACTTTTACATATTTTTTCTCCAATATAATTTATTAAAACATGTATGAGCCCTAACTTATAATAATAATTCCTTTTGCGTCATACTAAATACTAAATAATTTGTGTTTCTTTTATTCACTACTTTTTTTTAACTACTATTATATACTAAAAATGGGCTCCTATTTGTTGTGGCCGGGCCACGCCCTCCCTCCCTCCCCTAAGAACAACCATGCTGGCTATTGACTCATAAAGCACATTGCTCTTCGTTTTCCGATCAAAGGCCCAAAGGATGGCTCAATGAGGTTCCTCTGTTAGTGGCACAACCCTTCATATGGCTAAAAGACCAAACCAAGAATAAGGTAGTTCATGTATTGTTTTAGTCAGCGATCTTCGCAATTATTTATGTGGCCCCAATGATATCGATTTTTGATAACCTTGTAGTCAAGGCTTTGTTGGCCGTGATTATATCAATTGTGAGCCTCTTTTAATGTATTCGCAACAAACTACCAATAATTTCGTACTATGGTTTTTATTTTATTATAGAATTTATGGCACAAAATTATTGCTAGTCAACGATCAGGTCTTTATATATCACAATCATAATTCATAACTTATATCAAATAAGATGTTACAAACTCCAAAAAAAAATATTGTCTTATGTGGGACTGGATATAAATTCAACATGATCTAAAAGCATCATTCAGTATAATCCACCCCACCAAATCTCCAGGGGTCACAACTCTCATAAAAGTTTTTATGTTGCAAACCAAAAACAACAATCTAATCGAGATAATCTCTAAATAAACTAAAATCAAATTAAGATATTACAAGTAGATCAGTACTAAATATATCTAAAAGATTCCTCCTAATCATGCCCTAAGAATGTATGATTACATAATTTTCATTTGTTAGAAACAATCATGATAAATTTTTTATTTTTGTTGCAAAACATACCAAAATGCTTAATACTTTTGTCATAAAATTAGACATGCCACATACTTATAGCTGTTGAACAATTCATACAGTTAATGAATGTTAAGAACTTCAAGCAAAATCTGTATTTTGGTTGATTGGGAACACCTTTGTCATAGAATTACACATATGCATGAATTGCGTACTCCTTCTAGTTCTCCATCATCCGACACGCTATCAATCCAACAAGATTAAACATTTAGCTTGAGCCCTAACGATGCAAAAACAACAAAAGTTCACAAGTCAAATATTGGTGTTGGGAAAGGGTTACCTGGGCTCAAATTCTTGAACATGTGCTATATCTTTTCCATAAGCATCTGGCCAACTAACTTTTCTTATTCCTTTTATAAGTTGACCGACTTCCTCATGGATTACTGTCGATTTCTTAAGGTTACTCTTGAGAGGAGTGGGCGTGGGTGGCATTTTAGTGCCACCATTCATGTTAGTTCTTGATCCACTACTAACACCATTGATCTTTGCTTCGTGATCACTAATATGAACTTCTTGTTGATCTTCAATAATGATCCCATAAGGATGAAGATGATGATCTTTGTTTGATGAAGATGTAGGTGAAGGCGTAGGCGGAGAGCACCTCGTGTTGATTGATCTATTGTTGATTTCTTCTTCTTTGCCTTTGTTGGATCTTGATGGCACATAGCAGGAGCAAACTAGAGACGTGCACCGATTATGCGCCAACGCCGCCAGGAGTACAGATAGCTCGGAGCACCACAACACGTGTTCAAATTTACCTTTATGTTACTAATATACCATGATCACTGGATAAGAATATTCAAATGAAGAAAACTGATGGGGTATAACTTGTAGAGATTGTTAGAACTTCTTGATAACAACATCTAAACCTTGAACTTGAATTTCGTCCTTAGATATTGGTGTCAGTAGACTCTCTGAGTCTTTGCAGATAGTGAAAGGTGATGGATGGGGATGTCGAGGTTTGGTTAGGTATGTGTTTTGATGATGAAACAATTTGTCTAAAATTGGTTAATAGATAATGAGATGGGATCTTTGGTAGGGAAGAAAAGTAAAATGGAGAGCATTGTATACAAAATGTGCACTCATGCTTTCCCCCACTAGCCATTACTTTTGTGCATTACCACTTGAGTAGTGAGGTGAAATGTTTTGATTTTTGAAAAAGCTATTGGATCTGTATTTAGATATGTTATAAAATTGATTGATAAACTCAGACGTTACTTTTAGACAAAATATTTAAGAAAACATACATATTTTAATAAAAACAAAATATTAAAAGGTTACTTTATATGTGAAACTACGAAATTTTTGACACCAACAAAATTTTCTTTTACTACATACAACATCAAAAGATTAGCGGACTTTTGGTTCGCATAATGAAATTTGATGGAATTGAAAGAATTGGATGAAATTTGAAGCTTTATGTAGTAAATAATAAACTTAGCAATAAAGAAACTTGAAAACACTAATTATTACAAAAGCCATCAAGTATTTGCAAGCTGAAGATTTTCATCTGTATTTATTACTGTAGATGTAATGTGTGTATTTTTACCTTTGAGATCCTACCATTATAAAAGACATACTAAGCTTGTTTGGTCATATATCACATATAGTGAATTGCACCGGTGGTCCCTGTGGTTTGCTCGAATACTGGATTTGGTCCCTAAAACAAACTATCTACACTGGTGTTCTCTAACTTTTCATTTTCATAACACCCATGGTCCCTCTATTTAACGACGTTAGTTAATGACCGTTATGAAAGACTAATCGGTCTTTGAACAAACTATGGGGACTAGAAGTCTAATATGCTCTAAAACTTAATGTGATTCATGGTTTTTTTTATTTTTATTAGAAAATATTTTATATATCCATTACAAATCAAATGTCTTAAAATAACATATATATTAAATAAAAATATTTATCTTTATTTGTTGTAGTGATGTTTTTTCTTTAACTGTTTGAATAATCAATGTTTTTTTAATCTTAATTTTTATTTTGTTGTTATTTTAATTATTTATAGTTTGATCACATATCAATAATCTCACATTAACCGAACTTAATTTTCAATATTTTGCTCGCATTTTTCAATTCTCAACCCACAAGATATGTGACTTTATCTTGATTTACTTTTTTTTTATACTTGAGATTTTTAAACGTTAATTTTTTGTGAATTTAATATTTAAATAAATATAAATATATTTATTAATATCTACTTTATTTTAAGAAATTTGATTTATGATTTTAATATAAAAAAACGTGTATCACATTAAATATTAGAGTAGATTATACTTTTGGTCTTATAAGTTGTTCAAGGACCGATTACTCGATTAGTCCTTCATAAAGGTGCTAACTAACATCGTTAAATGGAGAGACCATGTGTGTTATGAAAGTGAAAGGTTAAAATAATCTATTTAAAATTAAAATAAATTTTTGACTGATTTCTAGCGGATGTATCTGCCGGTAATATTTACAGAAATAAATATTTTTTAAAAAAATTAATTCTTTCCGACGGATATATCCGTCCGTAATTTAATAAATATTTTTAAATAAACTTAAATATTTTCTTAATTTAATGAATATTTTTTTATATAAACCGGTGGAAATTTTTGTTTAAAAAAACTTAAATATTTTCTTAATTTAATGAATATTTTTTAAATAAATGGGTGAAAATTTTTCGGCGGCCGGAATCCGTCGGAAAATGAAAAATCCGGCAGTAAATCCGCCGGGAAATTAATCACCGACACCAACATTTCCGGCGGCTATATCCGCTAGAAATAAAGATTTCTGTCGGATATAACCGTCGGAAATGTTGCCTTGTTTGGTAGTGTTATGGACCACCAGTGTAGATAATTTATTTTAAGGATCAAATCCAAAATTTGAAGAAACTACTACATATGTACCACCAGTATAATTCAATATAAGGCAACATAAAACTTGTTAAGATACTAATCTATATATATCTATAAAGCAGAAACATACAATGTTGACGTGGCATCTTCTTGTACTAGTATTCATGTCTTCCTTTTTTCTCCATTTTTTCCTTTTATTTTAGGTTTTATATTTAATCTAAGACTTTTACTCTTCATCTTCTACCGTTACAATTCATTATCTTCTACGTCTTTCTATCATAAACTTATTTACTCTTCGTCTTCTACCGTTACAATTCATTATTTTCTACGTTTTTCTATCATATACTTTTTTACTCTTCATCTTCTACCGTTACAATTCTTTATCTTCTACATCTTTCTATCACAAACTTCTTTGCTCTTCTTCATCTTGCGATCCCTATAAAAAATTATGGATTGACAATATAGCTGGCGGTACGCCTCTCTCTATCTTTTTATGCATATATAGAAAGACATGAAACAATAATTATGCGTGTTTTACTTTTATTTTCTCGATCTCTCTATCTACTCTGTTGTCTGCGATTAAAAGCAAATTGAAGGAGATTAGAGAAACAATAYAAGGAGGAACAAGAAAAGTCTATGGCAAAATCAGTTGTTGGTGTGTTTTCTTCATATCTGAAGTTCCGAGAAAACTAATTAGATGCTCCAATATCTCCATGAGACTGTTTATACAAAACATGGAAATTGTATGTTTTTATTTTAAATTACTACCTCAATTTTTGTTATTTTCATTTTGAAGATTGCAGATTGTTTCTGTAAACAATTAATTATTTATCTTCTACTGCATTTTTTTAGGATTCGGGATATTCATAGAAGGAAAAAAAATTATATATTTTCAAATTAAAACATAATTTGATAATTTTATACTAACCATGTTCCATGTCACAATTTTATTGGATTTTTCATTATAAAACGTAATATTCGGCTTTACACCTAATAATATACCGAATTGATATATGTTATTTATAAATTATATTTTTATTTTTGACAAGAAATATATTACACCTCTCTTTATTCTTATAATAATAAGACAACCAAAACCAAGAATTTATTTATATATCTATAGAATGTATTATCTGTTATTTCACAATTTAACTTCTTTTACGYTAYATATTCATTTTTCTRCAACCAATATATTTTAACTCTCTTTATTCTAACATAATAAAATATTCAGAAATAAAATTGTACCATAATTATTCTGATATATTTTAACATTTTATATCGAATTCAAACTTATATATTCATTTTTCTACAACCAATGTATTCTAACTCTCTTTATTCTAACAAAATAAAACATTCAGAAATAAAATTGTAACACAATTATTGTGATACCTTTTAACATTTTGTATCAAATTTAAACTTATCGATGCTTTCTTTCATCAATCAACAACGACCGCGTGAAGCGCGGTAAAGTTACCTAGTTACTAGCAAAGACATGATAAAATAAAAAAGAAGCAAAACATTAAAGTACAACATATATCATTACATACCCTCTATTCTAATATTTTTTAAAGTAAGAAAAAAAAGGTAGTTTCTGATTTATTGGAATGTCAAAAAAAACTCAACATGTCATCATGGGTGCTTTGTGTTGTGTCATTTAAATCATTTGAGCGCCTTGAGAATAAAATTATAGACTCAAAAAAGTATTTTTTTAATATATTATTTTTTAAATAATTTTAAATTCTTCAATATTTTCGAGATAAGCTATCATGACAATATAACACACACACATATATATATATATATATATACACGGAATCAAATGAAAACCATATAATTCTTAGAAACCGTGTAAACTAATTTTGACTAATAAGAAAATTTCTTTTTTTAATTAAATTTAATCATTAAGGATAGAATTGTCATTTATATTGTTTTAGATTAATTATGGAAGTTATTAGTAAATCTTAATTAAGGTAACCTAATAAAGAAAATTTTATAAATGATAATATTTAAATATTTATTTAAATTAGTATTTTAAAAAATTAAATGTTGTTATTTGGTTTCTTGGTTTATTAGGGGTAAGAATATTAAAAGACGAAAATTATTATATTAATTAATCCACGAAATCAGTAATAGATCCTAGCAAAGATTCATGAACCGGTAACAATATAATCAGCTGTGAAACAGATTCATGTTAGATTTGTTTAAAAAACGTTCATTGAGGAGCTTGTTTTATGAAATGTATGCAGATTGGTTCGTGAAAACGTTCATTGAGTATCTTGTTTTATGGAACTTTTGGGGATGAACTGGTTACGTAATATAATATTCGTGCATAATCTAGTTTTCTTATCAACAATTATTGATGAAATTGTTTCATTTTGTTAAGAACATGTTGTGTAATAAGCAAACAGTGAAACCATTTCATAACGACAGTGAAACCATCTCATAATTGTTAAGAACATGTTGTGTAATAAGCAAACAGTGAAACTATTTCATAATTAGATTGAAATGGATCCATCTACCGAAAACATGAAAATGACAAATGTCTCATCTAATAGGCAAACAGTGAAACCATTTCATAATAAGGTTGAAACAGATCCATCTTCTGAGAAAATGAAAATGACAGATGACTCCTCTAGTTTATAAGCTAATGATCTAATGGTCTAAAGTTGTACGGTGACAATTTTGTGATTATTGAGAAGTCTCGTGATAATTTTGTGATTATGAATGTTCAGATTGTAGATCTAATCCAAGGGTTAAGATTTTGGTCTTATGAGTCTCACAAAAAATCTTTGGTCTCACATGATCTCAATTCTCTCTCTCTCTCTCTCTCTCTCTTTATATATATATATATATATATATAGGGTTGAGTTCACGTGAGACCAAAGGTTTTTCGTGAGACCCGTAAGACCAATTTATGTTCATTGATCAACTTTATAAGCTAATGATCCAATGGTCTAAAGTTGCAAGGTGACAATTTTGTGATTATTGAGAAGTCTCGTGGTGTTTATGAATGTTCAGATTGTAGATCTAATCCAATGGTTGATAATTGGTCTTACGAGTCTCACGAAAAACCCTTGGTCTCACATGATCCCAAGTTTTTTTCTCTCTCTCTCTCTCTCTATATATATATATATATGTGTGTGTGTATATATATATATATGTATAAGTGAGTTATTATGCAATTCTTTACATTTGTACAACCAATACAATCCAATCTCATCTGTCCATTTAATTTGATGAATTTGCGATTTCATAAAAGTTTTGATTGTTTCATAATATAAAGTATTGATCATAATTAATGAACTCTAGTCATCTTCCATAAATATTCAAATCATAATAAATGAGCACTCATCATTTTTATAAATATCTCAATTGATTGAGTTACATTGGTTGTACAAATGAACATGGTTGCATTTGAAATATACCTTATATATAGGTGAATTATTATGCGACACTTTACATTTGTACAGTCAATACAACTCAATCTCAATCGTCCATTTAATTTGTTGAATATGTGATTTCATAAATTTTTTGATTGTTTCATAACATAAAGTATTAATTATAATTAGAGTTTAATTTTACTTACCATAATGGTTTGACTTTGACTCAGTGTACCTTTGGGCCCACCAGGCTAAGCATTTTATTGGGTACCTTTTGCTTTGAGCCCATTACTAATATAAGCCCATTGCTATGGTATGCTTATGCTATGCCAAAGAAAAAGAGGTCCCTCTTTCACTCTCTTGCTCGATCGTTCGAGGAGACATGAGCAGGTAAAGAATTTCGCCCCTTTTGAATTTGAGTACGCATAAGGTTGATTACGTTATGATTTCGAGTTCAATATTCAATCTATGATATATGATCCTGTTATTGAATTATTAAGTGCAAAATTTGAAGCTTAATGTTTTGATTCTTTTTAATTTGAGTATAAATTGGGTGAAGTTTCTGTGGAGTTTGATTTCAAAGAGTTACAGGTTCTGTTTATGTGAAGAACGGGTAACAAGAGTATCAGTCTTGCATAGTCGAGAAACGTGTTCTGATGCGGTTGTGTTTACCTTTCCTGATCTTGTACTCTATTCTTCTGGAACGAAGATGGATTTTTAATTGGGGGAATCAAATGGTGGAGTTTTGAAGTTGAATTTGGTGTGGCTTATAATTTGTTTTTAGAGAACTTGATAGGCTCATCAAACTTCCTAACCCTGTACATTGGAACCTGTTGGCTGTCAATTAGTAATGAGACTGATATCTGAGTTTGTTTCTGATAAGCACTAGGTTTGACGTTGAAAATGTTAATCCTTTTATGGTTTTGGGACATTGATTAATAACTGTAATTATTATCACTGCAGTTCTTTTTGTTCAATTTTACTCTTGCAAGTTAAGTAGCCTTTGAAATTTCTTCATAAAGAGAAAGATCTTACCACGGTTGTTTAAGACAAGTACAATTACATGCCCCTAGATCAGCTAAAATTTTAACATTTTGAAAAAGATAAGAAATCCATATATTGACTATCATATTGATATGGGGAGAGACTAATTTAAACAATCCGGTTCATCCAACTATGTTCTAAGTTGCCATATATGTGAATCTTCTCATTCGTATTTATTTTCTCTTTCTTGATCAGATGTATAAATTATTATTTGTTCTTGGAATAGGTTCATTGCAACAAGAAGGCTTGCTTCAAACATCTTTGTGTCAAAATCAGCTACAAGGACATTCTGCAATGATGCACCATCAAAATTAAATGATGTTCCACACGGAAGCCAATTTAACAAAGTAATGTTATTGTTTCTATCCTATTTAGGATATATTTGTTTGCTGGCATGTCAACTAATGTTTTCTATTTCGTTGGTCTGTGACACCTCACTTTGATGCTAATGTGGTTAGGTGTGCTCATGGGTTGGGTTGATCGGGTTAAAGACATTTGAACAACCCAACCCAATGATTGCGGTTTGAAAAATCTTAACCCAACCCAAACCAAAGTGCAACCCAACCCAACCCAAACCGTACGGGTTGGTCGGGTTGATACTTTGGTACATTAAAATATTCTTCTAACCTTGAATATGTTATTTTTCTACTCATAATTTCTTTTTCATCATTAACCTTTTGATTCAACTTATCCATACTTCTTATGTATATCACATTCAGTTAATTTTCTCAATTTACATATATATGTTCACAGTTACTAAACATATATATGAATGGGTTATATATTGATGTGAATAAATTGAAAATATGTGTATATGAAGAGCGTACGTGATAGTGTGATTGTCTAATCTATATATTAATAGAAATTCAACAATCATATTAAATCCAAGAAATAAAAGGATATCGGGTTCATCGGGTTAGGTTGGGTTCAAATTATAGTAACCCGATATCAACCCAATACATACGGTTTGAAAATTTTACAACTCGATTAGACATAGGGTTGTTTCGGGTTGAGTTACTTCGTGTTGGGTTGGGTTGATCGGGTTGGTTGGGTTTTTGAGCACTCCTAAATGTGGTGGGTTGTCTTGTTATGCAGCATATACTTACTTGTAGACCTCAGTCTGTTAAGAAAGGGGTTTCTGCAGATTTTGAAACTTATAAATTTAGGTGGAAAAGAAAGGAAGATGGATAGGGTACAAGAGCAATTGTTTCATCTAATTACAAATATTGGGAGGATTAGGTGATATTGCTTCCAGAATTGGTTAACAAGTTTTCTTAAGCATTTGGTTCCTCCATTAATTCGACAAATATCACATCTCTGGAATCTATTGTTTAGCACTGACTTTGTTCACTCTTTCCTTTCTAGGAGCTTGAGGATGAGCAAGGTTTTACAAATGATATCCCTCAGTATGACATTGCTATTGTTGGGGGTGGGATGGTTGGGATGGCCCTGGCTTGTTCGCTAGGTAATTGTGTACCTTGTTCAGTCAACCTCATGTTCATGATTTCCTGCTTGCATTTCAATTCTCTAATTTAATGAATTTGTGAGGCACAACTATTTGAAACTCTTTCTTTGGATCTTATTTAGTTTGTGTCTTTATAGTGTTTAAAATATTGGGTTCTTCATGCAAGTTTTCTGTATTTCCTGTCTGGTTGCAGCAAGCATGCCGCTGACAAAGCAGTTGTCTATTGCCATCATTGACAGCAATCCTGCTTTGACAAATGGGTCATCCATCAAGAAAGATGATCCACCAGATCCAAGGGTCAGTACAGTCACACCTGCTACCATTTCTCTCTTTAAAGGTATTGAGTTCTATAAACTTGTCGGTTTCTTTTCTATGCAAAAGGGAACACAATGTTCTCTTAGGCAGCGTTTGGTACGCAGACTAGACAGGACGGGACGGGACAGGACTAATTGTCTGTCCTATGTTTGGTACGACTAGGACAGGACAGGACAAAACTGTTAAAATGACCATATTACCCCTAAATGTTGTTCAGTGTTATTTTATATCATATAATGATTGTAAAATGACAACAAATTAACCAAAATATATTTTAATTACATAGTTTGTGTAATCAAGTTTAATACATTAAATATAAATCCAAAAAAATGACAAAAGGGTGTTGACGAGCCAACCCGACAATACCACCCACAACGATCGAACATTTTTTATAAATCTATAAAACAATACCAAATACCAAAACAAGATTTCATTACAAAGACAATACCAAATACCAAAACAAGATTTCATTACAAAGACAAATATCAAATACCAAAACAATATTTCATTACAATGACAATACCAAATATCAAAACAAATTGGTTTCAGCTACAATGCATCATTTCTTTAAACATATAAACAGCCACAAATTGCATCCAACACAACCACTAAACTGTTGGATTGGAAAGCAAATAATGTGTATATCCCCAAAGAATGGCTACAGAATGAGCCTCATTCTAACCTAAACATGCTCTGCTTACTCTTACTATGTAATTAATTACCAAAAGTAGTTAGCCTGCTCCATCCAAATGTGCTTACTTCTTATCAAAAGTGCTGTTAGCCTGCTCCATCCAAATGTTTGCGAGAAATTGCTTTCTGGCATTCTAGACTATATGAATTCAATATCATAACCAGTGAAAACCCAGGTGGAGCTTCTTTCTACAGGTAATAAAATCCACATAAACCCCAAATGTTTGCGAGAAATTGCTTCAGTCCCATGTTGTTCCACCTTTTTTGGTGGAACAAAAAATATCAAGTTTTGTCCCATGAATTTTAAAAATAGTCCCATCTTGTCCTATGTATTTTTTGTTCATGGCATGCCAAACATGGGACTATTTTTTTTTGTCCCGTCCCGTCCCATGTAGTCTGCATACCAAACGCACCCTTACTCCCTTCTTTCCAAGCCTTTTTTAACGGCACATAATTGTAAGGGGATAGGGTGCATATTTTATGTGTAGATAAAGGCATGTAATAGATAAATCATGTTTCATACAATACATCGCAAAAAGGATCATATTGGAAGTTTTATTTATTTATTTATTTTTAGTGGCATTGAATACAACGTGGCTAACTAAGGGACCTTGAACCTTACATGGCATTTTATCATAAGAAGAATAACAAAACACATTTTCTGGTATTGCATATAGAAAAAGATATATAAAAGAATAAGGCTAATTGATATCCAAGATTTTAGTTGATCCATTAAGGTTCTTGGGGATCTTCTTTGGCTAAGGAGAACTAGATGCCAAAGCCTCCAGACTCCAGAGTATGTGATATTAAAAGTCCTCTTACTTACAATGGGAATGGTAAAACAAATGCCATTGTCTTGTGGAATAGACTTCTTTATGCTTTTCCCTCTTTCACTTCTTTCTCCCCGTTATTCTGTTTGAAGTATCCACCTAACACTCGGTACTTGGGAAAGAGCAATGCTGAGATTGCCCCAATCTGTGTGCCAAAAATATAAGGGATATGCAGGTGTTTGGGGCTGGGGAGGAAAAATAATTTACTTCACATGATCTATCTTAATTCAAAGCATTTAATTGGGAGAAAATATGATTTTTTTTTACTATTTGGTCCAATAACAATAATTGGAATTTCTGTTCTGTAGGCATTGGTGCTTGGCAATATGTGGAACAACATCGACATGCCTATTTTGATAGAATGCAGGTAATGTAGAATGCAAGATCATTTGTCTAGTTGTTGGAGCAATCTTTTGTGTCGTAGTGCACGGTTTCAGAAATGGAATGTTATACACTAGTATCATAAACTATCCACATTTCACGGAAACCTCAATATACAAATTGTATAACCAGAGACGAACCTAGAAACTTTTTCAAGTGGTGGCACCATTTGTCTATAAGAAACAAATATATGGATACTTTTCACAAAATCAATATTGGTCTGGTGGTTAGTTCATTGTTTTTCATATGTGAGGTCCTGTGTTCAAGTCTTCTATCACAAGCTTTTTTAGAAACATAATAAATCTGAAACCAAGAGCTAAAAACTAAGAAAATGACACTAACAGGACTCAAACTCGGGTCTGGGGTGCAAACCAATTCTACCAAGGGAAACTTGTGTCCTCATTGTAGTTTCAAAATATATATGGTGGTACATAACAAATTGATACGGTGACACTTTTCATGACCGTATAATTCTTTACACTACGACGAAGGAACGAAGCGGTGGCCCGTGCCTCCGTATGCACTATGCACTACACTGTGGCCATCCATGTGTATAATAACATCAGTTAGAAAGTTTTGCTTATTATTTTTCTTAAAGCAGCTTCAAAATTTGAATACTTTCTTCAAAAGGAACATTGATTGCATGGTTGTATAAAGATTGTGTTTATGTTGAGAATTATATAATTATAGAATTTTTGTGGAAGAAGGAATATTTGTGGTTGGTCAATTTTACTGCTGTTCTATTTGTGACTCCTTATGGAACTCGGAGTAGTATCTGTAATGGGTACATTTGAAACCTATATGTTATACCAAGTTGAAGGTGTAATGACCCAAAAATACAAAACTACTCCAATTACATAATCATTTATTCAATGTCTCTTGCCATGTTCATATTTCCTATAGTACATGCATAGTTAACTGTTCCATATTTCAGAATTTGCACACCTTCTATTTTACACACAAGGAATATTGAACACATCACTTCAAACTTTCCATTTTGGTTTCTTCTTACTATGCTCTTTTCTTCAATCATATTGACTTTCCTCAAAGTCATAATATCCAACAACTCTATTGCAAAATATCTCATGCTTTCTCTATATATACATTACTTGAATCACTTTCTACTTTAAGGTCTCATATGCATCAACATCATATAACACTTCTATTAGATTAACCAAATACTACTCTTAGTTTAAGTCTAGGCTATAATGACCCAAAGTTTCGAAACAACTCTGATTACATAATATCATCCCAAAATCAAATCATTAAAAGAATATACCGCGATGGAAAATCACATTTAGATCATTGAATTATTAATAAATTTAATATTGAATCTTCAAAGTACAAAGTAAATAATCATCACAAGTCGTAATCAAATCTTGATTGACACCTTCAACAAAACTCAACTGACAAAGCTCTCTGTTGCCTTAATTGCAATATGTTTCAACAGAAGGGTTAGACTTAAAGGTCTAGGGAGCTTTATGGGTTTTCATGCACGTTGACATCAATAATAACATATAATACTTCAAAACATCAAGTTTGAAACATCTTGTTCAAATAAACATGCATATTCGTAAAAAATGCTTTAACCCCCAGGTAACTACAGACCTGTCGCGAACATCACACGTATGTGACAAACTGGCAAAAACACATTCTTGGCAACCCAAACCATTGTGTCGACATGAAATGAATTCTGCAGACTATTATATTACCTATGGTGCACCCACTCCCACTTCGACCCACACATAAACCGGTGTGTAACAGAACATGTTCATGCATATATAACCCATACATTTGCATGCTTCAAACCAATCATGATAATATAAAACACGCAACTTTCCAATAAAACATTGCATGCGATTGACAAAATACACCACATGAAACTCACTTGACGTCCAAAGTCCTAGAGCCACGCTCACAAAGATAATTGGCCTTGCTATCGACCCCCGGGTAACGTAATATTAATTCAACAATATCTTACAAGGCTCACAACTTTCCAAGTCCAACGATGGCTTCACGGACCTAAAGTTGAAGCTCATTCGTGACCATTTGTCATAAATGTTAAATTGATGTCTTAAATTCCAATTTTAGCGACTTAACACCAATGGATAAATCCACCTCCTAAATGCTTCGAATTAGCATCTTAAAACTTAATTCGGCGAGTTTAAGAGGTGGATCTATCCATAAGTTTTAGTTTGTTAAAATTGGAATTTAGGACATCAGTTTAACATTTGTGACAAATGGGCATGAATGAACTTTTAATTTTTAGGCTTGCAAAACCATCGTTGGACTTGGAAAGTTGTGAGGCTTATAAGATGCTTGTTGAATAAATTATTATGGGTATTCGGTTATCTAGGTGTTGGTAGCGAGGCCAATTAGCTTTGTGAGCGTGACTCTAGGACTGTAGACCTCGAGTGAGTTTTATGTGCTATAATTTTACATGGATTTCATACCATGTTTTATTGGAAAATTGTCTTGATGCTTTATTAACTGTTATCATGATAGGTTTGATGCATGAAAATGTATGTGCTATATGTTTAAAATAACATGTACATGTTTCATTATAGATTGGTTTATGTGTGGGTCGGGTTCACTCATTAAGTGGGACTGAGTGCGCCGTAGGGACTATGATGGTTTGCATGGGAAATTTTCTTTGTGCACAAGAATTTGTTTCTTGTCAACATGATGGTCTGGTTTGGCATGAATGCATACTTGTTGGTTTGTCACATGCGTATGATGTTTGCGATCAGTGTGTAGTTACCGGGGGTTAAAGCGTTTTTGATGAATATTCATGCTTATTTGGATAAGATCTTTTAAACATGATTGTTTTGAATTATTATTTGTTATTGTTGACATCAACTTGCTTGAAAAGAAATGAAGCAAACTAGCCTTTCAAGTCTAACCCATCTTGCTGAAAAATATTGCAAATGGAAGGTTTTGTCATTTGAGTTTTGTTAAAGGTCCCTTTCAGGATTTGATCTGAGTGTAAATTTTCTGTTGCGATATACTTTTTGATGATCTTGGGATGATATTGTGAATTTTTGAGTCGTAAATTTATCATGACTTGTGATTGAAGATCAATTGCTTTTTACTAGGTATGGGATTACACTGGCTTCGGATACACAAGGTATAATGCAAGAGATGCAGACAAAGATGTTTTAGGGTAAGAACAGAGTTAATTGGTTCACTAATATTCTTATATACCTGTTGTCATACTGTCTAATGATCTTTTCTGGGATTTCAACTCAGTTGCGTTGTGGAGAATAAGGTGCTACATAAATCTTTATTGTCATGTTTACAAGTAAGTGATACGTGTTTTAGGTGGTCTTTTCTTTTCCCACTTTGATCGTGGGATCATTGGAATCCCTATTGCTACTCCCGCAGATATTTCTCTTTTAATGGCTTTCACGTAGCTCTAGATACATTTGACTGATGGAAATAAAACTGAACAGAACAAAGATTTCAAGAAAACAATCTATCCTACAAGATTGTCGTCAATGTCACTTCCAACACGTTCATCAGTTTCTGCCGCAGGAGCCTCACAATCAAAAAGTCTTGCAAATCTAGCAAAGCTGGAGCTGAGTGATGGCACAAACTTGTATGCTAAGTTGGTGGTAAGTTTTAATGTCTTGGAAATCTATTATTGCATGTGAATGAAGTTTGTTTTTATAGAAAAAGATGCGTTGATGGTTAATTTTATATCTTCACCATTCAAGAAAAATGTGACACCTTTGGCTATATTTGGCAAACTAAGCTGATTAAGCCAGCTGTCAGCTGATAAACTAGTCATGTTTGGTAAAAACTAGCAGATAAGCTAGATGCCAATGTAAAATGATATGTTAAAAGATTAATTGAAAAAATATAAGGGGCATGATTGGTTAAAAGTGGGAAAAACCCTGAAGTTCATCGAACGAAGTCGCTTTTCAGAAAGCTAGCTTATGGCTAACCAGGCGGGGTTCTTTCAGTAAGCTCAAAAAATAAGGTAGCTTATGGTTGCCATGCATGGCCTTTGTCATATGTGAGAAGACGACCAGCTGTGGCTTATCTCAGATTCATGATGTTTGTAACAGGTTGGAGCCGATGGGTCCAAATCACATGTTAGGGAGTTAGCAGGAATCAAAACCACTGGTTGGAATTACTCGCAGAGTGCAGTCATTTGCACCGTTGAACATTCTGCAGAAAACTTCTGTGCGTGGCAACGATTTCTACCTGCGGGTCCAATTGCGCTTTTGCCTATTGGTGACAACTTTAGCAACATCGTTTGGACCATGTCTCCTAAAGAGGCATCAAACCATAAAATAATGAGCGAGGATGATTTTGTGAAAGCTGTAAACCATGCTCTTGATTTTGGATACGGCCCTCATCCTGAATCACAGGTGTTTGGCAGTGGTGTACTTTCTTCCTTTTTCAGACCAGATGTGACATCATCGGCCAATGAGGGATTTGAACTTCCGCCAAAAGTGGTGAAAGTAGCTTCACAGAGGATGGCTTTTCCGCTTTCTTTGATGCATGCAAACCAGTATGCGTCAAAGCGTGTAGTTTTAATTGGTGATGCGGCTCATACTGTTCATCCCTTGGCTGGTCAAGGAGTTAACATGGGGTATGGAGATGCAGCTTCACTTTCGAACGTCATTGCTGATGGTGTTGCAGTGGGATCTGATATTGGTGAGGTAAATGATACATTACCCCTTCCACTATTTTTTACGGTCAGACTTTTAGGGGAGTTTGGTACACAGTACAGGACCGAATCGGACAGAACAAAAGCTTGTTATCCCATGTTCGGCACGGCATTAGATTGAGATAATGCCATGATTAAGTGGGACAAAAATCAGGGAGATGAGACAAGATAGGTAAATTATTAAACTACCCATGTCTAATTAACCTAAATCCTTCATAGCAATTCTTGCACCTGCCTACCTCACTCTTACCCTTCCAGTCCCGTCTACCAAATGCACCCCAAAATCTGCTTTAGGGCACATCACATTAATCTTACCTCACAATTAGATAATCAACATATGTAGCAGATCTCGCTTATTGTCAAACCAACTAACGTACAACTCCAATACAAATCGCTTAGAAGTTTGAGATAAATTTTATAACCAATACCAGAAGCAGAAAAATTATGATGCCACATTTGTTCCTGCAAATCAAGATCACCTCGACTTCAGAGGTCAAGTGCCCCTCTTTTCGATAACTAGTGTTTACTGTTTACTAAATCTAAGAGGGACATGGCATGGATCATATGTGCAGGTAACGTTGCTGAAGAAATATGAAGCTGATAGGAAAACAGCGAATATAACCATGATGGCTGTTTTGGATGGTTTCCAGAAAGCGTACTCTGTTGATTTTGGACCACTTAATATATTACGAGCTGCTGCATTCAATGGTGCAAATGTTTTCGCGCCGTTGAAGAAGAATATCATCTCGTATGCGTCGGGAGAGCGTAGACTGCCTTTTCTGTCATGATGTAAGTGGTTCTTTTCTTTCGAATAAATGTATCAAAGTGTTGCAGTCGATGCTGTTTGGTAGTTAGGTTCCATGGGTTTAAAGGATGTTAGAGAATATTTTACAAGTTTTAAGAAGCTGTGCAGTAGCAAATATATGATATGTTGCTTCATTGTTGTCTATTGATTTGCTTGGGCCTTTTTTTTGTCATCAAAGGGAGGGATTATTGTAGGCAGTATACTAGAAAACATGCACCTGAATAACCAAATCATGCTTTCGAACTCTGAAACTTGCATGGCTTCAAACCCTCCAAAAACTACACAGAAGAACATAAATGGAGTTCTTTTTGGGCCAAAAACGTGTTCGTTTTGCTTGTGCAATCATAATTTTTGCCAAGTTTTGGAAAAGCTCGACAATGAAAAAGCCAATCATTGTGGATGCTACCTTCTTCCCTTTATACAAAAATCTTCATACCTTCTTCCACCAAACATCAATCACAGTTGTCCCCGGAACGTAGCACTGTTGATTCTAAGGTGATATACTTACTGCATCTACGGGTACACGGTTACATCAAATTTGGCGTAGAATTGGTATTTGGTGTAAATGATGGTGTAAAATTAGCATTTGGTGTAAATGAATGGTGTTACACAAATTTGATGTTTGGAGTAATTTAGGGGGCGTTTACCAAAAACTTACCCGGTAAGTGCTTACTGACAAAATTCAACACTATCATTTACTTACCGGATAAGATTTTAGTCAACAAAAACGGCATCATATGCAATAATTTACCCGATAAACACTAAATATGGTAAGAGTCCTCACCCTCACCGAGTAAGACTCTTGGTCCTTCCCTCGCTCTTACCGTGTAAAATGCTTGGTCCTTACTACATTCATCCGTAAGGTAATTTGACTTGGTAAACACATACCCGGATAAATGTTCGGTGAACATCCCCTTGGGTGTCAAACTTGATGTCCCGAATGGAGATGGTGTGACGCGAACAAACATCAATCATAGTTGGTATTTGGCAATGACTTTTTAACATAAATTTAAGCTCTATATCATTTCCCTGTTCCAACCTTACATGTATCCATTTGCTGAGTTGACTGACCGTCCTATACAACTGAAAGTTCCAGCAAGCCATGGAGACTAATTGATTGATTTATACAAGTTCACAAATATAATTCCTATGGATATATGCACAATTGAGTGGCTGGTTGATGATGCTTAGGATAAGAGGACTTGATTGCACAACATCAAGCCAAATGTAATGATAATGGGGTTGCTGCACTCTAATACAAAAATGTATCCCGGATCAATCGTGCCATAACACGAGAAGACAACCTGCTTAGCACCTCAGGTACCACTTTGGCTGATAGGCCTGGCATTATTGGGAGCAGCTCTCGGATGACACGATTCACATCTAAACCCTGTTGCATCAAAGCAAGAGACCATAATTAGTAACACACATCACAGCTCACTCTTTCTTCACTTGTACTTCACTATATATATGTATATCATATCACACACAAACAAAACATACACACATAAGCTCAATAATATAAAGCTGCAAATATCAATGCACCAATTGGGTCACAAAGACTTGTGTCATTGAGTTCAAGGTCCATAAAAAAAGCTAGAGATATCCATCCTCACTTTTCTTTTGCAGGGATGTCTTTGTATATGAGAAAATTGCCAGAATATGGTAGATGCAAGTCCTAACTCTAAATGCATACTTTCTCTGATAGAGGGTGAATACTCAATACCATCAAAATCTAGAGTCAGATACTTTTTTTTACTGAATACTTGAGAAAACAGTAAAGCGCCAATATTTCAGTACCTGATCTGGTGATTGTAGTCTTGAATCTCCAGCGGTTAGAAATTCAAGAATCTTTTGAACATTGTTCAGTATAATTTTGTCCTCCTCGGTTATGTAAGGAATTAAACCTGTAGGCCTGATGGTTCCAAAGGTAGGAACCATGCTGAAAACTGGGGCAGGACTTCGGATTCCCAATACTGCCATAACTTGAACCAACTGTTCTCTGGTAATAGCATCAATGCCTTTCACAATCTATTTACAAGAAAAACAACAATTAATACAGTTTAAGATTCTTGTCTCACAACTATATTATGGAATATCTACACAATCTTGATGTAGCAGTGACTAGTGCCATTCTTTGAAGCTACAAGATGCAGCAAAATAGAAGATAAAAAAGTAATATGAGTCTTTGTTTTGTTTTTGTTATTTTTTTGGGGGAAAGGGGAGGGGTGGGAGGTGGTTTTGCTGAAGGATGACAAGAATATGTTAGTACCTCATCCAAAAGAAATTCTCGGAAGAAATTCCCTTTGTCAGACAGCAGAAATGCTAAGGCTGCTCTTGTTTGAACTGGCTGTTCTTGAGATCCACCTGATTGTAACTGGGGGAATGTAAAGTTTGACTGGTTTTGCAGAAGACCAAGTTCAGCCATACCACCATTTAGATCCTCTCCACCACCACTTTTGGCTGCTGTTATGAAACTCTCAAAAGCTTGCATGACATCTATAAATCTTTCAGCATCAAAAACACCAGATTTTCCATATACAGTGTAACGCAAAGCACTTCTTAAACGTGGAGATTCATCAGTAAGGAGCCTCTGACATTGCACAACAGAAAAAACAAACTTTGTTTAGACAAAAATGGAGCTGATTCATTGAAAAATTATAACGAATGAGCTGATGAAGATAGATAATAATTTTCAGAATCCAGAGTGGTTAACTTTGTTGTCCATTTGAATACTTTCTTTTTCTTAATATATTGCATTTTGTTTACAAATTGTCTGAATTCATACCATACTATTGCTTGCATTTAGTTATCTGTGTATAGTTTTAGATCACATCATATATCAGGACAGATTTTGAATATGAATTCTTTATAATGTAGCAATTAATGAAGCATTCTTAGAAAGTTCAGTATATAAATTATACCTGCGCAATATAGGGATATGCTTCATCTACAATGGCGAATTCTGGATCCCCTACTAAAGCTATACCCTCGAGCACTCCTATTGCTCTAATTATAAGAGCAAAATAAGGAGGTATGCGGAATGGATAGTCAAATGTTATTTGTGCTAAATCAGCCGCCAACTCCTGAAAGTTGATATTTTTTGCTCCTCCACCTTCAAGGGCCTGGTCAAATACTTTGGCTAAAACAGGCAATATTGGATCCAAATTTACCCCCTCGGGAATGAAACCAAGTTTCACAAAATCTTTAACAATAGCATCATAATCTCGGTGAATAAGATGAGCAATAGCTTCAATCATCCCATACTTTTGATCATCCGTCAATTTTGTTACCAGACCTGTCAGCAAAATAGTTAACATTAGTTCCTTTGATGCACTATCTATTCAAATATTTAGCTCTAGAACAGGTGGAAAGAACTTGCACAAAACTACTACCAAAAGATGATATAGTTATTACCGAAATCAAGAATAGCCAGCTTTCCATCTGGAGTGCGAATCATATTTCCAGGATGTGGGTCAGCATGGAAGAAGCCTGTATCAAGCAACTACAATCACAACAGTCCGAGTAAGAAATCATTACCAATGCAAGTGCTGTCAACAGATTGAGATGCAATATGATATCATGCTCTAGCTAACAAATTCCTAACTAAATAAGGTTGCACAATCTGCTTCCAGTGGAGAACTTGTGAAAAGAAAGTACAAGTAGCTTGTGTACATTTTGGTAAGGAGGGAAAAAGACGATGTGTGAACTTTTAGAAGAGGAGTTGCTTAGACTGCCCATCAAATAGGGTGACATGGAAAGGGAGTTTCCAATGCATTTTCAATCACATTAATCTGCCAAAATTGCAGCAAAACAAGGTTCAAAATATATTAAAGGCTCTACAGCTCCAGAAGCAATTTGCCCTTCATGCATATAATAATAGGGCTGAGCACCCCTATTGTTTTCGTAATAGCTTAAAATTTAAAAATCAACAACAAAGATAGAAGGCAAAGTACCACATGTAGACAGGACATGAATACAAAATTTCATGTGTACCTCTTATTCCAAACTAGAGTTGGTAATATCTACTCCAAAAAGCGCCATTTATTTAAAAAAGTTTACCTGCTTTAGGTAGCATATCACTCCAACATTAACCAGCTCCCCAACATCACTTTCTGTACTTTGCGAAAGCTTTTCACCATCTACCCATTGTGTAGTAAGAACTTTCCTTGATGTGTATTTAGTGTACGTCTTAGGTATGACAACCTGGAAAACCAGAACGTCTTAAAATATGTAAAAAAAATCTAATCATAGTCCATGTAGATTATATGCAAATCTTATCATATAGTCCATGTATCCAATTATAAGGCAACAATTACTTGTGGCAGGTCCTTCTTCATCATCTCTGCAAAATATGTTCCATTTTCACCCTCGTTAACATAGTCAAGCTCCTCAAAGAAACGGGCAGCCCACTCATCAACCAATCCAACAACATCCACAGAGATCTAGAAATGAGAGGAACAAATACCATAAACCACTTGTTTACCCCAAAAATCAGGAGCACTAGATATAGAAAGGAAAATAAAATATGGGATTGCGTTTTGACCAACATTACCTGAGGAAAGCGTCGAAGAGCCAATCCCAAGTTCCTTATGATGAACAGATCAACAGTTACCGTTTCAAGCACAAAAGGACGCTGTACCTTAACAGCAACCAAATCCCCATTTTCCTTTAGTCGGCCCTTATACACTTGCCCAAGGGAGGCTGCAACATTCACAACATAGGTAAATGTTAGGTGCTTCTTTTTTTAATTTGCAACAAATCAAAAACCATATGCATCAACAGCTTATATTCTTCCCCAAAAAAAAAGTGTATTTCTAACAACAGAATATAGATAAAAAAGTGATGGAGACCAAATAATATTCACTCTTCAAGAAAAAATAAGAAAAGGGGGGAGGGTGATCCAGATAATATCTGAAAAGGAGTATGTGATAATGAAGTCACCTGCTGCTATAGGGGAGGTTGTGAGTTCTGAATATATGTTGTACCACGGCTCTCCAAGTTCCTCTTCTAAAAGTGCCATGGCAATGTCATCTGGATATGATGGAACCTTCCACAATCATAAAACAAAGTCCTGCAATGAGAACCTTTGAATGCACATATACTAGATGAACACATTACACATCCTAACACTCATCATTTTGGTAATAAGAAAGGTTCAAGTTTCTTTTATCAATTCAAGTTTACTGCATAGACAGCTGATTAGAGAAGTCGGATCTTACCTTATCACAAAGCTTTTGTAGCTCTGTCATCGCAGCAGGTGACAGTATATCTGGCCGAATGCTTAACGCTTGCCCAAGTTTTATGTATGCTGGACCCAAAGAGGTTACAATTTCCCTCAACTCAATTGCCCTAGCTACTTCATTCTGATCAACATAACAAAAGCGATACAGAAATATAATCAGGTGAGCACCAAGGATGAAGCTTCACATGTAAAAATGCACAATTTAAGCTACTGATGAAGTGCTAGCTGGATCATTATTTGTGTTCTCTTCCTTGTAGCATACTTCATCCTATGAAAATTGCAACAATCACATATTGACATGCAACTTTAGGATCTATCAGCCTATCATATTAAAGTTCTTACTGATAAATGTGTATGTGCTTCAACATTTGCAAAGATATCATAAAACACTTATCTAAATGGGCACCAAATAATAGAATATACAATTTCATGATAAGGAGGTAACAGTTACATGATAAAACTATCAATTGAGCATCCATCATCTTCATATCCAAATAGTAGGCATTCCTACCGCACATAACAGAATTACGAATTAAAAGAAAATGCCTCTTATAGCAACTTGGGAAATTATAGCAGCAGCAGATTGGGATGTTGATTGTGTTGCGTTCAACATCATCATGAATGTTCCACAACAAACTTACTTAGCTACATAGTTTTACCACATATAAGAGGGTCAATATGGTTGGAGGATCAACGAGGCTGAACATTTCAGACGCAGAAAGCAAAAAGCCACCACTTAAACTACCATTACTGTTTGAACATATCTAATTTGAGGATGGAAACCAAAATGGGTCCACAATAAAACTCGCCTCAACATTTCAAAAGTGGCATGGCAAGTATTTAGTTTACGCTTTTAAACTCCCAAAACAAAAACGATCACTCACCTCTTTAACCTTTTTATTTATCACGTCCCACGCAAGACGTGAAAGAAATCCTCCTGCAACTGACGTCAGTTGTATGATGCGAGTGGCAACAGCTCGTGGCCTTTTACCCCAATATGCAGAGATGCTAACAGGGTCATATACCATTGGGAGAAGTTCGCTACTTTCATCAGTCTGACAAAGTGCACAACAACATAACGTATCAAAATCCCGAAATTTTTATATAAGAACATGTAAGCGCACATCAATTGAGACACATATAATAAAATTCTCATATCATAAAATGAATGATGTGGATTGAGAATAGGACCTCCACAAGGCGAAGTTCAACATCGTCAGCAGCAAACTGAGCGTCACTTAAATTTTGACCCCTAAGCCCCTTCATAAGTGATGCCAACTGCTCATTCTCTTCCATCTGAGCTCTAACTCTTTTAATCTCTTGTGAAACGGTCTCCATTCTCTGCAAACAAAACACTCCAAATTAAAACCTAAATACTTGTTCACCGACTGAACACATAACTTAAATTCAAAAATAACAAGTGAAAATGTACCGTGGAAGTGCCGTTAATTGAAGATCCATTGACGGTTCTGGACGGTCTAGCTTCGGTTCCCTTGGGTTTGGGCTCAGTTGCCACGGCACGAATCACTCCATTCCGACGCTTAACCCTAACAATACTCGGAAAGGAACGGCGAACGGCAGTGAATCTGCTGCCGTCATCCTTGGACGGTAAGGAGCGAGATAGAGAGTCGATTCTGCAAGAGGTAATCTGCGAGGTTGCTTCCATGGCGGAATCGACAAGGAAGATTCTTCGATTGAAAGAAGTGAAGTTTGGGCGTGTATGTATGTGTGTTGGTGTTGGTGTTGGTGTTGGTGTTGGCGATGTGTGAGTGGGTTGACCACTCGTAAATTTCGTGGATCAACAAAAAAGTGAAAATTGTGAGTACACGTGGCGGAAGCAGGAGCAAGCAAATCTTGCCTTTTTGGTTTGGCGGGTATTCCCCACCTTCTCCACAAAAATCTTGTTACCCACTAAAAAAAACTTATTGTATCTTTATAGTTAAAAAATAACATAGTTATTTTCCAGAGTTGTTTCATTTTCTAACCATTTTCGGTTACGTTCCAATTTTTTTGGAGACCTTGATACATTCAAATTTTTTTATTACATTGTATAAATGAGATGACAAATGATATATGTTAAGAATAAAAATGGGTTAAATTTAAAACGATTAACAATCTGAAACTAAACCTAAACCATTACTGATTTGAACTTAAAACCAAATAAGTAATGGTTTGAATTTAAATAATTTCGCCTCTAGTTTTACGTAGGTCAATAAAAAAACTCTAAACACATGTAAATTTAAACCCTAAAATTTCGGAGGCCCTGTTCAAAATCTCATATTTAACATGCTAAGGGACCGTCCTGACCATTCTATCTTTAAATTTACCAAAATCGTTATATGTGGAGCTGTAAACGAACCGAACGAACATAAGTTTTTTCATGTTCGTTCGTTTAGCTTAACCGAACAAACGAACGATAAACGAACGAAAATAATTATGTTCATGTTTGTTCGTTTAGAAATCAAGTGTGTTCGTGCTTGTTTATGTTCGTTTGTTAACAAACTAAACAAACGTAAACGAACGAACATAAACGAACAAACATAAACGAACGGGTTAAACGAACATAAACGAACGGGTTAAACGAACATAAACGAACGAACATCAATACTTGTCATTCAATTAACTGTTACACATCAATTATCCAAAGTTTAAACATACACAAAACAATCACCATTTATCAACCATCATTAATATACCAATACTTAAAAGACCCAATATTTTAAGATTTTTTAAAATTTGAATTCAAACTAAATAAATAAAAGTTATATATTAAAATTAATATATAAACAAACGTAAATGAACGAACGTTCACGAACATAAATAAACGAACGAGACTCTTATTCATGTTCGTTTATTTAACTAAACAAACAAAATTTTTTGTTCATGTTCGTTCATTTAATTAAACGAACACTTTTTTTTGTTCATGTTCGTTCATTTATTAATAAATGAATATAAACGAACTTCCCGTCGAACGGTTCGTTGAACGTTCGATTCGTTTACAATCTTAGTCATATTCGCAATTGTAAACCCAGCTAAAAGACAATTTTTTACACTCCCTATCCTGTTTGCAGAAAAAAAAATTACATTTTCCACCTAGATCCGCAAAAATGTTACATTCCTCACCCAAGTCTGCAATTTTTTTTAAAAATTTCATTCAGATCCGCAAAAAGAAATTAAAATTGCAGGACCTAGAACTATTTTGATAAACCTTTTAAAGAAGTGACTAAAAGGTGAAACTAACCGTAAAAAAGATAAACAGTTTCTTTTACAAACCAATTAATTTTAAGAAACTATAGTCACTGTTTATATTAGAAAATTATTAATGTAAAAAGGTATATTTTACCATGCCTATTATCTGGTGCTACAAGCTTCACCAAAGAAGAATGAAAAGTTGTAATGTTTTCTACCGGCAAAATGAGGGGTTAAGAATAAGGATCGAAGCCTCTTCTTCCTCAAAGGAAAGATATTTGAAAGTAGCATTCTATGTATCAGTGTGATATGTAACTTCCAGCAGCTTCTAAACGAAGGAGTAAGATTAGAAATTACTGAAAATTAACCTGTCAGAGGACGTAATGATCAATTTGCTTGTTCATTTATTTTCTCCATTTGAGCTTTCAAAGATATCCGACCTTAGGATATCAAATAATGATGACTAATTTAAAATAAATATAACAATTTTTCACATTGTTTTTAAATAAACATAATATTAAATCTAATTTAATGATATTTTGAGGTATGAATATTGACCGTCAGTGTTTTTTATATTCAATCGAAGAGTTTTTAGTGTAGCGGAACCTAAACTACCACTCAAATTCTGACCTCTTTGAAGATCAAATGTTTAAATTTCATCAAAGTGTGTGAGAATATTTGTCATTCCAAAAAAAAAAAACTGTTTATTTATATTTCAAACAAATTTTTACTGATTTTATATTTGATGTGAATATATTATAGTTTCAAGTAGAAAATAACAATAAATATTATTTGTTACGATATATACACAAACACACAAAATTTGTATCAATTCGTGACCACTCGAGTTGAGATTTGTGGTCTCCGGTTATACTTGTAATTTTCAGAATCTTTTTTGATGGATTTTTTTTTGGTTGGACCAGAAATTATGCAATTTGGTTCCACCCAAAATTTTGAAAATTAATGATATAATTTGAAGTGGTAAAAGTCATTCTTAAATGTTTGAATAATTAATTTTTAATAACCATTTTTAAAATTAACAATAACAAAACTAGAATATATAACAACCAGAGCCTTTGGTTTCTAGGTCTCAGGTATCTCTGAATTGCATGATCAAAGCCTTTGATCTGTATGATCAAAGCTCTGTACTTCTTCTATCGTTGCTTTTGACTTTGAGATGTTTATAACTATTCTTAGATCTTATTCATTAACGGCTGTAATTGTCATGCAGTTATGTCTTAACCTTTTTAATCGCCTGTAACCATCAATCTCTCATATAAATATCTTAACAATAATATGGGTATGTATAAGGACCCGATCTTACGGCCTCTTAAGATTAAAGTCTCTTTTGGATTATCCAAAATACAAAATTCGTGATACCCAAGATATTAAGGGATGAATTATTGTATTTGGAAAGTGCACTTTCACGATCCAACGAGATTATCCAGTCCATGTATCATCTCCAATTCCTAATTCTAACAATGCTCACTAAAAAGGTAAGTGATATTAGGTAAACAATTGCCTGGTATACGTTTGATAAACGGTCGCTTAGCATCTCCCTGCAACTACTTCTTCAAGGTTACTGTATTATAAGTCGCTTTTGCAACAAGGTGTTGTTATGTGCTTTGCTAACTTAAGTGGTTTCTAATGTGTTTTTTAAAATAAACCAAAAATTACGTTGCTTGCTCTAAAAATCACCTAAAATTTTGCATTCAGACAAAGGGTTAAATATGCGTGAAACCCCCAAATTAACCCTGTGGAAACACGACTGTCGCCTGACACGATCGTGAAACTTTTTGCGTCGCATTTTTGGCATGGTCGTGTTAGTTATCAGGAAAGTCTATTATTTGTGCTGATTTTGGCCTGAAATGGTACGATTGTGACAAGATGAAAGCAAGACTTTTGGTTACTCTTATCACAGTGCCTTGAGTCACTTTAATCCGAGCTTAAACAAGTGAGATTATAATCAAAATAATATAGGAAGGCAAAGATGTCTACAAACATGTTTTTGTTGTTTTGCTTGATTCAACCCTCACGCATGTCCAACATTTGGTTCTTCCATATACTCTTTGGAACTCACCGTTAACAAGTTCGTTATCATGCCGACACATGCTAATTAGTTGATCAAATACGCTAAACATGTCTTGTTTCTTCGATTAAAACTTACATCATGAGCACCCGAAACGTTAAAATGGAAATCGACTAAAAATTATGAATCAATACAAGGTACAAAAATGCAGTTGCAATGATTCAAGAAGATAACCAAAAATGCATGCTAAAACACCGAATACGAAAACAAAAAAGTTACCTTCTGACATTTGTAATTAATCATAATCTCTTACTTTAAAAACTTAGAGAGAATGAATGATCCACGTATTAATATTGCTCAACTTCTACCATAGTGAACTCCTCCCTACATTCTGCAAAAAAGTATGATGGAGCTTTCCTACTGTAATGGTCCTACAACCATTATAGAGTACCGTACGAGTCCCACAACCATCATAGAGGAGGTAAATTATGTGTCCTAACGATAAGTGGGTGGTGTCTGTAATCAGACCCGAGACCTTGAAACCCCTTTTTCTTTAACCAATGATGACTTCTATCATTTACTACAATATTAGATAATTTGGTTTACCAAAACTTACAAGAGATCTAATCATCGGGAACATGATCTTATTAAAATTGTGGTAAAAGAGAAATTGAAGAATGAATTCGATCAGTGACGATGACAAAATGCACCGATTTATCCAAGGTTCGGTTAACTAGACGGGTTTCTAATGAGGTGAAAGAACATCAAAACCTTTCCTAACTGTAAGCCCTGTATTGTCCTAAAGGCTCGCGGGTATGAGCTAAAAGGATAGCTAACCTAGAAGAGAAAATGTAATGAAGCTGTTGCAAAAAGGAAGGATTTTAAAAGCATTTGAAGCCAGGGCATATCGAGAGAATAATGACCAGAACCAAAGCAACGAAGATACCAAAGACTATCAGTTTCACCTTCATATTCTGAATCCACATCTTCCTCTTCATCTTGGTTCCTTGTTTCTTGAAATCTTGTGCCTGAAAGACGATATTAAAATCAAAAACTGTAATTCTTGAAACAAACAATCATTCTAGCATCATAAAGATGCATGTTATGTAGCTTCAAAAGGAGGTTAAATGTTAATCAAATGAGCTCAATCCTCCAGACTACCTGATTGCGAAGGTTGTCGGTTTTATCAACAAGTAATTCAATCTTCTCTCCTCGATCAAGAACCTGAAAAGAACCGATATAATTCAAACAAAATGCAGAATAACCCTAAAATTATTCAGATCATGCATTTTCATAATTCTTGATATCATACATTTTCATCATTAGTATCATGATTATCATGTGTTTTTATGATGAATAACTTTCATCATGAATATCTATCATGACATTCATGGTGAATAAAGCATGAATAGTTGGTTCTCTTATTCACAAAATATTTACGGTTCTCGTTTAAGCCTGCCCCTTCCAACTAAGTATTACGCTCATGACTCATAAGCCAGGTTACCTTCTCAATGTTCTCCATCATCACTCCCTTTACTTCCGAAACCTGAGCCTTGACCTTAGCAATCTTGCTAATCTCTTCAGGATGAGAGATACAATAGCGCATATGCTCTTTCATTTTAGATCTGAAAATGGCCAAAAAGTTTCAGAAACATTCATGGAAAGATTATACACACACTTTATATGTATCTAAAGTCTGCATAAATTAGGTACCCGAACTCTCTGTTCAGGCTCTTGGCAGCAGCAGTTTTGCCTTTGCCTGTCCCATATCTTTTCATGAAATCATCCTTAACACGCTCCAAGAAGGCAATGGGAAGTTCCCTTCCAGCAGATTCAACTGCCACAACGCAGTAGGCTGCAGATCCCAATGGAAGTCTAATCAAAACTAAAGATCAGAGGCAAATGCATGATAGACTTAGTGTAACAGCAATCAAATGCAAAGCCAAATCAATATATCAGATTCACCATTAACGCCCAAAAGAATGGTGTACTTGTTAAATTGTATCATAAAAGTGTCATTTCCTTTTCAAAGTGCCACAATTAGAGATTTCAATCCATTAAATTTCCATCCATGTAAACGATCTAAACGTAGTGCTTGCTTTTAGACGAACATATTATGATGTTAAATATCATGAGACCAAGATGTAAGAAAATACGTCCCGTATCAATCATCATCAATCACAAAACAAATCCAAACAACACAGGTCAGACAAAAACAACATCAAACTCACTGTATCCTTGGTCAATGAGGTAATTGAAGGTGTGGCCATCGCAATTGTAAGTAAATCGATTGTTGGAGGCGGGAAGTTTCTGAAGACATTGTGTAGCGACGGATTGAAAATTGCCGGTGAACTCGGTGTACTCAGCAAGGACCACGGTGCCTCTAGCGACAAGGCTATAGATTAGAGATCCCTGTGAAGGCATTGTTAGGTTGGTGTGGATCAGTTACGGGGAGAGTGTGATCGGAAAATGAGGTAGAATTGGAATGAAGTTTGTTTGTGTGGAAGGACAGAGAAGAAGGCGTGAAAAAGGTTTGTGAGTGAGAAAATGTAGGAAGATGTAAGAGAACCTCATGCGAGTTCTTTTAATCTTGGTCATCATCCGAATAAATAGAAGCCATTTTACCTTCTTTTTTTCTTTTTCTTTTTGTCATTTTACAATTAAAAAAATAATGTGTATTTCCATTCAAATGTGAAATAGAAGTATAAAAAATCTTCAATAATGTTGTTTTTATCATAAAAACAACAATAAATATTAAAAATTAGTATAAAACTGTTTTCTGAGAATTCCTAGAATCAAAGTCAATCAATAATTATTTCTAAATTAATATTTTATATCTTTATCATTTTTACATAGCATCGTCAATTCATTCCACCATAAAAAAAAATCTAATGATATACCTTTAATACATAGATTGACAACATTTGAGGTCATAATGTTGATTATTCAAAGTAACACTTTATGTAAATTAATATGAATCGGTTGGGTTTCCATGTCACTTTATGTTAATGTTTTTCATCACCGTTTTTAATCTTTTAGGGTTAAACAAACTTTTTCAAAACCATCAATCTTAGAATCAAAAGCCCATGTTGATTATAGTTTTAGATTTTATTCTTGTTTTAGAGATAGACGAGTACTTAAGATTTATTCATTCAATATTAGGTAATAAGAAGATAAATAATGTATGAAACAATAAGACTATTTTTCAAATCTTGAATATAGATATAAGTTGGACCGTCTCACATGGATGATAAATTTTTTTTCAAAAGGTAAGAGTTTTTCTTAGTTATTATCAAGCAATCTCCAATATTCTAATACAAAAATAAAATTCATGAGGATGTAATAATCAAAGGAGTCGGTCCAAGCTTAATGATAGAGAAAGTATCAAGGTTTTTTAATCAATTAATTTTAAATTTCGGTATCAAATTAAAACCTTAGAGAAACAATAAACAATAATAAAAAATAAACGACCAATTAACTTTTTACATATTTTCTTCTCCAATGTAATTAACTAATACATGCATAGCCCTGTTAAATACAAAAAAAAAATTGTCTCTTTTATTCACTAAAAACTTTATTCAACACGAAAAAGAAAAAAAAACTACAACTTAACAAATACTTTGGATGACGTCAACATCGAAATTAAGAAGAATAAATAAAATTAACCAATAATTTGGTAATTTCAAACACTAAAATCAATTTTTAGAATTGTCACTTTGAACACAACCAACATTGAACTATGGTTTAATTTTTTTAGATTAAATTTATATCTTATAGAATTTTAATTAGTAACAATGTAATCTCATAGTAATATGGTTTTACTATAAAACTTCTTTTACGAAATTATTTTATTTACAGTTATAATGGAATGAGAGACAAAAATAGATCGATAAAAGCTTGATATAAGCCTAAAAACAAAATTGAATCCAAAGTTTTATCTTGAGAAGAAGGTTAAAGACCGATCCAAGCCTTCTAAACACCCGTTATGAGTTTTCTTTTTCTTGGACTGGTACAAGCCTTGACCCTTGTGGGTTGGGTTGGGTTAGGTTAGGTTATGTTATACTTTTCAATAAGTTGGGTTGAGGTTTTCCAAGCGACTATAATTAGATTGAGTTGTATAAATGTCGTAAACCATCCAACCCAACCGGCGTACACCCCTAGACAGTTAGGAACTGTGTTTAAGAGAAGATAAAGGGACCGGATAAACTCAAGAATAGTGTACAATAATTCGACCCTATTAGCCTTGGGTTCATGAATTTCTTAGTGAGATAATTCTTGAGTTTTTTCTCTCTCTCAAAGGCTGTGAAAATCGAGAGTTCTACCTAGATTATCGTTATACATATTTAAATGAGAGATCGACGATTAGTGGCGGTTTAACGGTTATAACTGTCAATGGATAAGGTCGAAGAGTAGTTACAACCAAATCCGAGTTCTAAAACATGCAGGTCCAAAGCTCTGGATATACTTGACCAGAGATAGGAGCCATCGGTGGATACACACGTTCAACGATAGGCAGAAGACACGTTCAGCATAGGCCGAAGATAAGTTCAACGATAGGCCATCTCTGGACACACATGTTCAGCGGCACTCCAGAGACCAAAACTATCTCTGGACCAGAGTTGAGACTTGTCAGATTTCGAAGTTTAAGAAATACAAGTCTGAACACTTAAGTCCGTAACTTTGTATGCATTGTTTTAGAGTTACAACATAGTAAAATTTCCAAGTCTTTAGAATTTAGATATGAAATTTTTCGTCTAGGGATCATCGCCAAGGGGCTCAGCCCCTTGAAACCCTGCTAGGGGGAGCGACCCCCTTGACCCCTCGCTTTATGGTGAACTAAGGTGATAGGAGCAACATTTGTAAGTTTGCACTTCGAACCTCCTAACTCATGTATGTCTACCTCATCGCCTTAATCGATCTTAAGTAAATCACAGTTACACCAAAATACTTGATGACACTAAAATCACCGACGGTCCTCCCCCATTTCTGTGTAATCCTTTGATTCTCTACAAAACATAAACATGTAAATTTCAAACAAATGCATAAATGAAAAATGTCACGAAGATTAAACTTTCGCCTTAGTATATTACACGTTCTAAATATTCGAGAATCGGGTTGTTCTAAGAATTGAACCCGTCAACACATTTGAATACATGAAGATAATATACACGTAAGTTTGTACAAATCTAGATGACACACTTGACATATTTGTATTCATGAATGTATAAAAGCCAAGTCAAAAACTTTCTTGAAGCGGCCACACTTCATGTCCACATAGGTGATTCTTTTATGTCTTGCACCTGCATATGCAATTTTTTTAAAAGAATCATCTAGAAGTAAATTTCAGCCTTATAACAGTTGCAGGTCTAAGCACATACCTTGAGATGTTATTATCATGCGCTTCAATTTCTATTAGTAAGCCTTTGACATTGAATTCAACCTTTAACATCTATACTATATTATAAAGCATTTGACAAAAACTCTTAAAAACCATTCTTTATACATAAAGTACTGTTAATTAATGCATGGTTTTTAAAATTTTAAGATTACAAGTAAATTGTGCGTAAGTACAACTTATTAAAGCTTCAAATTTGAATTTGTATAACTAACTACTGATAAATATAATCAAATACATGATAAACATCTTATTTTAAATATAAAAAATCTAAAATATAATTAGGATAACCATTGAGTTCTAACAAAATCATTATCTTTATAAAAATTATATTGTTAATCCAAAATAAATTACTTCGCTATTAAACATAAATTAAATTATAATAAAAAATAGAATTATCTATACTATATTATAAAACATTTGACAAAAATTCTTAAAAACCATTCTTTATGCATGAAGTACTGTTAATTAATACATAATACTTAAAATCTAAGATTACAAGTAAATTGTGCGTAAGTACAACTTATTAAAGCTTCAAATTTGAATTCGTATAACTAACTGCAGATAAATATAATTAAATACAGGATAAATTTTCCATTTTAAATATAAAAAATCTAAAATATAATTAGGATAACCATTGAGTTCTAACAAAATCATTATCTTTATAAAAATTATATTGTTAATCCAAAATAAATTACTTCGCTATTAAACMTAAATTAAATTATAATAAAAAATAKAATTAWARWAATWGTAYAAAAAACGAGAAMTTTTAWAAATTTAATTTGATATTAATATCAATATACTTTTTCAAAATTTTATGAAATCTTCAAATTTATTTTTATTTAAAAGTAAAAAAATCATATTTCTCAAAACCAAATAAAGCGTATTATTTCAATAGAGACAAAATAAGACGAAACATTAAAATGAATATGTATCTTGTTGCATTGTACAAGTACCCTTCTAGTAGTATTAAAGGGGAATTGGTAGCTTATTAATAAAAATCTATCGGGACTTTAAACCCATCCCGATCACGGACTTGTGCACTAAGTCCTTAGCTAACCCTTTGTCAAATGGTCGGCTAAATTATTGCGAGTTCTAACGAACTCTACGGATATCACCCCATGCATGATTAGTTGTCTAACCATGCTATGTCTTACTCCCAAGTGCCTCGACTTTTCATTATATACTTGGTTATATGCCTTAGCCAAGGTTGTCGCACTAACATAATGAATACAAATTGGTGATATCGGTTCGGCCACAAAGGAATCTAGTATATTAGATTCCTTAGCCGCTCCACCTCTTTACTGGCGGCCACCAACGCCACAAATTCTGATTTCATGGTGGAGTTTGTGATGCAAGTTTGTTTCTTTGAGGCCCAAGATATGGCACCTCCTCTAAGTAAAACGCGATGGGATTTATAAGCAACTAAACGCAGCGAAAACTCAATTTCAATGAAAAATTAACATAAAATAGTTGCTTTATGGTGAAAAGATTCAAAATACGAAATCCCAAAGTAGGATACAAAACGACATAAAATAATAAGTAAAGGTCGAATCTTTTACCTCAAGGAAGATCCAATCTCGTGGTTGATGTGGAAGCTCTTGGAATCAAAATACACTCCACTCTATCAAGCCTAACACCTTGAATCCTCCAAGCCTTCAAGGTTGCTAGCCCGAAAACCCTGAAAAACTACAAACCATACGTGTATCTTTCAACACACAAAGATCAAACTTTGTTCTTTGTGTTTGTGACTTTCTGGATGAATTTTGGTGATGGGGAAGGCCAAAATTTCATGGCTTTTGGGAGGTGTATCAAGTGTGAGGAGCAAGGTAAAGCATCACCATTTATTAGTGATTTAATTTCTTAAATAGAATAAGAAAACTACACCAAACCCTAATACTCATGGGCTTAAGGTTTTTTATGCCTTTTTAATTAATATCCCTTGATTAATTAAAGACCCGTAACTCCTTAATTATATTATTAGTCCCACTAATAATAATCCACGAGCCAATTTTATTAACTTAATAAAATTGTTTAATTGCAAGTCTATACGTATTTATTATTGTATTCATACAACAATATGACTATTATAAACATATAATAATCAATTATTACAAACGTATAATAATTTATTTCGGGTTTTTCCATATTCATGTTGAGGCATACAGATTCTAGCGTGTGACCCAATGGGATCACGTGATCTCAGCAGTGTTGTTCTGACGCGAGCAAGAATCCTACAAAATGATCATCCACCAGTAGAAAAATGGTCTTCTGCATTGGATATCCAACTGGCATCCGTGTAGCCTTCAATCATCGAAGGAAACCCGATATAAGTTATACCATAATTCATGGTTCCCTTCAAATATTTGAACACCCTTCTTACCGCTTGCTAAGGTGAGCGTTAGGTCTATCTGTAAACCTACTCAAATTTCCAACGACATAGGCAAAATCCGATTGTGTGCTTGTCATGGCGTACAACAAGCACCCGATTACCTTGGAGTATTCTACTTGTGATACAACATCAACCTCGTTGGACATAAGCTTCTCATTTAGATCCATTTGTAGTACTCACGTGTGAACAATATAACATACTAAATTTTATTTTTTATTTTTTAATTGTTTAAAACAAAACAATAAAAAAAATTGCATCAAAACGAAACAAATTTTACGTTAATCCTATTATAGTAAAACAACTTTCAAAGTTTTCATTTTAGGATTTACGATAAAACTTAACAGATAATTTAGGGATTTGATGAAGGTAGGAAACCTACGATTCAATGACTAAGGTACGGTTGACGGATACATGTCTACGTACCCTAAAATCACATGAATACATATAATTAATTTATTTAATATAAATTTATTTAACTACAATAACATTTTTTTCACGTGATTAATGGATAGAAAGGGGACATAAGATTTGATGAGACAAGATTTTTATTCATTAGTTGTAACCAATTTAGGCCGAAGCTCGATGCCTTCCACAACAAGACCGTTCTTCCAGTTTCCGTGCCTGATCTCCTCAAATACCATCTCAACTTCACCATTACGTTTTTCATCGCAGTAGAATTCCCCCAATTCGACCTCCATCCACCCATCCTCTCTCCTACGTGGGAACCCATCGCTGTTTCCAAGAGGAGCATGCCAAATTCTACCTCGAGCCCCTGGTTTTTGAAGAAAAACACCTGTTGTCGCGGTCTCTATCCCGCCAAAACTTACAATTGTTGTCGCTGGAACCACGAGTCCCCTAGAATCCCTAGCAATTCGAAAGACAAGATACGCTACGTATGTCGTGTTTTGTGAAAGCATTACAGCTGCTATTTTGCCTCTAATTTCAAGCCAACATACTTTTCTAAGGATGCACACCTCTGGAAACCTGCAAATATGGTAACATATATTATATGGATGGTTTAGACCTTAAATCATACACATATATATATATATATATATATATATATATATATATATATAGGGGAGCGATCAAATGTAAACCATTCAATTTGTACAAACCGTGCAAACCGCATTCAACCAATCATAATTTTTTATTTTGTTCATTTTTTTGTAATTATGAGAGATTGATTAATCATTTTTATTGTGGAGTGTGTTAATCATAGATATTATCATCTTCATTATTTTAATTTTAGAGAAATACATGAAACAGTTTCATTAATGTTAGAGAAATACATG
>NC_037528.1:25551366-25554126 GCF_001531365.2 Cynara cardunculus var. scolymus | reverse complement strand
TATATATATATATATATATAGGTTCAAACGAGGACGCTAACTATTTAAGGAAACAAGAAAAATGTCGTTAATGTACAAAACCATATATGATTCACGTAACAAATCATACATGATCCGGACGACTTTGCCATGCGACTTAAGTGGCCTCAAAAGTTGTCCGCTTCCATTTAATGTAAAATCACATGTGATTTTGTACATTAACAACCTTTTTCTTGTTTCCTTTAATAATTAGTGTTCTCGTTTGAACCTTCCCCCTCTCTCTCTCTCTCTCTTTATGTATATATATATATATATCTATAAACATGTTTAAACGAGAGCAATAACCAAATAAGAGAACACAAGAATGACCAAAATTGCATGTAAAATCACATGTGATTTTGTACATTAACAACCTTTTTCTTGTTTCCTTTAATAATTAGTGTTCTCGTTTGAACCTTCCCCCTCTCTCTCTCTCTCTCTTTATGTATATATATATATATATCTATAAACATGTTTAAACGAGAGCAATAACCAAATAAGAGAACACAAGAATGACCAAAATTGCATGTAAAATCACATGTGATTTTGTACATTAACAACCTTTTTCTTGTTTCCTTTAATAATTAGTGTTCTCGTTTGAACCTTCCCCCTCTCTCTCTCTCTCTCTTTATGTATATATATATATATATCTATAAACATGTTTAAACGAGAGCAATAACCAAATAAGAGAACACAAGAATGACCAAAATTGCATGTAAAATCACATGTGATTTTGTACATTAACAACCTTTTTCTTGTTTCCTTTAATAATTAGTGTTCTCGTTTGAACCTTCCCCCTCTCTCTCTCTCTCTCTTTATGTATATATATATATATATCTATAAACATGTTTAAACGAGAGCAATAACCAAATAAGAGAACACAAGAATGACCAAAATTGCATGTAAAATCACATGTGATTCAAACAACTATGACCGTGTTGTGGGCCAAGTCCCTCGCTCAATCTTGTGTTGATTGTCTTCCTTAGTTATATGTGATTTCGGTATATATTTTCTTATTTTGACCATGTTTTCGTTTGATCCTCTATCTCCATCTCTATCTCTCTCTCTCTCTCTCTCTCTCTATATATATATATATATATAATTTATGTGTATGTGTAAAAGTGAGAGACCTTGATTCGGGTATAGATTGCCATTGCCAATAAGAGGGATCATGTTGCCATGTAATTGATAGCTCCCTTGCTCCCAACATATACCACTTTTTCCCGCTCCATTTGTCTAGCTTGAAGCTCTGTTTACATCAACAAATCTTAGCCAACGTAACTGCTTTTTATATCAACTCACACTTATCTATACTACCTTATAAATCAGATTTATCAAAAGTCTTAAAAACAATTTTTGATGCGTAAAGTATTATACATTTATGCACAAAGTCTTAAAAACAACTCATAATGCATTAAGTACTACTACTTTATACATTCAGTCTTAAAATTTTTTAATCTACAATTAAAATAACATACAGTACAAGTTACCAATGCACATTATCAACTTTTTTTTTCCATGTTCCCAAGATACTTTTGACACATTTTACTCATGCCTTTACCCTCTCATACCTCTATGTCTTCTCCCCATCCCTCAAGGTGAGATTGAAACTGATATTCACCATGAGTTATTAAAAGTTATCTCATTCAATTGCTCGAGAACTTTCGGTCTCGGTCTCTTGCTTCTTTGCTCTCGGTGTAAATCGAACACATTTATAACCACACTTTTGAAAAAAAAAATACTCATCCAACATCTTTCTACCTACCTGTATAATGATTTGGTAGAAGATTGTGGTGAAAATGATTAAGAGATTCTTGTAAAATGAAATATGGTTGTTAGTAATTGAGTAGAATGAAATTAGGGTGCTCCAAAATTCAAAATCATTAAGAGGGTAGATTTTTTTTATCCAATAAGATTCAGCATTCAGGTGGTAAAACAAAGAGACTCAACGTGTTGGAGCAGTTCATAGAGGGAATCGTCAGTAATTTCATACAATCAGCCACATAGAGATCGAGAGGAAGAAAACAATATATAGCAATTAAGGATGATGGATTTACCAAATAGCCACGATCCAGGAGGATATGCGACTCCGATAAGCAGAGGTAGAGTTGCTTTTTAGAGCCAAAAACCACCGGAGAAACCGCCCTCGCAATGACTTGAAAGTAATCCGGTGGCAGAAGCCTCTCCCATACGGCGTCGGAATCTGCCGCCGACTTGAATCCGTAGGAAATGGCGGCAGCTCTGCACGCATCCCGAGGTGAAGTTAGTGATAATGCCTCCGACAAGCAACCTTCCGGCAGCACACAGATACTGGCTGATTCCTTCTCTTCATCCATCTCTCAATACGATTGTCCTGTAAATAAATGGTAACGAGATTTACTTAAAGCAATTGTGTTACAAAATATTAACTATTGACTGTGATGAATGCTCAAAATCACTCTTCCTCAACTCAACTACGGCCTCATATTCAATGCTCTCTTTTCCATGTAGATATAAACGGCCGGAGGTCCTACTAAAAGCACACTCGATTAATCCTAATAAAATATAGAAACCCCCTTTATGTATTTGACCCTAGATTTTCTATACCCCTCCTACTAAAACACTCAAATACATTATAATAAGTTTATTTTATTTTTCAATTTTAACCCTTAATATTTTTAGTTTTAACCTTTCAATTTTTTATATATTTTTTTATTATATCCCTTTATGTTTTTTTAATCTTATATTATAATTACATATATT
>NC_037528.1:25543980-25550521 GCF_001531365.2 Cynara cardunculus var. scolymus | reverse complement strand
TAACTTGTTAAAATAAAAATGTATTTTTTAAACATGTTTTAATTAATATACAATTATGTATGTTAATTTGATAAATGTGTAAAATGAAAATTTTAAAAGTAAAGGACGTAAAGTAAATTAATTAATTAATTATAGGGGTATAAAATGTAAATTTAAAATTATTATTTTAAAAAAATTTGTTGAATGTGAGAGGGGGTGAGTATGTGAGGGAGTGAGTTTGTGAGAGGAGGGGTGTAGAAAATGATGTCAGGGGTATGAATATCAACCCCAAAATATTAGGGGTGTTCGCAGTCCGGTTTGGCCGGTTTAACCTCTCAGACCACAAACTAAATTGTAATGGTGGTTTATAAAATTTTCAAACCGAGTGGTTTGACATCAAGTGTCCAGACCAGTCAAACCAGACCATGAAAAGGCGGTCTGGTTTGATCGGTTTAGGCGGTTTGGGCTTTGATGGACTTTAAATGTTAAACTAAAAAAAACATATATAATTTATAATTTTATATTAAATATCCATTTTGATTATGTTAGATGTTAGACTTTATGTTGGGCTTAGGGATATATTTGAACTATAGTCCATAAGTTAAAAAAGTTGAACTTGCTAATATTAAAAAAAAACATATATATATGGCGGTCGGTTTGGTCCAAACCGCCCAAAAAATGTTCCAAACCGCAGATCGGACCGAACCGCCCGGTTTTACTATTTTCCAAACCAAACCAAACCAAACCGTCAGACCGCTCAAACCGCCAAAAACGGTTCGGTCTGACTTGGTTCGGCCGGTTTGAGCGGTCCAACGGTTTTTTTGAACACCCCTACAAAATATATTGTTTATGGTTACCCCTATTAAATATTTTTTTAATGGTTTTATTATTTGAAAATTATTAAGAGTTAAATCTTGTTTGGTAAAAAAATGTCTGTTTTTTTAACCTTTTTAGAACCCTCTAATTTTGTATCTTAAGCCTGCCTGCCTGCCTGAACCATTCAGCAACCTATTTCATTATGAACAATTACCGAACAAATATATTTTATTTTGCACTATATCATAAAAACATCTTTATCATTTTGACAATTTAATCATTTTGTACCAAACCATTCAACAATTGTCATATAGCCTCTTAGAATCAAATTTATAACGAAAATGTAAAGTGGTTAAGATGGTCATGTAAATGTTGCTTTTCGAGAGATTAGAGGTTTTATTACTACCTTTAGCTAAAGTGGAGATTTTGAAAGTCGTTTTATATTTTTAAATTTAGTTGTGAAATATGATTATTTGAGTAAATTTGTATTGGAAAAAAACTCAACATCATTATTCATTATAGATTTTTATATTGTGGTACAAGTTTGACGTAATTATTTAAAATTTGCATTTTGCTTTAATAATTATAATTTTTGCTTCGATAACAAATATATTTTAAACAATAATCAATACCCATGTGAAGTGATTTCATTAATAAAAGTAGCACGTCATCTATTTTTACCTTTCAGGAACATGTTTGATTGGTTTGAGTTTTTGGCTTCAAAGGCCAAAAGTGTCTGGAGGTTTCAGGTTCAACTTCAATAAGAAATAAAAATCGTCTTGTGACCACGAAGATTCAAATGTGGTGACTTCGAGCTACCTGCAAAGCAGGTGATCACCTGAGATTAATCAGCTCGTATAGCAGGTTAAATATCTAGGTTAATAAAAAAAATAGTAGTAGGTTATTAGGTGTTTTAGAATTTACATTAAAGATTTTTAAAACAGGTAATAGTTACTCGTGTAAGCGTTTACCAAGTGACATTACCTCACCGGATGAATATGGTAATGACCAAAAATCTTACCCGGTAAGAGCGAGACAAGAACGAAGAGTCTTACCAGGTAAGTAAGGGCGACGATTCTTACAACGCTAAGTGCTTACCGGGTAAATTGTTGCATACGATGTCATTTTGGTGTACAAAAATCTTACCCGATAAGTAAATAATAGTGTTAAATTTTACCGATAAACACCTACCGGGTAAATATTTAGTAAACGGCCCTTAAGTGAGAAGCATATGTTAAATTTATCTAATAGTATGAAGAATGTTGAAATATAGCGTCTATAGGAGATGAGTGTAATTTTTTTTAGAGATTTTAATTTTTAACATATAGATTGTAATAAAATAAAAAGAGAAAATTGCACAAAAATAGAACCAACTTTCACCTGATTCTTTTTTTGGAGAACCAACTATCAAAATCGTCATTTTGGGGGACCAACTTGCACCTGATTCCTATTTTAGGGAACCAACTTGCAAAATAATTATAGAAAAATAACTAAAATTCGTTTTTTTTTCAAAAATTAATGCAATAAAATCTATTTTACATTTCAAATCTCATTTTTTTTAATTCATATATCAAATTGAAGATTTTTTCAAAAAAAATCAAAATTAATACAATAAAAATTATTTTTTACTAATAGAATAAAAAATTAATTTAATAGAAAAAATTAATTGATGCAATAAAAAAATAAATATTAAATATCACATTCAAAATTTTTATATCTAACCAATCCGTATCAGTATTAAAATTTAAATCAAATTTGGCAAATCAAACCAAAAGTTTGATAGAGGCCCTTAAATTACCTGTTACTTGTTCAATAGATCAACCAGACCCTTAAATAAACAAAAAGTTTGATAGAAACCCTTAAATGACGATTTTGAAAATTGATTTCCAAAAATAAGAATTAAGTGAAAGTTAATTCTATTTTAATGCGATTTTTCTAAAAAAAAAAGATTGCAAAGTTTCTAGAATTAAAAAGGTCCAAAAAGGACTCTAAATATGTTAAGTTGATGTTAATTTTCTTATTATTATTATTATTATTATTATTATTATTATTATTTATAAATATTGTTAAGACAATGTATTTTAAAAATCCTAAATTTATAATTTGAATCCTGGAGAAAAAGGTATTGGATAAGGAGGAGTTAGTCAGCTGGATTTCAAATTGTTGTCAAAATTTCTAGAATTAAAAAAAGTCCAAAAAGGACTCTAAATATATTAAATTGATCTTAATTTTCTTAATTTAATTTTAATTTTCTTAAACCTAGTTGTCATTTCATTATTATTATTATTATTATTATTATTATTATTATTATTATTATTATTTACAAACATCTTGTTGATGCTAAGACAATGTCTTTTAAAAATCCTACATTTATAAGAAACCAAAATGTGAAATCTACATAAAAAGGTAAAAGATAATGAGAATTCTCATTATCCTAAAAATTTTGAAAATTTACAAAAATTAACCAAAAAAATCCCTTGATTTGGTGGAATTCAGCTAAGAAAACACGTCGAATGTAAAACTTACTCTTTGTGTCTTGCTCAAATAATAGATTTCATTTGGAAGAACGCAATTTATTCCCAAATTGACACAACTGACTTTTCCATGTCAAAACATATTACTTTTTGCAAGAATGAAATCGTGACGTTAAAAATGCACATGGGATGGTTGGATGACTGCTGGGTGGAAAGTGTTGAACTAACTCAACCTAATTAGGTTGGTCTTGAAAAATCCTTTTTAGATTTATAAACTAGCCAATCCGTATCGTGTCGGGTTGAGTTACGAGGGGTTTAATTTGTTTCTTAACATACTCTGAATCGGCGTTAATGGCAAGTAGGGCTCACAAAATGTGGACCACGGGGCCATGAGGTCCCCGCCATTAAACCTTTTTTGAATCGGCGTTATTACATATTAGTTAAATCATAATAAAAAAAAATATTAGTAGTAAAAAAAAAATTATACTTAGATCATTTTTACCCTAAAGGGTGCCTAGCTTATATGTAATTAGGATTTATTGATTTTGGTTTAAGTTGATTTGGCCCCGGGACCATGTCATCCTCTATTGGTTCCTTTCTTTTAGTGATTACACAACTTTCTTAACGTTTTTTTATCATGTTCCTTTCTCACACTACTCGTAGAACCATCATGGCTACTGCGGATAACCATTAATATTATTTATGTTGGTTGTTGGTGGTGTTGTGGCTGCTAGCAGGATGGCTGTTTCCATGCGAACATATCGTTGCTCGTTAACAACAATTGACTGCCCCAAACTAGTTGCTCATCCGTGACCAAGAAGGCTGTTGATTGCACCAACTTACGGTTGCTCGTTAACAACAATTGATAGCCCCACACTAGTTTCTCATCCGTGACCAAGAAGGTTGTTGATCGCACCAACTTACGGTTGCTAATGATCAAAACAAAAGGGAGTGATTCTAAATACACCCCCCTCTGCTTCCTACTTTTTTCCGCTCCCACATTAATATTAACTTATCCTTTCTCCGTTTCTAATGTTTCCAATTTAACCAAAAAGAAAGAAGGTGCAAACAGAAACACCAAAACAAAAGGCTGTTGTTGTATGCTTCTTGAGATTGCTACTTTGATGATAAAACATAATCAGACACTTGCTTAATGCATGTCGTTGCTGGATTGGCAGCAACAAATTGGTCTTTTATTATTTTCCCACAAAAACTCCAAGCATTCGATGCGCATAGGACCGATTAATTGATTTTGAATCAGCTATGAGTTGGTGTTGTGAGTTTGTTGTAGTGCATCTCTAATTGAAACACACCAGCAAACAACTTTTATAATTTTATGCGAACAAGCCAGCAAATATCACCTAATGCAAATTTTATTAAAACATGAAATTCATAACCAGATCCTCAAGGACCGGATGGGATGGGATGGGACAAAAATAATTGTCTCATGTTTGGCATGAGATGGAATAAGCAATATTAGATAAGATGGGATAAGGCAGGAAAGTGACGGATTTGTGTCCAGAACGGGTCAAATGACCCTATACAGTTTCAATTTTTTTTATATTATAAAATTTGATTTTATTTATAAATACATGTGTTTTGACCCCAACAAGAATAAGGTGTGACCCATAACTTTTTTTAGCCAAAGTTTTATTGTTAATTTTTTATATAATTTATTTTTTTACATAAAATTGCTAATTGATAATTATTAATTGTTATATTTAGGGTTTGTTAGTTGAAGCCAAATTGTTAACTTTTCTTTAACTATTAATTGTTAGGGTTTATCTTTGTTAGTTGACATCAAATTGTTTACTTTTTGTTGTTAATTTTTAGGTTAGAGTTTATTAGTTGATGTCTGATTGTTAATTTGAGTTTATTAGTTTATTATGCACCCACTTACAAGGCTCGGGCTTAGGGGTATAACCGAGCCTAGTTTACTCAAGTTGGGCTTGAAAAAAAGCCGGCTCGAGCTCGAATAAATTTTTTTACTATAGGGATTGAGCTCGAATAACTTTTTTACTATAGGGAACGAGCTCTAGCTCGAATATTTTTTGAATTATCGAGCTCGGTGCTTGTTTATGGGATCGAAATCACGATCGTTTAACTCGTTTATATACTTGAGGTTGATAATTTTTATATCCTTATTGTTTCATGAACATTTGAGCATATTTGGCTCGACAAAATGTTTGATCGAATGACTCTGCTCGACTCGAAAAGTTTAATCGAGTTTTAAGCCGAGTCGAACATTGATATTATGAAGCTCGACTGATTAAGTTAAACGAGTTATATTTTGTGTTCGAGGGAGAGCGATTTCGTTGGACGCAAGAGATTGGATGGTGTAAGATTTGATAACGGTAAAACTGATTTATGTTTTTTCTTAAATTTAAAATCTTCTTGGCCATATATAGTTTTTTTAAGTTAAAAGAATACAAATAACCAACTTTTAAAAGTTCGATAATTTATTTATTAGACAAATATTTAAAAACTGAATTATTTAAAATAAGATGTTTAATAATTGATTCATTTATAAAAAGATTAAAAAGTTATTTGAGTTTTTATATACTTTTCTCTATTTGTATTACAAAATTTATAGCAATTAAAGAAAAGTGGGTCGCTTGTCGACTTTGGTGCCAAAGACACAATCTCATATTATTAGATGATGCCTCGTAGTCATAGTAATAGAAGATGAATTTGTCCAATATAAAATAGCGAATAATTATAAAATCAGATGGAAAAAAATATTATGGCTACAAGCATCAGCTCTTCCTGAGAAGGATTCAATCCAGCCACAAGTTCCAAATTTTCGATACTTTTTCAATAACTTAACTTAGAGTAATAACCATTTTTTTATTAACCTGGATATCCAACCCGCTATGCGAGCCGACAATTATATTATATGGTTTTAGAACTAAGGAAAATAACTTAAACTACATGTATTTTATCTGTATATGAATCGAATAAAAATTTTAATAATTCAAATACTAACTCGTAATTTTTTATTTTATTTATATTTTCATAGAATATATCTTTGGTCCTTCTAGAACTTTAAAACTTCAGAAAATAACCCATCTTTTTTTTCCATCTTTAAAATTCAATAATAATCAATTAATTTTTATTGAAGCTTTTGAATATTCAAAAAATAATCCATCAATTATTCAACAACCTTAAAAATTCATATAATAACTTATCACTCTTTATTGAAATTTCGAATACGAATTAATTTATATTGTATTACTTTTTAAAAAAAGCAATGTTATTGTAATAAAAAAAAA
>NC_037528.1:25510507-25542945 GCF_001531365.2 Cynara cardunculus var. scolymus | reverse complement strand
TTTTGTTTCATAAATAATAAAACTTTGATATATATATATATATATATATATACTATATTATAAATTATTTGATAAAAACTTTTAAAAATCATTTTTTATGCGTAAAATACTGTTTATTAATGCATATTACTTAAAACTCAATATTGCAAGAAAATTGTGCGTAAATACAACTTATTAAAACTCCATATATGAATTCATGTAACTAACTGCAGATAAGCATAATCAAATACATCATAAACATCTCATTTTAAATATAAAAATTCTAAAATATAATTAGAATAATCATTGAGTTTTAACAGAATACTTACTTATTATCTTTATAAAATGTTATATTATTAAACCAAAAATAAGTTATTTAATTATTAAACTTAAATTAAATTAAAATAAATTAAAGAAATTACATAAAAAATGAAAACTTTTAAATAGTTGATTTGATATTCATATTGATATATATATTTTTTAAATTTTTATGATATCTTCAAATTTATATTTTATTAAAAAATAAAATCATTATTGTTTTTTTAAAAACAAATAATCTATACTATATTATAAAGCATTTGACAAAATAAAAAATTATATTGCTATGTCATCTGTAATAATATTTTTATCTCTCCCACATAATGTAAAATCGAGCAATGATTTTATATGTTTCTTGTTTTGGAGCTTGAAAGTGGTTGCAACATCAAGGGACATTTGATGGTTTCAATGTGTGTGTTCATCTTTTTAAAGACAATCTACTTTATGAACATATTATCTACTTTTTAAAGTCAAATATTCAAAAGCATGCAGATAGGGATGGTGCCTAATATTACTTTAAAATTCCTTTAGATTATTTTTTTGGTTATTATCCATTGTCTTGTTTGACCTTTTCTTCATTCGTAGTAGTAGATAAAGGGATGTGTTTTAACCACAAGGGTGGTGTCTGATTGGTTTGAACTTGGTTCCAAAAGTTAAAAGTACTAGAAGATCTCAGGTCCAAATCTAATGAGGAATAAAAATCTTCTTATGGCCACAGAGGTTCCAATACAATGACTCTGAACTATCTGCGAAGAATCTTTCATGGTTGGAGAGTTTGGTTTCAAGTTGGATGGAATTTTTGGCTAAGTTTTGGGAAATGGATAAAATGGTTGGTGGTCAAAAAGTCAAAAAAAAAAAAATATAGTTTTTATTAAATGTTTGGGATGCTCTCACCCAAATCACTTTCCACTTTCTCCTTCCATTTTAGTTTTTGAGGCGTCGATGTCTTGGTCTTCATTTTAACTATTTCACATACTCACCTCCACTAAATTTATTTCCATCATTCATCTCACGTATTTGGGGTTACTTTTGGTACCCAAATAAAGTATCTAGAGATGGATTTTTGTGGTTTTAAAGTCTTCACCATTTTGGAAGCTAGAGATGCGTTTGGAATTTAGGTTTAACTTAATCTAACAAGATGACTTCAAGTTGCTTTCTGAAAACTTTGTACATGCCAAAAATGAAAAATGTCTACTTTGATGTATCGAAATGTTTTTCTTACTATTTACCAAATGTGTTGACTATTTGATGAAGTTTACACACTTGGTGTTTTGGGATTAATATATCTTGAAAATGCATATATTTTGGATCTTTGAATATTTTGGTAAATAAATCATAAGTGTGAATTATTTGATGATTTATCTCATAAATAGAGATTATTTGGTGAGAATGCATTTTTAGAATATTCAGTTTAGGAGAACACATATTGGTGCTATGGGATATTTTGGAAATATAAATGGTATAAGTTTTAATTGGAAAATGATCGTCCCAACCATTGATGAGTTTCTAAGTTAATCATGTATTTGGAGCTTGTATTTGCATACACGCTAGTTAAAAGCGTATTATTGTTTTGATGACTCTTATTAATGGTCAATTGAGTTTTTGAGTTTTTGACTTAAATGAGTCTTGGGGATTTTAGTCCGTTATAAATTGCTCTATGTCGATCTTTTAGAGTTATATGCATTTATGGCATATTTATTTGTAAATTACGTGTTTTGAGTGTGTTGGTCATTCATTTGGAGTCATGTAATTTAAACTGTAACGCAATGGATTCATAGGCATGTGAGTCGGTCTTGTCTTGGTGGTCGTGTGGGTATTGCGAGGTTGGACTCTGGGACCCTTGTTCATGACTTAAGACTTTTCAAGTAGGCACTAGGAGGGTTGAGTCTTGAGGTGTTATCCTAAGGGGTAGACACTAAGATCTACGATGTATGACGTGTTACCTTTGAGGTAGACACTAAGTGGATCAAGCCTTGAGGTGTAACTCACAAGAATAGACACTAAGAACAATCGACTCTTGAAGTAAAACTTGTTGAGGAGTCGTAGGGACACTTGGGCTATAGATCGTGAAGTTTTTTGCGATAAACGTTGTACGAGTGGCAGTTCCCATCACTTTCAACGGATACAAGTCACCCTCATTGTTGTTAAATGTATTTTTGGATAGCTTATTATCCATTTTTAATATTACTTGAGTTTTGGTAAGTAATCGTAATTTATGGTTTGGATATATTGGATCCCCTCCATATGTTACTGTTTTGGGTAAAAGAGTTACATTCGTGTTTTGAGTATTTATATTTCAATCCAATTTGTATTCTGTATGAGTATTAGGTATGGTCTTCATGATTGATGGATATTTTTATTATAATGTTTCCATTACGAAATTGGTGGTTTTGGGAAAGATGTTGCTCTCATTCTAAAATACATTTCATATTGGGAATCAAAATTTAAATAACATTCTTTATGTTTTACCGTTTTATATAACGGATGGAAACTGTTTGAACTCACTAGGCGTTAAGCCTAACCTTTTCCTTTGTCGGCATGTGGATCGGGTCCTTGAGAAAATGGTACTAGCGACATTTTGGCGTGACGAGTGCTAGTTAAAGGCATGACAAAGAATTACGTATCCAAGAGACATCTTTCATATATTGGGTTAGCATCTGGCATTGGGATTTAGTAACACTCGTCCCTTATTGTAGACTTGCATAAAGGTTGGAATCTATCATATTGATGTTAAAACTTGGATTTCTATTGTAGTGACCAAATGTTGAATTTGAAATAAGGACTAAATCCTTAATTGATGCATTATGGAAAATAATAATTAGATGTTATTTCCAAATTTGAGGATTCTACATGTTAGTATCAGAGCATAAGTTTGAAAGATTTAGATGTTGATTTAGGATGCCTAGACTCAAACTAGTGTTTTCTTAAGTATATGAAATTGAGTATACCTGATTATGCACTTGTGATAACATATTTCAACGTCGATAGAGTCACTAGAATCGGGATGATGGTGGAAAGAATTCTTATGTAAGGTACGTTCATGATTTCACCTAGACAGTGCCATTATTAATTAACAGTTACATTATGTGTACTTGAGTTGCTTTTTTCAGTGATGATCGATGGGGTAGGGAGTGGATTCTCAGTGATAGTCGTCAACAGAGTTGATTTTGTAGCTTTGTTACTTTAAGTGGTAGCTAAGAATGATGGTTGTGTTAAGATGACCATTATAGGTCAGAGTTATTGGTTAAGGTTAGAACCATAGACTTATTCGATCACCTTTGATTTGGAAAAATGGTGAGATTGATTGACTTAGTTGTGAATCAGTGTCCTAAGATATTTGAGCTTTCCGATGTCGATAGTGTGACTTATAGACTTGGCAAACATGGTTCTAAGACTTTGGATCTCGACCAAATGTATGAACAATTATTTTGAAATGACTTATTTCATGTTTGTCAAAACTCTTGTGCCTGTCATGTTACGAATTTTAGAGATTGTGTTGACACACGAGAGTGTAGCTCATGTTTTGAAATTCCTAAATTATCTTGTCGCACAAGGTTTGCAAACAATTTTGTTGGAAGTTTTCCTTTTGTTGATTATGTCAGTATTGTGAATCGTAGAGCGCACACTGTTAAATAACTATAAATCTAAAATCAACATGAACCATTTCATCTTTCACTCAAAATACACGTGTTTGATTTGCTGCACATTTTGGTTCATGATTTGGCACATAAGGGATGATTTGAGTCAAATTTTAATTTCATGAGATCACTTGATTGTATTTATTTGCATGCGGAATTTCATTAGAATTTTATTTCATGTCGTTTTGTGACTCAAGGGTGCAGTTTTGAAATGCATGAAGCTACTATGAGTTTTACTGGATTTTCTATTTTGTATTGCTATGTGGTTAACAGGAGAAACCTTGAATTGCATAAGTTTGATTTATCTCGTGTGTTGTATATGAGATTTCATTGGAAATTTTATCCCATGCGATTTTGTTGAATTAATGTGAAGATTTGGTGGCATCCAGTTGTATAGTTCTTCCTCGGGTTTTGTGGAGACTGTTTTGTTACGTATAAATTGCATACATTTCATTTGGAGTTTTCTTTATGATATTTTAGCTAGGATTTTATAACGACAAAAGCCTATTGTTAATCGGTTTAAATTTGAAAGCAACATAAATGATTTTCATGTTGCACCCAGAAGGCATGCACATATTGTTTTACTAGTTTTGAGAAATAAACTCACGCATATGAGTTTTGTTGGGGAATTTTATTCCATGGCGTTTTGTGACTAAAGAGTAAATTTTGGAAGCTTGATGTCATGTAATTCCTCTTTTGAAGTTTTGTACAAACATATTTTATTGCACGCTATTTTAGTGCAAGAGTTTATTTTATGTACATGGTGTGAGTAAGTGTTATATGTTGGGACTAAAGAGGTCCATTTGAAGAGTTCTGTTGAGCATATCTTCGTTGTTGTCATTATTATTTTGAGTAACGATCATGTAGCTTTTAAGATGGTTTTATGTTTTGCATTTGTGGCCACTTTGCACGTCTACCTAGTAAGTGGTAATAAATTTGATGTGTGTGTGAAATTGCTATAAAGGTTTTATTGTTCGGTAAATCTTATAAAATTGTAAATTGACATATATGTTGAGTCTTATACTTGAAAATCCTTGAACTCAATAGAACCATTGACTTAAACCCCTTTCGTTAAAGGTATGGTATTTGAGGACTAGGAGAGTCCTTAGGAGTTCAAAATGTCGAAGAACCGACTTGCCGTTGGTTTTGGAATTTGAGATTTTATGTTGAAAGGTCAGAGTGCACTTTTGAATCTTGAGGTATTATATTTACATATTATTACGATTAGTAAAGTAACAATCTTTATTGTTGCGGTATCTCCGGTTGAAGCATTGTGTAACTGCTTGTGTATGAATTGTTTTGAATCGATGGGCTGATTGGTTGACATCAATGTTATGTATTGGTGGTGTGCCATATTGGTGGGTTTTCACGTTTGAAGAAGGTTTTGTATTTCTCCCTTTAGCATTGTGCAGTTTTAGTAATCATCTTTGTCAGAGAAAATTGTGGGATCATACGCTAGAGTGTCGCAACTGTGGAATTCAAGTCCCATATTAGGTGCCAATATTAAATCGACATTGTGGGTCAAGGTCGTATAATCAGGAAAGAAACACTTATTGCCATACCTACGTTTGTGGTAAAATCATTATACAAGATTAGATATGGAATTTTGATTTAGAGGTCAAGAAGTATTGGAGTACTTGGGAGTATTGTCGCTGATTTCCAAGGAAGGATTGAAAGTTAAGGGGTAATTCTAAGGTGATTAGATGTTGTTAATTAGATAAAGTTGGTTAAGATTTCCTTGAGTGGTGAGAATGGTTTGATTAAGGAGATTTTGGGAAGGCCTTGTGATTGGCTTGCCTTGTGTCAGCTAGGGTACAGGTTCAGAATTATGTTAAATCAAACTGATCTAGTCGATGAAGATTTCTTCAAGGGAAAGTGTAACGTGATTCGATAGAGTCCAATTAGAAACGATTAAGAATGGACTCATTTATGGGCAGCAATTGAGGAGTTGAGCAGTTGAATTCGTATGCTACTATTGAAGTAGTATGAGTCACCTAAGGTTGGGAGGAAACTCGGTTGATAAAATACAGTTAATTGGGATGTGCATCATTGAGTTATTATCCTCTTAGATAGGTGGCGCGCTATATCTCGGATTTGTGCTCCAGGTTGTGTAGTGTTCTTTTGAACCATCCCATGTGCCTCACATGGTTTGAGTATTTTGTGGGGAGAAAGAAGCGAATGTTACTGACCTTGAGTGAACTCTTTGGTCAAAGTTGGTGTATTCGGGTAAGACTAAGCCATCGATAACTCTATCATTTCTATGGTTTAAATATTGCAAGAAAGAACTTAATTTCATTTGAGAACAGAAATATGATAAGTGTCGTAGTCAAATGTTTTGTCGAGGAATTTAGATTTCGAGGATGAAATCTCTTTTAAGGTTGAGAGGATTGTAACACCTAGATTCTCAGTAGGCATTAAGCTTAACCTTTTTCTTCATCAGCATGTGCATCAGGGGGAGAATGTTAGGTATATATTTTGTTTGTAATAAAGTAGAAGGACCAAAATTACAAATACCATCAAGGTATATATATATATAGCTCCCTAGTCTCTAGAGTAGGTCAAGTCTTTATTGTAATTATCAGTTAATTATTAAGAGCGCCGCCTCAGGCAAAACTAGTATTTTTGTATTCCATATTTTGAATCAATAGAAGCCAACTGGTTTGCTATTTGCATTGTGTTAATGTTATTTCATTGTTTCTTGTAATCAATAACCTCCACTGTGGAGTTCTATTGAGGTTCTTATTTTGCAAGTGAGATTCTTGAAGGTTCCACACCACTGTGGATGCTCTAAGTTTTTATGATTTTTTTTTGCACGTCATTTTAAGGTAGCCGAAGATTTAGGAAATATCTAGTACGCATACATGACTGGACATGATTAAACAAGACTGAGCATGACAAAAGAACAGTATTGGACTAGACAAGACAAGTTGTTTGTTTGGTGTTTGGCACGACTAGGATTGGACATGACTAAATTAGACAAATTGTCCCTAAAATTGTTGTTTAATTATTTTATATGGTAGTTTATCAGTGGTAATGGTAGAGGATGTGGTGGTGGTAATAGTGGTAGAGGTAGAGACGGTGGTGGTTAGTGGGCGACAATGGTGGTGCATGATGTGGAGATGGTGAACAATATTGGTAGATATGGAGGTGGAAGTGGTGGTCGATGTGGTGAAAATAGAGGTGGTGGACGGTTGTAGGTAGCCGATGGTGGTGGAGGTGGCCACGATGGTAGCAATGGTGGTGGTGGATGGAGGTTGTAGTGAAAGTGGTGGTTGTAGAGGACGTGAAGATGGTGGTGGTGGACGATATTAGTGGTTGTCGTATAGCAGATGGTGGTGGAAGTAGTCGGTAGTGGCTATCAGCGGTCGTCGTCGAGGGTGATGGTGGTGACCATAAACCCATCATATTAGGGTTAGAGTGAATTACACCGAAGATCGTATGGTTTGCTCAAAATTTGAGTATGGTCTCTTAAATGTACTATCTATACCAAGGATAATTTTTCATTTTTATAACAATGGTGGTCCCTCAAGTTAACACCGTTAACTTCAGGTCCGTTAGCCACCCCATGTGGTCCTTACTTGAGGGGTAATTTTGTCAAGATTTAATTTGATAAATATCCATCTTCTTCATCTGTCTTTAGGTGCATCAAAATTTATTATGATTCTTCGTCAATAAAATCAAAAGCAAATCTTGAATCAAAATCCCTAAATCAAAACATATAACCTTAAATCAATTAAAAAAACTCTAAATCCAAAACAAATTGATGGTGGTTGTTCAGGTATCGTCGATACCAAACCAAGATGTATGAAGATGGTAGGTGTGCAACGCCAGAGAAGAAGATAAGAAGGTGTATGTGCACCACCAGAGAAGAAAGTGGAGGTGATGTTAGACCGTTGGAGAGAGAGGTTGTTGCTAGAGGATTAAGAGATAGTTTCTTATTGATTCAATGGGTTTACACTATCGAAGAATGGAATGAAGGGTGAAGGTTTTCACCGTTAACGTCGATTTACAGAACAGTAGGGAACTGCATTTGAGAGGAAAGAGAGAGAGACTTTTCTAATATTAATTTATTTTAGAGTAAGTTACGGTTTTGGTCCCTGTGTTTTCGTGGTTTTTACAAAAATGGTCCCTGAACTTCATTTATCACAGATTATGACTCGTCGTATGTCGTTTTGTAACAAATTGGTCCTCCCTCTAATGGCCATCTAGTTCCATCGTTAACTTTGAAGGCACTTTCGTCCTTTTCCATTTTCTGTCTTTACTTGAGGGACCAATTTCGTAAAGTCCACACAAACCACAGGGACCAAATCTATGGTTAAGTCTAAAAATTAAAAATAGAAGTATTTTTTTATATATTTTGAGTTTAAATTATAAAACCTCTGTCCCACCTATTTTGTATTCAAAAATCGAGCAAAAAAAAACACCAAAAACAATCATATTTCTCGCTAATTTGACATCCATATTGATATATTTTTTCATCCGTTTTTTTTTTCGTGATCTTTCCGGTTTTTCTTTTATTTTGTGTTGAGAGAGAGAGAGAGTTGAGTTCAGAAGCAAAAGTTAAATACAAACCGGAAAATTATAAAAAAGCGGATGAAAAAATAAATCAGTATAGTGAAATTTATTTCGCTCAAATTTTGTTCATATTTCATTTTTTGAATAAAAAACGGGAGGTGGTGAGATTTTTCTTAATTTAAATAATATTTTTGTAAATCTTCACTTAATTACACCGTTGAATCAATTAATCTAATGGTCGATCGAGATGGTTTCTCGTGAACGGTTGAACCTCACTATTTATAACTATATATATATATATATATATATACTAGGTTTGATATCGTGTATTACACGGTGTAATTTGAAAAAATTAAATCATGTCAAGAAACTTACCTTACATATATGAATCATCATCGAAAGTAGGATGTTACTTCAGACTTGTACTCTTGAAATAACTCTGAAGAATAACTCTGAAAAATGACTCTTTAGACTTGAATTTAGAAATGAAACTATATGAATAATTAATTAAAATGAAGTTAACCCTAGAATAAAATTAAATTCAGAAATGAAACTATATCAGTAAATTGAATTTAAACTTAGAAGTAAATTTAGAATGACTTTTTAGACTTGTACTCTTGAAATAACTCTGAAGTAAAACTTTTCAAACTTCAGAACTCTATATAGGCAAGTCAGAAGTTCTGCATGCACTATGCAGAGGCTTTGCATGGTGCACTATATGATGTTCCGTATGAAAAAGAAGACTTCAGAGTTTTGGTGAGCTAACTCTGAAGAATGACTCTTCATACTTGTACTCTGGAAATAACTCTGAAATAAAACTCTGAAAAATGACTCTTCAGACTTGTATTCATGAAATAACTCTAAAATATAAAATCAATCCCACTAAATCATAGTTCAGACTTCTAAGTTTGAAAAAAAAGACTTCAGAGTTCGGGTGAGCTAAGTCTGAAAAAGAAGACTTCAGAATTCGGGTGAGCTAACTCTGAAGAATGACTCTTCAGACTTGTATTCTTCAGACTTGTAGAAGACTTCAGAATTCAGACTTCTAAGTCTGAAAAAGAAGACTTCAGAGTTCAGACTCCAAAGTTCGGGTGAGCTAAGTCTGGAAAAAAAAGACTTCAGAGTTCGGGTAAGCTAACTCTGAAAAATGACTCTTCAGACTTGTGCTCTAGAAATAACTATGAAGTAAAACTCTTAGGAATGACTCTAGACTTGTACTTTTGAAATAACTCTGAAATATAAAATCAAATCCACTAAATCAGAGTTCAGACTTTTAAGTCTGGAAAAAAAAGACTTCAGAGTTCGGGTGAGCTAAATCTGAAAAGGAAGACTTCAGAATCTGGGTGAACTAACTCTGAAGAATGACTCTTCAGACTTGTAGAAGACTTCAGAGTTCAGACTTCTAAGTCTAAAAAAGAAGAATTCAGACTTCTTTTTCTAAGTATAAAAAAAAATACTTCAAAGTTCATACTTCTAAGTCTGAAAAAGAAGACTTCAGAGTTTAGACTCCAGAGTTCGGGTGAGCTTAGTTTGAAAATGCAATCTTCAGAGTTCGGGTGAGTTAACTCTTTGGAATGACTCTTTAGACTTGTACTCTTGAAATAACTCCGAAATATAACTCTGAAGAATGACTTCAGACTTGTAATCTTGAAATAACTCTGAAATAAAACTCTGAAGAAGTCATCAGACTTGTACTATTGAAATAACTCTGAAATATAACTTTGAATAATAACTCTGAAAAATGGGGTAGCGAGTGAATTCTTAGTAAATAATCATCATAAGAATTGATGTTTGTATCATTGTCACTTGAGTGACAGTTAAATATGGTGATTACATTAAGCTAACCATTTTGGATTAGATATGTTAGTTAAGTATGAACCATAGGCTTGTTGAATCATCATTTGTTTTTGGAAGAAGTTTGTAAGGATAATCGACTTAGTTGTGGATTATCGCCTTATGATACTTGAGTTTTCCAATGTCGGTCTTGCAGCTAAGAGATTCGGCGAGTGTGATTCGGTTCGGTTTTCGACCAAATGCATGCACCATATTTATTTTTGAAATAAATTGCATAAATTATTCCATAATTGCCAAAACTCTTATACCTGTCAGGTTGCTAATTTTGAAAAATGTTTTAGCAGACATAAGAGTGTAGCCCACGTTTTGAATCTTCGTAAACTATTTTGGTTGCCTAAGATTTACATACAAGTTTCGTGGAGAGTTTTCTTCGTACTGTTTTTGCTATTATTGCAAATTATTGCAAAACACATTGTTAAATAGTTTCAAATTTGAAACTGTCAGGAATTATTTCATTTCTTATCCAAAATTCATGCACCTGTCTTTGTTATCAGCTTCGGATAAGTAAATTAATGCATATAAGAACTAGATCAAGTTTTGAAATGAATGAAACTACTTTATTGCATATGGTTACATGCGAGTTTTATTGGACTTTTAGTTTGTGTTGTTTTGTGGCTCACGGTGAAACTTTGAAATGCAAACACTTGCTTTATTGTGCTTGTTTGTATAAAACGTTTCATTGAGAATTTTATCCTATGCGATTTTGTTGATTAAATGTGAAGATTTTGATGGCGTTCAGTTGTATGGTTTTCCCTTTAGTTTTTGTGCGAACTGTTTTGTTGCATATATATTATATTTGGGGTTTTCTTCATGATATTTTAGCCAGTATTTTAGAATGATGAAAGCATATTTTTGGTTGGTTTTAAATTTGAAACGGTTTATTTCGTATTTTAACTAAAGCACATGCACATATCATTTTACCAGTTTTGAGAAATAAACTAACGCATGCGAGTTTTGTTGGGGAATTTTATTACATGTCGTTTTGTGGCTAAAAGAGAAAATTTTGGAAGCTTAATGTGGTGTAAGTTCTCTTTTCAGTTTGGTGCAAACATATTTTGTTGCACACTATTGTAGTGCACGAATGGAATTACATACATGGCGTAAATAAGTGTATGTTGGGACTATAACATCTCTTTAGTTTTATTGTTTTTAATATTTAAGATGAAAATTGTTTGAACTCACTAGGCATTAAGCATAACTCCTTTTATTTGTGGACATGTGCATCAAGTCCTTGTTGGGTAATGGTACTAGTGACACCATAGTGATGTAAGTGATAGTTAGAGTCACAAGATGGATTTAGCTATTCGGTTACGTCTTCAGCGTTTGAAGTTAACGACTATTATTGGGTTTTAGCAGCACCCAACTTTGATTGAGTCTTTTTGTAAGGCTTAGTTTATCAATTGTTGATGTTAAATCTAGATTTAATATTTGAGGTAATTCGAATATTGATTTACACAAAAGAATTTATCTTGTATTTGATGGATTATTGAAAATTTTAAATTAGTTGTTCTTTCAAGGTTTGAGGGTGTTACACTTCTCGTCGTAGATAACGGAGATCGAAGTTCAAGGGGGAGTCAGAGACAAGGGTGTGGTGGCAGTGTGTCCTAGTGGTGTACCCTGGTGGTGGTCGGATGCAGATCTGGTCACTTGGAGGTTGATGGAGGTAGCGCCGGCCATGGAGGTTGATGTAGGCATCGGCCATGGAGGTTGATGTAGGCGCTGATGATGGAAGTGGCATCAAAGATTTGGGAAGAAGACGACAAGACTCAATCTAGGGGCCTTCTTGATTCCTAAACCCTGATATACATGTGTGTGTGTGTGTGTGTGTTTAATAATATCATATAATAGTTAAAGACGAATTAAAAAAGGAAAAAAATTAAAAGACCAATTTACCCTCATAGTTAACGGATACATTAGATGGACATAGAGGGATAGACCAAATGCAATACAAATTGCATAAATGGAGGTTTCTTTTGTAATAAAATGAAGATAACGGACTAATTCTGTAACAAACCTTTGGGATCAAATCTATAATTTACTCTATTTTGATATTAAGTTGTTTTTCTAAAAGAAAAAAGAGGTAAAGGACTAAATTGCCCTCGTGTAAAAGACACATGCCTTAACTTAAATGGACCTTATTTTACAATGTTAACTTAAAGAATCGTGGGTGTTATGAAAATGAAAAATTATGAGCCACCAATCTGATGGTGCGTTTAAGGAATCATATTCAAATTTTGAACAAACCACATAGTCCTTCAATGTAATTCACTTTTAGGAGGCGTTTGATTCGCAAAATATTTTTTGAATGAATAGAATATGTAAAGGAATTGGAATCTGGAAGGAATTGGAATCTGGAAGGAATTGGAATGGAATGTTATCAGATATGACCAAATGTTTCGTTGGCAAAAAAATAAAATGTAATCTGCCAAATGAATTGGAATCTGTTTGTTTGGTTTACAAAGGAAATGGAATGGAACAAAGAAAAATGACAATAACACCCATTGATTTTTTTTTAAGTATAAATAATATTAAATTCACATTTAATTTGAAAAAAATATGTAAACTACCATTTATAAAATAATATATAAACATAAAATGTGTTAAAAATTGAAATAATAATAACCGAACTCATTCATACACCTTACCAAATCAAATACATATATAATATTGTTACCAAACTGTTCTGACACATGGTTAGAGGTTGCCAAACCATAACAATCAAGCAATAAGTACTAAAAATATTGTACATACACATTCGGAGACTGATCATTAGTCTAACATAAACCAAAGTTATTATTTTCAAAGTAAACCGATCGTTGGTCCAACATAAACTGACCCCAAAAAAATATCAAATCATGAACGAAAATCATATCAGTACCCCAAATCGTATCAAAAGCATATCAGTAAACCAAATCATAAAACCTAATCATGAACAAAAATCGTACACAAAAACCATATCAGTAATCCAAATCATGAAGCCCATCTAGATCGACTTCAAAATCATACACAAAAACCATTTCTAGAACCCTAGTCAATAACAAAATTGTTAGAAAAATCATGAAGGAGAGCATTCATACTAGCAAAACCGTAAGCAAAAAACCCGAGAGCTCTTGGGGTTTTATGTTTTTATGAGGGCATTTTTGTTATCTTAAAGATACTGATTGGAATGAAATTCAATTCTATCTTTTATGAAAGAATGATGAAACCCATGGTTGAGGGATTAGGAGTCCAATTCCATTTTACGGGTAAACCAAACGTCAGAATGGAATTTGGTCTTAACCATTCCAATTCCATCAGATTCCATCAAGGAACCAAACTCCCCGTTAGGGTTACCTTAAGTGAATATAAATTGATAAATTTTTATCTTGTTCCACCAATTTATTGGAACAAAAAGAAAACTTTATATCAAATCTGGTCCCACACAATCCCCGTCCCATATCACATCAAACATGAAAGAGTTTTGTCATGTCTCATGTCACACCAAATATGGAACAAAACATTTTATTATGTTTTTTCATGTCTAATCTAAACAAACAATCGTAATCATTGCATACGTTAAAATTTGGTTCTCAAAATAAAAATTAACACACAGTTAGTTACATTTTGATGTAATTTTCTTTTTATATCAAATTTTAACACGTTTCTATATTTATATATGATTGTATCAATAAGAGAATTATAAACGTAGACAAAAGCATCAACATTGCACGTAAGTCACCTTTGTCCTAGCATCATATACAATACGATTCTATAAATGATATAATAAAAAGATGATATGAATTCTAGACGATATATTTTCAACATCCCCCACTTAATAATCCCAAAATATGTTGCAAAAACCCCTTTTAAGAACTAGCAAACACTTTTTCTTCCATCCATACCAAAAATAAATCATTTTCTGCTCCATGAAAAGCAGCCACAACCCTGAGCCATCAAGGAACAAACCAGTAAGAAACCAAGAACGCAGACGTTTTAGTGCACCACGCCCAATTCTATGGGTCTCTGAAGATTACAGCTAGTAAAATCCTCACGAAAAACCTCGAACCATTTGGCTGGTTAAGGTGATCCGATCCGATCCTCAATGTAGACAGTTGGTAATTAGGATCCTTATATGTTGGCCAATCCTAGTAATAATTCAGGTGGCAATATCCTCTAACTTAGGGGTGTTAAAGATTCTAAGTTTAAAACCAACTACTAGAGCTTGAGTCAAACTCGAAGATAAAATTAAGCTCGTTTAATTTAGAGCCAAGCTTCATGACACCAATGTCCAACCCGGCTTGTTCAAAAGCTCAATTTAATTTTTTGAGCCAAGCCGAGACATTTGAGCATACATGTTTTCGAGCCAAACATCTTCATAAACCATTAAATTAAATTATAACAATTATCGAGCCCAAGCCAATAAACGAGTTAATTGACCTCAAATTTGAGCCCATAAACGAGCTTGTAAAGCTTGAACTTTAGGCATAACTCAAATTTGTTAAACGGGCATCAAGCTCGAGCTTGAACATTGAAAAAATATTTGAAAAAAGTTTTGAAGCTCAAGCCTGATATTTCTTTCTTAAGCCAAGCTTGAACCACCTGCTACTCGACTCGACTCGGGTTGTTAACGCTCCTACTATAAATCAACAAGACTACTAGCATAATATAAGAGATGTTCAAATGGAAGAAATCCACGGACCTTTGTGTTGTCATTGCCATGCCGGTTTTGACCATAAAAATTAGCATTCTCAATTGTTATCATTGGCGACTTGGCTCCTCCATTGTGTCTATCCTCCCTTGCTTTGTTGAAGAGTTGAGTGTAACCTTCACCTGCTGTAGGATCATTATCATCCCAATCACCAAATTTCGGAATTGCAGGGCCATCATCTACCTGCCAATATATTTTCTATGTTATTACAATTTGCTAAGAATAAAGCCCTCAGCAGATCATCTTTTGTGCTCCACCATCTCTCTAGATCTTTTTTCCTTTATATAATAATATCTTTTTTTCATAATATATTGATTGTTTCCTAATATAAAGCTGATCATAATTAATGAACTCTAATAATCTTTGATACATATTCAAAGCATAATAAATGAACCTTCATTATTTCCATAAATATACTAATTGATTGGTTTGTAACTTTTGCAAGAAGGGTAAGAAGGGATCTCCACCTTTGGATCAATCCTAATTGAAGAGTTCCACTAGATCAACACTAATGAGAAGCACCAGATCAATTCCCTTCTAAAGCGCAATTCATGGGTTGGTTTAAGATTAAAAGTGATCAAGGGTCCAAATCCCTTGTGCACTTCTCACTTGACTCCTATTCTCATACGATCCTTCGTCTCTCTCTCTCTCTCTCTCTCTCTCTATATATATATATATATATATATATATATCTATGGTTAGGTTTCGGTAACAAGGAGAATTAAGGTGAGAAGTAAGAAGGGATTTCCACCCTTGAATGCACATTAGGATGAGATGCACCAAGATGAGATCATCGGATCAAAACCCATAGCAAACGATATTAATGGGTGAGTTTGAGATTAAAGGTGATCAAAGGTCCAGATGCCTTCTTAAGCTTCTCATCTTTAACTCTCCTTCTCACACAATCCTTCGCCTATATAGCAAATACTCAATACACACTCCAAACCTTTGGTAGAGCTTGAATCCATGACCTCCACGGAGGCTGGCTCTACCCGGATACCGCTGAGCCAATTACCTTTGGTTCTCTCAGGATCTTGCAGGCAACTTTATGACTAATGCATTATGTATTAGCAATGGGGTCTTTGCTACCAACAGTAATTCTGATAGATATTTGAAATTCTGATAATCTATCTAAATAGCTTATAAATACTTCATATGCTTGCAGATTATATTGGTTTTTCCATATACTGAATACTCTTCTACCATTTGTCATAGGCCTAATGGATGAACCAGGCAAATCTATGTGTGTGAATTCTTTATTATAATTTAAGCAGCATGTATTCTTTTGAGAACTTACAGTTTCTTCACCACGAGTAACTTGTTTCAATCGAGATCTTCCAGGAGTTGAAGAAGCTGCACCATGGCTACTTTCTGAAGAAACCTTTCTATCCCACATTGGTGAAGAACCTGCGCTACCCCTGTTCCCAACTCTGGCTTGTGGATGTGGATGCATTGGTGAGTTATCAATGCTCTGATCTGAACCAACACTCTGTCTTGTGGTCCGTATAGGGCGTGTAGGAGAATCGCTCGACTTTATCAGGTCAATTTCTTCCCTGCTCACATGAGTCACCAGTTTTGTTTTTGATGCACCCTTTGGTCTATCCGGTTCAAACTTTGTTGAATCACCACTCTTAACCTCAGTTTCATCTTGAGCCTGAAACGGAGGATCATTGTCGGAAGAAGGGTCAGGAATTTGTGGTTTCATCTTTCCATTTCGATCTTTCTTTGCCTTCTAAAAGTAGGAAGTGTAAGGAACATCTTCTTCGCTTTCCCAGTTCCCAAATTTGGGAACTTGTGGGCATAGCTGGAGGATTGAGGAACAACAAGAAATGCAAAATCGGACACATCACCATTACATTCTTTTCGTCCACTTTTAACCAAATTAACATAACTCAAAACTACGGTGGCCACGATCAACATTTTCCCCACCAAAAATGTTTTTACTCGTGTAGTCACCCAGTTTGATCAAAATCAGTTAAAAATGATGTAACTGATGGCATTATGAGAGTATTCTAAATGATAAATCTTTTTGTATGATGCAACTTGACATGTCTAATCCCTTTTGCTGTTTCAAACCTTAGATGAGAAGCAATCCACAATCAGGAAATCAAACACACAATATTGATATGTTTAGGATCTTCAAAGAATGAGACTGAAAAAAAAAATGGATTCGCAAACCCCAAGGGGAGTCGAAATCAGACTCGATGTCCAACCACACAGACTTCACAAGTCCACAACCATACAAATTCAAAGGTTTATGCCATCCTTACCATCAAGATAGAGCTCAACTCTGAACTCATAGTTCCTGATTACAAGAGGAAGACAAATGACAAAATCCAACAGAAAGTGAGAGAGAGAAAGAGTGATGCTTAGATTTGTCGGTGTAATCATCTTGTTACTGGTAGGCTGCTGAAGGGAAGAAGGATGAGTTAGGATGGTTTGCCGTTAAACCATGAAAGCAAATACCGATAAACCACATCCACAAACCCTTGAAACCCTAAACAAAAACCTAACGAGTATTGAAGTTCATGAACAGTATCAAATCCTCAAGAAATTGCAAAATGTCGGTAATCCAATCATCATTAACATTGTTACAAACATGAAATAAGCAATAAACACCATCAATTTCCAAAGAAAAATGCTAAATTCCCTAAGCCAAACCCTAGACTTATCAAAAACACAAAGTGTACAATTCATCAAGATAATCAGAAATATGAATAAGATTAGATGAAGAAATATGAACTTACTGCCATGATTCGTGTAGGTTGAACGAATACCCGCCGTGGGTATGATCCAAAGAAGTCGGATATTTTATTTCATAAATGGCCAACGCCCAAGCAGAGGCGATGACTGGTTGACTGGCGCCACCGGTCATCTAAGACTTGTTTTTATGGATATGGCGAGGAAGACCAACCGTTGACGACGCTGGAGATTGAGTTGGCTACCGATAATTCGTCCGACTGCGTCACAGTCAGCGGTCATCACCATCCCTTCAAGTTCAACCTTCCAGACGTTTTACTTTTTCTTTTTTTCTAAATTAAAGCGTTTTATAATTTAATTTGTCATGTTTTATTTAATTATCGAAAACTAATGTTTGACCTTTTTTTTCTTTCATCAATCTCGTTTGAACATCCAAAACCTTACCAATACATATTGGAGACGAATATATATATATATAGCTTCATGTGTCATATCCTATACAATACATATTGGAGACGAATCTATAGGAAAACGACCCCCCAAAGACAGACATAATATATCATGAAGAAGGTAATCGTTAACAACCATAATATATCCTGAAGAAGGTAATGGCTAGCAACCATCGTTAGAGGTGAGTAACCGTAACTGAAAACTGGAATTAAACCGGATCACGTTGGTTACAAAGAGACCGATTATTTACGGTCAATTCTTATAAGTTGAGCAAATTTGGCAGGCCACCAACATGTTATAACGGGAAAAACCTTGGTTTATCCACCTTTAATACAAAGTTTCAAATACTGAAACAATTGGATCGCTTGTTTTAAATCCTTGATAGAACTGACAGAGGATTCCTTTACCACTCCTTTTTCTAATATATCAATATATTATTTCGGTATTCTTAACCAAATGCTTACTCTGATAAGCGTTTACCAAGTCACATTATCTAACCGAATGAATATATTAAGGACCAAAAATCTTACCCGGTAAGAGCGAGACAAGAACCAACAATCTTACCCGGTAAGAGCGAGACAAGAACCAACAGTCTTACCCGGTAAGTAAGAGCAACGACTCTTACCATGGTAAGCGATTACCTGATAAATTGTTGCATGCAATATCGTTTTGGTGGACTAGAATTTTACCCAATAAGTAAATAATAGTGCTAAATTTTACGGGTAAGCACTTACCAGGTAAGTATTTGGTAAGCGGCCACTAAGTAATATTAGAAAACATATGTGCATAATTAAGTATATATATATATATATATATATATATATATATATATATACTAGAAGGGTACTCGTGCAATGCATCAAGACACATTTTCATTTCATTGTTTCGTTTTTATTTTTTATCCATATCGATATAATACGATTTTATGTGTTTGAAAAATAGATAATGTTTCTATTTTTTAATAAAATATAAATTTAAAAATATCATATAAAATTTGCAAAAAATATTTCAATATTAGTATCAAATTAACTATTTAAAAGTTCTTTTTTGTGTATTTTTTTAATTCAGAATTTTTATTATAATTTAATTTAACGTAACAAACTATCTTAATTTAGGTATAATAATATATTTTTTATAAAGATAATAATTAAGTATTCTGTTAGAACTCAATAATTATCCTAATTATATTTTAGATTTTTTATATTTTAAAATAAGATGTTTACCCTCTATTTGATTATGTTTATCCACAATTAATTATACGAATTCAAATATAGAGATTTCATAAGTTGTACATATGCATAATTTACTTGTAATCTTGAATTTTAAGTAATATGCATCAAATAAACGGTATTTTATACATAAAAAATTGTTTTTAAGAGTTTTTGTCAAATGTTTTATAATATAGTGTATATATATATATATATATATATATATATATATATAGATTTACAGAAAATAAGTTACATCTTGAAGAACATTATGGCTCCTAAGGCTTGATGCAACCGCTACACTCCGCCATTTATAACCTTTGTTTCAGCAAAGAAAAAAGTAGTGGCCTTCTCAAACTAAATGGAACACAAGAAATACCGTCAAGAGTAGGATGAAGATACAAGAAATGACTCAAACAGGCATACAGTTTCTGGGATGAAAAAAGCAAGGATTTTTTTAGTATTTTACAATCGCTCACTATCAAAACAATTTGTATACAAAGCTGAAAGTGTTGCAGATGACACAAATACTTGACAAATGGCGTAGTCGTGATCCGCAAAAGCGCCAACATTGGGTTTGATGGCTGACAAGATCTCATAAAACAGAGTAGTAGCAGCAGCATCCATCAACCATGCAGAGGTTTAATCTTTTTTGCAGAATCAATTATGTTTTGGTTCATTTCTGGGTGTTTGACATTTGATAGTTTCTGGAGTTGATTATAAGCCTCGGTTGAACAAAAATCAGTTGGGTCATCCGAGTTAAGGGCAAATATAACTTCATTCACATCCTCTTCAAGCTGAAGGTAGAAGAGTTTGTTGAATACCTGAAACAAGAAAAGGTTGACCATAAACAGCATGCGAGTTAAGGCACCCATAGTGGGTGTTATTCGGTACACCAACACCAAAATGGTGTGAAGATTGGTGTCTAGTTGATGCGAAATCGTGTCAAAATGGGACTTGGTGTTGGGTTCGAGATGTTCTTAAGGGGTCATTTAGAAGAAGTTACACCTTGCATATGATCAAGTTGTTATCATTTTTCTATAAAATAAAGTTGGTCCGATCAATCAGATATCCCGTGGACTAGTGGTATGTAGTTTTAAGTGGGAACAATAAGCCTACATTGGACTCTTACCCTTTTCATTCTTGATACAACCATTTCCTTGATTGCTGACGAACGCGATACCAGGTTAATAACGAAGAGACCTTCCTTGGACAGGGAAATTTTAACAGTGTTAAGAAAAGACTCTTCAATAAAGTCTGCAGCAGGACAGGTCATTCCAGAGCTGCATAAAAAAGAGCGGAAGATAACGATAGAACACACATAAAGTTAAACCACGAAAAGAGGTAAAAACATATTCTCGCATTATCATAGAAATTCCCATTAAAGAGGGTATGCTAACCTCGAGTCTGGAGAGTCGACATCTACTATGAGAATGTCCAATTTGTCAACGCCTACACCTTCCGTTTTAAGTTCGGCATCACTCTCATCAGCATTAGGAACTGCACCAGCTACTGTAGTGKTGGCAACATCTCCCACAAATTTGACTCCGTCAGTGACATGTACCTGATTTGTTAAACGGGGAAAAAAAAAGTTGAAATCGGATTATTGTTAATGCACGGTATCATGGACAGAAAAGAACTTCCGATATCTTATTGTCTTTGCCAATGAAAGGATGCAATTGTCTGGGGAAGGTACTATTTATAGCATTGAACAGCAATATAGAAAAGATTAAGGAATAAAGTCAAATCTGAGCCAGATGAAGAGACAATATGTCTCAAGAGCAACATCAATCGACTAAAAAATAAAGTCAAATCGGGTACAGTTAGCCAACTGAAGGTTCAAAATCTATTTGAACATATATTTCCTTCTAGAGAAGTCAGTGGTATAAAAATAAATGCACTACAAAATTCTAGCAGGTATGAGTAGAGACACACCCTCAAAACTGCGATGGTTCTGTGGTACAATTACTCAAAGTAGAACAATCAAGTAAATAGGTGATGACAATTGGTCAATTACCTTTAAACGTTCATCTTCTCTGAAACCAAAATAGTCCCGAGCAAGTTCCACAACTACTGGATCTAACTCTGCCGCCTGAAGAATCAGAAGTACCCAAGTGGATGATTATAAGCCATGTATTACAAGAAGTTTTGTCCCAACCCTTTGTCTAGACAAGTAATTTGGCTTAGCCCTTCAAATTACCTCAACATGGAGAAATGGAATGCATTCATGGAGAAACATGGGAAGTAGCCCAGCACCAAGACCAATTACCACTGCCCTAACCTGGAATGTAGGTAAATTATGTTTTAGCTGTATAAATTAAAACCATAGTCGTCAAAGATAATTCGACTCCATATGTGATACAAGATTACAACTTCCTAGTATTGGACATGTATCCAAAAGCGGGAGCACTAATTCGCTTTTCATTTGTGCACATAAGTAAACAACCACCATAAGTATTACCTCAAAATTGAACAAGAGAACAAAAGAACAAGGATCAGAATTATCGTAGCATGAAGAACTAGAATAGAAAATCAACTAATAACAATATCTGCTTATAAGATGAAAATACATATAAAAATTTACATGATAGGAACAGAACCGAAATACTTCAATTTGGAAAAGGTAAATGCAAGAGTTCTTACTGTTCTTCCAGATGATGCCACTCTTTCCAGGTACGAAGAGATCAACATAAATCCAGATATTATCCCAGAATGATAAGAACTTGCTAAGTAGCCATGATCAACATTCAGATAGTTGCTTGCATCTGATACATATAATGTAAACCCAAGGGAAAATCAGAGCCAAACAGATATGGAGTAGAATAGGGAGATGCAAAATAAGCAGACGTTAAGCAGCAGCAACAGCCAAGAAAAAAAGGGATGCCTACCATCTACTAGTGACACGTGAGAATCGGTTTTTTTCTGGCTTCCTTTTTTCTTTGTTTTAGAAGAAGAATGGGATTTCTTATTTCCTTTTTCACATACAGTTTTTTGAGATCCTTCACTTGTTAGCAAAGCTTCAGACTGTATCAAGCCTTCTGATCTTTCAAAAGTTAAGCGGCGAAATACAAGGTCCTTGGAGAGGGATAGATGACCAAGTTCGCCATCAACTTTTTCGTATACCACATCATCAACAATTATTGGACCAGTCAGCGCAGATGTGACCTACGAAACAAAACCAAGTATCATGACTTACAGCACAAGAAATATAATATGAAGCAACATAACGCTCTAAAGTGGACTATTTACGGGGGAGGATCCAAAACCTGGTGAACAACTTTTCGCTGCTTGATCCCATCACTTGCTGCCATGAATCTATACAAATTTCATCCAGATAGAAGCATATCAGTATTCAGTAGAGAGATTCTCAAAAGAAAAGCTGAAAACACTTAACGTGAAAAGCTCATAACTGAACGCACGCAAAATATGGTACCACTTGCAAAATGTAAGATATTTCATGGTAAGTGGACTTTTTGGAGTACGGTTCGTATCATATTGTCAAGCTTTTTTTCGGTTCACTTCTGACCAAAATAATTTTTCATGACTCAAAGATATATATAAGGATTTGAACGCCCTAAAACTTGTATCAAAGTCGTCCAGACACAGTGGAGTTAGTATAGAAATTTGAAAATGAAGATAGATACAATTGATGCAAGCTTTACAAACTTGTATATAGTCCCAATGGAGTGTTGTAAAATGTGAGTGACAGAAAGCCTAAGTACAACCTCTATAGAAACATCCTACAAGGGGAACGACAATCATACACCTTTTAGACCCTAAAGTGGTATTCATGTACATGGTGATCATGCTCTTTCATACTCCCTTAAACCTCTTAGTGTCTTCCTTAAGGTGGTATAAAGATTCAAAAGTTCGAGCATTAACATAATTATATTAAAAGTAACCTTTTGGTTTATCGTTTGATATGATAGTCAATATTTGAGTAGGCTTTTGCATCAATTTTGGGACCTTAGGAGTTCTCATCCAGTCATCCTTAAACATTAGAGGTATAAAAAGCTCAAGGCACTTCATATGGGATGATCTAAAGGGAAAAGATGACAATTTGAGATGTTGAGGGCAAGGAGCATCATAAAGCGCTGAAAGGGGCAAGGTAAAATTTAATAAATGAATCAAACCAAAGATGGGAAAGACTTGCATGTGAAGTGTAAACTATGTCAGAGGACATAAAGCCTGCTCTCTTTGCCAAGAAAGTAATCCAAACAAAGATCTTGAAAATAGTTTCAATTTGCATCGAGGTTTGACATTAAAAGGAAGTACAATTACTAAAAAAACATACGGAATTTGAGCTGCATCCTCAATTTTAGCAGGTGCCAGTTGTTTAACAAGCGGAGAAAGATCCTTCTGAGAAAAGGAAAAAAAAAAGAGAAACGATTCATTCGGTTTATAGTCATCAATAGACAAGTTATATATGTGCCCTAACCATTAATCATAAAACAAAGACTCACCTGTATATCCTCACTGCTGGCACCAGTATGGCTGGCATCTAGGAAAACCTGAAATGAATGCATAGTGATTAATTCAGATGCTACAACTTGATTATTTTATAGACAAGCTGTGTGGTTGCAAATTGCAAAATAGCTACCATTATCAGTCGCGCGGACTTTGAACTCTCAACAACCATCCATTGTCCTTCTTCTGAAGAGAAGAGCCATTCATGAGCCCGAGTCTGAAATCTATAATCTAGTTACACAATTTATAATAAAAAAATACATGACTGATTGCTGTTTTTGAAATGGTATGATCTAAAAAAACAAATAGAGTTTTGAAATTTTTAGTGAAAACTAATCTGTATCAAGTCAAGGGAGATGACGGTCCATAACAATTGAATAACTCTGCAGTTCATATACTGATTCTAAATAATCCAAAAGAAATCTTTTGGTTATGTAGTCAAAAGGAAGGATAACCAAATTTTTCTCTCACAACTAGCTTTAATAGTCATCTCGCAAGTATTACCTTAAATATGTATTTTTTCGGGATGTATAAAATGTAAGCAAATCAAAGGAAAGACTACCTTGGGTACAAGAAAAACCCCACAATGATATAAGAACTCATCAGCATTTTGCTGAGCATCTAGAAGTACAGTTTTGTAGCAGAAGCGGGACTGTCCAGGTTCACCTAAAGTGAGCTGTACCCAACGACCCGGGCTAAGCTCTGATAGATCACCTTTGACTCCTATTTTCAGGTCTTCAAGTGAGTATAGTATATCATTATCACTGGAGCACTTTGTTCGAATTTTGTTCTCTGCTTCAAGTGCTTCGAATATTCCACGAGCCTAAAAATATATGGGCAATTATACATGTGAAGTTGCAATAACATCAAAATGGTAATGAAATATACTCATATGTCCCAAAGAAAGAGAACTATAAAGCTGATAGATCCCTGTACCTGATCACCACTATCAAGTGTATCATGATCAAAAGACGTTGATATTGTCTGTATGGTAGTGGGACTTGCTTTCTCAGCAACCACCATATAAGTTCTTAAACTTGATCTTTTAGATGGTTTCTGAGGCAGTACATGAATACTGATCTTCCATCCGTACCGGAATTTGGGGAAGAGCATCCCTGAAAAGATACATGGAAAGAATGTGTGGTTAGCACAACCACAAAGTGATAAAAGCATCTCATGTTTCTCCAGAGATAAAAGAGCCCATCTAAATTGTCCCAATGTTTTCTTTGAACTGAAGAAAGTTCGTGAAATCATAAAATCCAACTTCAAAAGAAAATCTGTGAAAATACCTAAAACATGAGATTCTCCAAGGGTTAGACAAATAAATTTGCCCCCTTCTTTCAGAACTCTTTTTACCTGGCAATATTATAAGTTAGGGACATCTTGCTTCTAAAGATGCACAGCAAACAAAAAAATATTATTTGTAAACTATGCTAAAAAATTGAGTCCAACAAACCTCTGATACATATTGATTCCCTAGCATTGGGCCGAGCTCAGGCTCCATTAGAGCATCTAATCCTCCCTTATCAAGAATGGCGTCAAATAACTTATCTGCAAACTGGAAAGCAACAGCAATCAGAGAAAAGAGGGTTGATAAAAGTAAAACAAAGTTTTTGAACAATAATAAAAGAACCAAACACCTTAATAAGTGGATCAGCTATTGGCAAGCCATGTCTTTAAGTACACATTATGTGTGTGCGTGTGTGCCCAATTCCATATTCTGGACTTGCCTTTATGTTTTTTTAGTTGCATGAAATTTTATCCAATTTAGTTTTAGTTTTACTTGTATCATGATGTCCTGGCCAACTTCCTTTATCAGTGACAAATACAGAAAATAACACTTTCCCTACTTGTTTAGACAAATCCCATATTCATGCAGTTTATGGCCCTTGCATCCATATATTTTACGTTTTCAATTCTAGTTCTACACCAAATTGTTAACACTATCTGCTTCTGATGTACCCTAACCTTGCAACTTGCTGACGAGAGGAATGTATGAATAGAAGTTCTCAAGTTCTCAATATAAAATTTAGCATACTCTCAGGTCAGAAATAAATAAAATTAAAGGACTTTGTTTTAATTATTTTTTAATGAACTAAAATACTTTTGAGTTGCCGGATTTTTTGAATAAACTAGTCAAAAGGACCAAATCGAAACAAAAGGTAACTACAAAGTGGTTATCATAAAAACCGAAAGCGTAGTTTACTTCTAAAAAATTAAACCAACAACTAAGCATGCCAAAGAAACAACAAACCCATGTGGCTTTTAACGAAATCTGAACAAAAAAGAGGTCCAAAGAAACAACCCTCATGATATTGAACAACCCCAAAGGGGACCTTAGGGGGCTCTTCGAGATCAGGCAAGCTATTCAACCTATTTAAATAGAAAGTAAACCTATCTGGTAAATAACTTTTTATGCTTTCAACACAAACATATACCCAACCTCCATTTATATTAGTTATGTATCATGTACTTGGACGCTAATTGGAATGCTTACAAAAATACGACCATTCCAACAACTATTTTTAGCTAAAAATTAAGTTACTTTGACATAAATAGATACGTTACCAACACAATAGAGTTTTTAAGTACATCAACCAATACGCCAAAACAGGACCAGAGGAAAGAAGCGGAAAAACAGAATACACGCACTCTCTAGGTGTTTGTGTGTGTGGCAATTGTTAACTCAATAATGATGATCAAAGTAAAAATCGGAAGAAACGAAATACCTGCATACTAGTCATATCCATGACCCTCCACCGCATACCAGGACGAGAACGCACGTTCCGCCTCAACATATCCCCAATCACAACTTTAGAAAAATCAATATTGGTGATATAACGGAATCCGGCATCGTATAGTTGTTCAGAAAGCCGAGAATTGCCGCAACCAGGTACAAGAATCTGAACCTCCGATGTTTCTCCATTGACTTGTGGTAGTTCGGAAAGCTGTGTAAGAAGGACGTCGCGGAGCTGAGGCCACTCGGCGTACCATTCGAATGAGTCGTCGGTGCCTCTGATACTGAAGAATTTGTCCCAATTTTCTTTGCTGGTGAAATCCTCGAGGGTGCTTAGAAGTTCTGCTTCTGCTTGTTGCCCTTTCTTCTGCTTCCCCATTTCTCTCGACCTCCGTCACTGTATGTGAATTTCAGGTTTCTCGAGGGTTTTAGGCCAATTGCTCGACCCGGTTACCATTTCTTCTTTTGGGCCGGGTATTGCCTGTTTTATCCGGATTCAGAGTATTCATACAAAAAAAATTTAAAAATCATTTTTTATTTATGAAATAATGTTTATTGATTCATGTTACTTAAAATTCAAGGTTATAAAAATTATACATAATTATAATTTATTAAAGCTTTATGTTTAAATTCGTATAACCAACTGCAGATAAACATAATCAAAAATCTCATTTTAAATATAAAAAAACATAAAATATAATTATGATAATCATTGATACCTAACAAAATACTCAATTATTATATTTATAAAAAGTTATTAATTAAACCATAAATAAAAATATGAATTACAGAAATACACAAAAAAAATAGTCAGTTTGATACCAATATAAATATTTTTTTCAATTTTTTATGATATATCTTATATTTATATTTTATTCAAAAATAAAAACATTATCGTTTTCTCAAAATCACTTAAAACTATATTATAATATCGACTGAGACAAAACAAATAATATGAAATATTAAAATCTAGATGTATCTCGCTACATTATACGAGTACCTTTCAAGTTCATGTTAAATCATTTAGCTCCGGCCCAACCAATCAAACTCGACCTAAGGGGTTGTTCGGTTGCGGCTTAATAGACTGTATAAGCTATATGGCTTTTTCGCACAGCCATATCTAGTTGTTCGGTGTGGGCTTATTCAGTCAGCCCATAGCTGAACCACTCAACTACAAAATGAATATCCTTTGTATTCAGCTGGTAACTTTCCTCAACTACCCCTCTCCGTAGCTACTCCTCCCTCAACACAATCGCCTCCATCCTTAAATAGAAAAAAAAAACAAATCCATAGGGTGAAACCTTTCAAACAAATCGATATCCTCCAAACTCCAAAAGTCTTCATCCATGGAAACCATCATCGTACTCTGCCTCACCACTCATTGATTGTCGCCTCCTTCTCCTCATCTGCTCTGACCTACAATATCATCGCCCATCAGCAGCCCGATGGAGGCGATGAGAGCGACTGTGTTTTTTCTGCTCCTCATCTGTGTTTTTCTTCTGCTCCGACTGTCACCTGTGTTTTTTCCGAGTGAATGTAAAAAAAATCAAAATAAACGGAGAAGACGATGAGTAGATGAGAGCGACGAAGTGAGCGACCGATTAAGGTTTCTTCTTCACGCTTGCTGAGTTGCTATCTGAACCAGCGACGTCCGATTAGATTTAGAAAACGTGAGACGGTGAGTCAGTAAGGTGATGACTGAGAACCGAGTGTGAGTTCGTGAAATTAAAGAGGTTGGATTGGATTTGGATACTTGGATTGAAAACAAATTAAAGAGGTTGGATTGGATTTGGATACTTGGATTTGGTATTTGGATTTGGATTTGGATTTGGATTGGATTTGATTGGATTGAAAAACCATTATAGATTTAGAAAACCCCCATTTTTGACATTGGGTCTGAAGGGTAAAATGATCATTTTTGATATTCAGACTGTTTATTCAGCACAACAACCGAACAACAATTTATCTGTTAATATACAGACAATCATATCAATACAGACAGCTATATCCAAACAGGTCTTGACAGAAAACAAACCGAACAGCCCATGTTGTTTACCTTTTACTTTTAGGACCCTTTGCTTACCTATTAATACAATTGCCATACAAAAACTCTTTTGAAGTCTTAATTCATTATTGAAAAATTTATGTGTTAGTGTGAGTGTGAGCAAAAAGATTTTAATATCTTTAGTTTTATTAATTTAACAAACATATCTTATTTTTATTATTAATCAGCTCAGCTTATTTGAGCGTAATTATAATTATATTTGAGCGTAATCACTCAAACAATGAATATATAAAAGAATCAGCCTTGCTCCATTAGATATGTAAACGTTGGAAAATGTCGTTGATGAAAGGATCAATTATATCATCATCTGACTTGAAGATAGTCGATCATAATGAATAATTAAAACTCATTTCAATAAGTGTGCCGTTAAAATCCCTTTCATGAGTAATATTTTGAGAGGTTAATTGAAAAGCAAAATGAGATGATAGATGAAGACTTTCTTTTTCATCAACTTTTTATCAAGATGACAAACTTTCGTTATTTTGGTGGTCCCAACGTTTGAATGTGTTGGTCTCAATCATCTAATTTGTAAATAATTTATTTAGTATTCGACGAAACACTAGAAAGAAAATTCTTAATACTTGTCTTATAGTGAGTATATCTGATGAACAACAGTCATTGGATGTAACTCAAAAGTATTGACATCCAAACCTTAATAACTCATAAGGATTAAGGCTTCGGATGTTGATCACCCATCGGATCCTTGGCTTATATAAAATTGTGAAGATCAACTCTTTGATTTGATGATTCTCCATCCGATTTGGAGAATTTGATTGACCCCTCATTTTAGATCATTCCATCTTGAGTTTCTAGAAGCCATGTTTCATACCAAGTGATTTTGGAATATGATGAATCCACTTGATAAATATTTTATAGCTGGAATCCGATGTATACTTATATTTTGGAAAAGAAATAGATAGGATTTTTACTTGTAAAGGTATTGTAACTATCTGTATTGATCCAAGAACGAAAAACCTTCAACATAATCGAAGACTAGTTGAAGTGAGGTCAAAATCACCACCAAAGTGAATTGGTTTGTCATCTAGCCAAAAGGAAGATCAGTACAAGATGAAGTCAACTAGTAGTCTGACAAATACTACTACTGACAAACCGGATTTGGAGTTCAAACTTGTGCAGCAAGTTTAGGTCACCAACTCATCCAACACTTACTTTAGTATGGGAACATGCGCAACATGTCAGTCAAAGTAAGTTCTAAACACTATTTTATTAGTGTCATACTTTCTTTATTGTTCCATCGGCATACAAAAAGAATGGGATAGAACAAAAAGTGTCAACATCAACTATAAAGGCTGAAATGAATAATACATGCATGTATAGATTAGCACATCAGACGAATACACACGTTAAAGTTGGACAGTAACATTTAATGCAATGGTGGCTCTAAAAGGGCACCGTGTCTTTCATTGTTACTCACCCCGTTTTTGTTAAATTTAAGCTAGACTTAGTTTATATATACTTATTTATATGTTTATGGTAATTACGGTAGTTACTTAACCGTTTCCTATATGAAGGGTTACAACGGTTGGTAAACTATATATATATATGTGTGTCAGAGTATGTTTTCAGTGAGTTGTTGATGACTTAAGAAATAAGAATATTGTGTTTAGTCTCAATCATTGTTCAACAGTTTTGACAGAACTTCTATGTAATAGTTTCTTAAGCAAAATCGGCATTAATACCTGAAGAACTATCTTAGTCATTCAAACCTGAAAAAAGTACATTATTCTCTCGCTATTTCAACGTGAGCAAATTGTCACCAACCAGATTGTCTAGGATCACGGGTCTTACTTTCCTAGTTTACGCAACAATTATGTAATTCTTTGTTTTAATACAAAATATATAACTAAAATGAAAATATGTTTAGGTTGTATTCACCCCCATTCTACAAACACGTCATGTGTAGGTCATTACTTTTGAGGACCAACATAACGTTCTTTTGGATTTTTGTACCTGATTGTAACTCTTATTAAACGATCAAAACATGAAAGGATTTTTGGATTTTGTAGTTTGGACGTATGGATAGCATTCGACATATATTCATACTTGATTTTGTCAATGAAGGAAAATCACAGAGGTTGGATAAAGATTGCCAATGGCAACATACAATGGGATGATGGTGTACTTCCCGGGAACCCGTAAAAAAAAAGATAAAGTGTGGTTGTATTCATGAAAGAGGATGGATAAGGAGATCGTGACAATGAGATTAACCTTAAAATTGTAAAATGAAATAATTTTTTAGTTGGGGTCATAGACAAACCGTAATCAAAACACCGAAGCCTAAAACCAATCCAATAAATGAAATTCCTATTCGGATCCACCCAATACTCGATCCAAAACCCAAATAATAAATGGATCAAATAAGTTAATAGACACACCCGAATAACAAACACGATCAGTGTCGCGTGGAAGAAAAAGAGATGGTTGTGTAATATATATTATATAAAAGGACTTGTAAACGTTACAATTGAAGATGTAATGACTTGTTTTCAAATGACGAAAACTCGTGGAGAACAATTGTAAAATGTAACTACTTATTCTTTCAATGACATGGTATCTGTTATGTGCCCCTGGTCTATGAATTTCTCAGATCCGAGACTTCCATGACTGCTTTCCTTTTTTCTTTTTGTATCTTTGATTTTAATATTTTTTATAGACTTGTTAACGTTGATTGCCACTAAACATTTCCTATATCTTTCTATCCCTTTTGCAATTTCGTGGCATTCAATGAGGCTACCTCTGTTGATGTACTAGTGCTTACATGTATTCACATGATTAGGTCGAAGCTACAAAAGTATTGTACATGACTCTTCGAACCTTCTCATATTAGCTACATGCCGTTGATGTTCAAACTTGGCTATTGCCCGATCAGATCTGGGTGCGCCTAACCCTTCCCAAACCACTTTGTCTTACCCTATGGTTTATGCAATACTTCAGGTTATCGAGACCGAGGTGTCGTAGGTTAGAGAACCAGTTTAAGACATGAACCACATAACTATAACATTTTTAGTGGCACATCAATCACGATCATATTCAAGACTCTCGGCAACCTCACCTTGATTTTCGTTCATTTTCCATACACCCTTACCCAATAATTGAGAACACCGTTTCATTCTAGCTTGTGGGTGGGTGTTTTATTATTCGTCCTTTCTTATATTGTTTGAAACTAGGGTAACCATTATACACTTAGCATTAAGCAATCGTTTGACATACTAACTACACATCACGATTTATAACCACTATATATGTTGAGCCCTAAACATTTTAAGAAATCATGGAGTAGTCACTTGTTCCCACCACTCAACTTATAATTGCACATGACGATAATCTTGACTACTATGGTCTCCTATTTTACGTTTGTCACTGCTTAAATAGACACATCATCATGGGTTAATTTGAAAATGATATTGACCTAAATATATATATAAATAATCAATCCCGTCTAAAAAATTCAGATTTTCATATATATTTAAAAAAAGGTGTATTGAGACAAAAAAATAATAATTTGAATTATGATCTTGTAATTAGTAATATGTATGTTTTTTATTTATCATTTTTAAATATTAGAAGGGTAGTCACGCAATGCAGCGAGATATATCTCGATTTTAATGTTTCGTTTTATTCTTTATCCGAAGATGTTATAATACGGTTTTTATATGGTTTTAAGAAGGGAATAATTTTTTTTATTTTTGAATAAAATGTAAATTTGAAGATATCATAAAATTTCAAAAATAAATATATCAATATTAGTATCAAATTAACTATTTAAAATGTATTGATTTTGTGTAATTTCATTAATTCA
>NC_037528.1:25456680-25509342 GCF_001531365.2 Cynara cardunculus var. scolymus | reverse complement strand
TACAATGATGTAGTAAGAAAATCACATCACTATAGTACATATGAACAGCCTACGTGGACAATGAGGTGACATGGAAACATAGTATAAATGTATAATGGGTAAATTTAAAACAAAAGGTTACCTAATGCTATAATAAGTAAATTTTTCAAAGTACAATGTCCTAATAAAAAATAGTTTGAAAGTACATTGCTGTAATAAGAAAAACTGAAAGTACAATGCTATAATAAAAAAATTTATGAAAGTAGATTGCTATTTTATACATTTTCCCTTTATAATATGGTATAGATTTATAAAGTTATACCACTTCCCATCGACCAAAAGAAACGTTGCTAAACGACATCGTATTGTTAAAGCGTTTAGACCCATCAAAATTTCCAGGTATGAATTGCAAATGCTAACCGTCGTCCCCACGGTTAATTTCCACCCTCTTCGTTTTGTATGTATGTATGCATGTATGTATGTGTGTATACATACATACATACACCATTCTATCTCTCTCTCTCTCTCTGTCCCGAGTCTCTCTCCTAATAAAACTCCTCTCCTCGTTTCTCTCATTTTCGTTTTCTCAAAACAATCCATCGGAACAGGAATCGGAGATGAAATTGAATTCAGAAAAAAAGAATTCAGATGTATATCAACTAATTTAATTTATGTTTTTCTCTTTTGCTGATTTGATTTGATAGATGAATTGGAAAAATGGCAGTTAATGAATGGATCAATGGTTATTTAGAGGCCATATTGGATAGTAAATCGTCGAATATAGAGGATAGTAGCGGCGTGAATCTTCGAGAACGTGGTCATTTTAATCCGACCAAATATTTTGTTGAAGAAGTGGTTACCGGAGTCGACGAGACTGATTTACACCGGACATGGATCAAGGTGGTTGCCACACGAAACACCAGAGAACGGAGTTCCCGTCTCGAAAACATGTGTTGGCGTATATGGCATCTTACTCGCAAGAAAAAACAGGTATATCAGATTAAGCTCCAAAACAACCCCACGAATACATATTGCCCACGAGTGTTAGACTTTCGCTTTGATATATGAAGTTTCCAACATATATTGGGAAGAAATTGTTCAAGTCTAGTTAACGTACATATGACTCCACCAATAATCTTCATCATATAATTAAGCTACAATTATATATATATATATATATATATATATATTTATTTATTTATATATTTGCATCCAATCTGCATGATTCGTTTGAAGTCTGCAGGTTTCTTGTAGAACACTTTGTATTCATCCAAAGGCTATTTGTGCACTTAAGTTTTGTTTCATTTCTAGTACATCAAAATTAGACAACATATTGTTAGAATCTTATATATGAAGGATGGAATTCTTAAAGAAATTTTGAATATAAGAAGTGCATATGTATATGTTTTCTTTTGAATGCCTCTTACAGTGAGTAAATACATTTCCAACCATGGTACTTATGGTTTTCTTTTTGTGAATTCACCATTCCATTTGCGATTACCGTTTTACAATTAACCCACAAGTTTGATGGTCAAAGTCTCTCACTCTAACATCCGTTAGTGTTCATTTTCTTCGTTTTAGGAAGCTAACGGTTAGTTTACAATAAAACTTCATGTCGGAGCCAAATAGAAAGTCTTGAATTTCTTTGAAGCTTTATATTTAGTCTAGAAAGCAGAGAATTCTCATGGTGTAAGAAATCAAATGATATACCCCCTTTCAATTATGTATTTAGGTACACGTACATTTCTATGTTTTAGTGTCTTACACTTGATGTGTTATAAGAAAGATACGATTGTTGCTCTCTTAGAAAGTTACTATTATGTATGCTTTGAAGTTATCACGAGTAGAAGTGTTAATTAGCTACTAAGGAATGAATTAACCAGTGGATTCTCTTATACTTCAAATAGTTGGAGTGGGAAGATTTACAAAGGATAGCAAAGCGAAGGTTGGAACGGGAACAAGGCCGAAGCGACGTAAGAGAGGACATGTCGGAAGACTTGTCCGAAGGGGAGAAAGTAGATATTCTTGGGGATCTTGAGAGCCCACCGAAAACTTACCAACATACAGCATCTGACATTTGGGCGGAAGATAAAAAAGAGAAGAAGCTTTACATTATCCTCATCAGGTATCACTTCAATTTACTTGGGATGTTTATTAGAACTTCCATATACTACAAATATTGGTTTTATAAGAAGTGAAATATGTTTATTTTGTAGACTGTTTTACAAGACTTGAGCTTATACAACAAAACAACTGTGTATTATATGTAAAAGTGTGTACAATAGGTTGATAAGACTCTTTTGAACGTCCTTAAGAGTGTCCTATGGTACAACTTTTGAATGGACACTTGTTTTCGCAAGAACCTTTGTCATATAATATCATATAAAAACTCTATAACCACGCTTTATTTCAAAAGTGTCTTAAAAACTTGTCCGGACGCCTAAAATGTGTTATTGAGTTATTGTAATACCTTTACATAATACATAAAATTGTTTGGTCTTATAAACCTAAGTCATGTAAAACGGTCCATTACGATATTTAGATGTATTTGGCCAATTCCGTTGTGGTGATATAGAAACGGAAATAACTTATCTTCTCAAACAGTTTGCATGGTTTGGTTCGTGGAGAAAATATGGAGCTTGGACGCGATTCTGATACCGGTGGACAGGTATAAATGAAAACGAGTTTTCCATCTTATAATCATAGTCATGAATTATTCTCCTGATGGCTTCCTTTATTTCATCTGGAATTCTAGATCAAGTATGTTGTAGAGCTTGCTCGAGCTCTTGCTAGAACGCCTGGGGTGTATAGAGTTGATCTTTTCACCCGCCAAGTGTCTTCACCTGAAGTAGATTGGAGTTACGGAGAACCCACTGAGATGCTTACAACTAATTCTGAAGATGCCGATGATGATGTTGGTGAAAGCAGTGGAGCTTATATTATAAGGATACCATTTGGCCCTCGTGACAAATACCTTCGCAAAGAATTACTTTGGCCTCATATACAAGAATTCGTAGATGGAGCACTTGCACACATTCTTAATATGTCGACAGTTTTGGGCGAACAAATTGGTGGCGGTCATCCAATTTGGCCATACGTAATTCATGGTCATTATGCAGATGCAGGAGATAGTGCAGCTATTCTTTCGGGTGCTCTAAATGTTCCCATGGTTTTAACCGGGCATTCCCTTGGTAGAAACAAGCTAGAGCAGCTTTTAAAGCAAGGCAGACAGTCAAAAGAAGATATTAATTCAACTTACAAGATTATGAAGAGGATAGAAGCAGAAGAACTTTCACTAGATGCGGCTGAACTCGTTATTACAAGCACCAGACAAGAAATTGATGAACAATGGGGATTGTATGATGGGTTCGATGTCAAACTTGAGAAAGTTTTACGTGCTCGTGCTAGACATGGTGTTAATTGCCATGGACGCTTTATGCCAAGGATGGCGGTAATGTTCTTATATTTTGTATAATGATTCTAGTTCATACGAGCTTTATTTTCTTTGTGAGAATACGTGAACCCTGTTAGATTACTTTTCAAAAGAGCTATCAAGGAGAGATGTGAGGTTCCAACTTGTATGGAGGAAAAATGGTCCAACTCTAACCAATGGACTCCAACACCCCTCTCCAACGAGGCTAAATGGGCAAAAATTGTTCCAGAGTGTCGAAAGGGGGCTAGATGGGCACAAATTGTCACGGGGTGTAGAGTCCCTAGATTTATGGTTTACCATAGGTACATTTTTGCCTAGGATTCGACACTCTAGGATATCTTTGCTCGTCTAGCCTCTTTTGAATGCCCACATTGGCTAAACATGAGCACTTTCTCTTCAATATATGTTGGACCCCCCCCCCCCCCCAAAAAAAAGTTCTCCTCAAGGGCTCTGGGGTTCCACGTATTCTAACATTCTTTCTCTAGATTTATCTTTTAGAATCATTGTTGGAACTGAATAGGACCCGATATCATCGGTTTGCAGGTTATTCCTCCTGGGATGGATTTCAGCAATGTCATCCAAGAAGCAAATGAGGCTGATGGGGATCTATCCTTGACTAACACAGAAGGGTCTTCTCCAAAAGCAGTACCAGCAATATGGTCAGAAGTGAGTATAAATGGTTATTAATACGTATACGGTCAATTTCACACACACACACACACACATATATATATATATATGAGGTGCATTTGGTCCTCAGTGAAAATGTTTTTTTCCAGGTTATGCAATTTTTGACAAATCCACATAAACCAATGATATTGGCCTTGTCAAGACCAGATCCAAAGAAAAACATTACTACTCTTTTGAAGGCTTTTGGAGAATGTCACCCTTTGAGAGAGCTTGCTAATCTTGTAAGTACGTTGGCTTAGTTTATGTGTGTATAATATAAGGGCGGTTCAAATAAGAAAACTACATATCATGAGAAGGTAAGAAGGGAGGATTCATATGTGAATCATTGAAAGAATCCGAAAAAATCTATTTGAAGATGCATATGTGAACCGAAGTTACAGATTATTTATATGAGTTCACATATGCGTCTTAAAATGAATTTTGTCGATGATTCACATTTGAATCTTCCCTTAACCTTCCCTTCTTACCTTTTCATAATATTTAGACTTCTAATTTGAACCTCCCACTTGTATTTATGTATGTGTATGTATGTATCTTTGTTGACTCAAGAGAATGTGTCTCAATACAGACACTTATAATGGGAAATAGGGATGATATAGATGAGATGTCTGCTGGGAACGCCAGTGTGCTCACAACCGTACTAAAACTGGTGGACAAATATGATCTTTATGGGCAAGTAGCATTCCCTAAGCATCATAAGCAAAACGATGTTCCAGAAATCTACCGTCTTGCTGCCAAAACTAAGGTTTATTATTTATAATAAAGTTTGTACCCAATATAATATTCTTTTAACTTGTTCGCATACAAGAGTAGCATGTGGTTATAATTGTGCTATTCTTGTGACAGGGAGTTTTTATAAATCCTGCATTGGTTGAACCTTTTGGGCTTACGTTGATTGAGGTTTGTTGTTATAGATAGATCTTTTTGAATCATAGAATTCACTTTCATCTCAGATAAATGATCTCATGAGAAGCGTTCGTTAAAATATATTGCCTTCTGACAAGTTTCTAGGCATTCTTCTGTTAACCATTGACATCCTTAAAACATGTTAGAAGGTCTTGGATTTAAAAAATTCCTGTCGGAAGGTCGTTTAACTAAATCAGCCTTACATACTAAGAGTTGGTATCCTCTGTTTTTATTCAATATAGGCTGCAGCTCATGGACTTCCTATGGTAGCAACTAAAAATGGTGGTCCTGTTGATATTCATAGGGTAAGTTGTGTTGTCTCTTTTCCACTTCAAAGTTATGCATTGATTCTATCTTAATCCTTCTTGTAATAGAACTAGTTTCTGTTGGTTCTTCTAGTTAAGTTGCATAAAGAACTAGTGCTAATATGCATGCAATTGCAGGCTGATAGTATGTTAGTATTTATATAGTTTCCTAGGTACAAGTTCAAATGAGAACTTTGAGAATATGGGAACAACTATTCATGAAATATTTATTATGAATATCATTAATAAATGCTTATGGTTATTCATCATGAATATCATTATGATACATAATATTCATGAATATTTAGTGTTATTCATCATTAATAATTCAAGAAATAATTGGTTCCGAGGTTCTCAAATACTTTCTTCTAGTTTTTCCTAATCCTATAATTATGTTATTTATATATTTATCTACTATCACAGGCATTGAACAATGGGCTACTAATAGATCCTCATGATCAACAAGGAATAGCTAATGCTCTACTTAAACTAGTATCAGAGAAGAATTTATGGCATGAATGCCAGAAAAATGGTTGGAAAAACATACACCTTTTCTCATGGCCTGAACACTGTTGCACATATCTAACAAGGGTGGCATCTTGTCGTATGAGACATCCGATGTGGAAAACCGACACGCCTGCAGATGAAATGCCACGTGAAGAATCCTTAAACGACTCACTTCGTGATGTGCAAGATACATCTTTGTTCCTCTCTATCGATGCAGATAGATCTTCGATTAACGAGTCATTAGATGGTGGGGCTGATATTCAAGATCAAGTAAAACGACTAATGAGCAAGATGAAGAAGCCCGGATCAACAGAAATAGTCGGTGAGATTAACAATAATGCTTCCAATAAGTATCCCAATTTAAGGAAGCGACAAAGGTTGATCATTATAGCGGTTGATTGTTACGATAACAATGGAGATCCTGAGAAGACAATGATTAGTATGATACAAGAGACGTTTAAGGCGATTAAATTAGACGCACAAATGGAAAAAGTAACCGGTGTTGCCATATCCACGGCCATGCCGTTATCAGAATTGATGGATTTATTGAAATCTGGGAAAATAAAGGCGAACGAGTTTGATGCTATGGTTTGTGGCAGTGGAAGCGAAGTTTATTATCCGGGCACTTACGAAGAAGGTGGTGAACTCTATCCGGATCCTGATTATGCCACACATGTTGAGTACAGATGGGGTTCTGATGGTTTAAAGAAAACCATTTGTAAACTAATGAATACAGTTGAAGGTGAAGATGCAAAATCTGGAAAACCTTCCAAACAGATCGAAGAAGATGTAAAATCGAGCAACTCTCATTGCCTATCGTACCTGATAAAAAATGTTAAGACGGTATGAATCTGATCTATATAGTTAACCATTTTTATAAATGTTATGGGATCAACTATTCAACTCTTTGGGTTTTAGGCGTGACATATTGGGTTTGTTTGGTTTGGTTTATAACGTGAATCTTGTTTTGTATTTGCATTTGCAGGCAAAGAAAGTGGATGATCTGAGACAAAAATTTAGAATGAGGGGTTTACGGTGCCATGTTATGTATTGTAGAAACTCAACAAGAATGCAAGTCATTCCTCTCCTTGCCTCTCGAGCACAAGCCCTTAGGTAAAATGGGTCTAGTAAATTATAGGCTTTAACTACATCTTGAATGCGAATGATTTTGAGAAGTTGTTTCAAGTAGCATTTCAATAAACACACGGGGCTTTTTTCACTATTTTCAATTATGCCCTTTCTATTTTACATAAATGACCAAAAGTTTGTTAGGTTATTTTACATTGTCATCTGGCTTATTAGCTAGCTTTTACCAAATGTTACTAGTTTTTCTGGCCAACAACTAACTTTTATAAGCTAGTTTGTCGTTTTGCCAAACATAGCTGAAATGTCTGAAGGAGCTTGTCCAGAGTTTGATCTTTGTAGCTATATCAAAGTTGTCTTCTTTTACTTATTATGCAACAATCAGATAATGGAATCACAAATCTTGAGTTCTGATCCTTAAACTTTAATTATAATTCTTATGCAAGAATCAAATCCTATAACTTATAGTCAAACTACCTCTGTAATGGTGAATAGGTACTTTTTCGTCCGTTGGAGATTAAACGTTGCAAATATGTACGTGGTTCTTGGGGAAACTGGCGACACAGATTACGAAGAAATGATATCAGGCACCCACAAAACGGTTATCATAAAAGGAGTTGTGAAAAAGGGTTCCGAAGAGTTGCTTAGAAGCAGTGGTAGCTACTTAAAAGAGGACATAGTTCCTGGAGAGAGCCCGCTCATTGTCTATGTTAATGGAACTACGGCCGAAGAAATGGCAAACGCCTTAAAAAAGGTTTCTAAGTGCGATGCATGAAATCATGTTTGACGTTAACTACTTCTGTTTAACTATTTTCGAACCCGTTAAGAGCTTTGGGTGATGCCAAACGGGATAATAACGTGTATCAATAGTGGATTAAAATGTGGGTTTATAAGGAAGTTTAGCTAGATGATGTGATCGGAACGAACACACTTCGTTGTTAAATATTACATATACTACAAAATGCGCACATGTATTTTCTTTAGAGATCTCGAGGATCTACAACAATCCTAATGTAATTGTGTAGTTATATTTTTGAACCTGTTTAGAGCTTTGGGTGATACCAGACTGCAGGCCTTCGAATCAGTCAAACATTTTTTTTCCTTCTGACTACATTACAAAATCGGATTTTTGGATCGGTTCAGTATAAATTATCTCAAATATCTCGTTCTTTTCTATTATTGTATTTGGATGCCAAGTTTATTGTCTAGCAAACACATGACAAAATGTTTATGTTCGATCCCGTGCCGTATAACAAATGCAGCCTAATATTCGAACATGTTCATGGCTTAAATTGAAACTTTTTGGAAGTAAAAACCCTAAACTTGAAAATAGAAATTGTTATGTGGTCAAAGTCGAATATTTTCATAGTTTAGTGGTTACTTATAATTATTTGTTCTATGCTTTACCCTAATGCTACGACTCATGAACTCATCCCTTCCGGCTGCATCACATGATACTGATACTCCAGTGCTCTCTTCTTTCTCAATCTGAAATCTAAACCCTAATTTATCGGTGTAAGAAATCGTCTCCAGTACCTAAGATGGGAGACATTCCGATCGGCGGCGGAGAGGATCGGAAAGCAACGAAGCTTCCGATTCCGGGAAAACGAAACATCCTCATTACCAGTGCCCTCCCTTATGTCAACAATGTTCCTCACCTTGGAAACATCATTGGCTGTAAGTGCAGCATGTATAGTTCAATTTTTTTGGTGTGGAAATGGTTGAATTTTAGTTAAATTATTGCTGCATGTAGGTGTGTTGAGTGCGGATGTGTTCGCTCGGTATTGTCGACTGCGGGGATACAACGCGATATACGTATGTGGCACTGATGAGTATGGAACAGCTACCGAGACCAAGGCCCTGGAAGAAAATTGCACTCCTAAAGAAATTTGCGACAAGTAATCAAGTTTTACGTTTCATGCTATTCCATTTTTTGATGAATTCATAAATAATTATCAAGAATGATGGATTTGTGACTAGTAATTGACTTATGATTTTGATATTTCTGTAAATAAGTTCATTCCTGCCCGTTTCCCTATCATTTCAGGTATCATGCAATTCACAGGGACGTATATAATTGGTTCAATATTAGTTTTGATGAATTTGGACGAACTTCAACTCCGCAGCAAACTGAAGTTTGCCAAGCAATTTTCAAAAAGTTGATGGAGAATAATTGGCTTTCTGAGAATACAATGCAGCAGGTCCGTGGCTACCTCATACCTTTAGGCTCTATTAGAGAGAGAGAGAGTCAATAAATCTCGAATCTTCTTTTCACAATGCAGCTTTACTGTGATACATGCAATAAGTTTTTAGCCGACCGGCTTGTAGAAGGATCCTGCCCAACACCAGGTTGTAATTATGATTCTGCACGAGGAGATCAATGTGAAAAATGTGGCAAGCTATTAAATCCAACAGAACTCATCAGTCCCAGATGCAAGGTAAATTTACCGTTCTCTTGTTTTGTTAAATTTAAATCTGTTTATCAGACAATTGATTTTATTGTAAAAATAGTTATCTTGCTTATTTTACCTTATGGTCTTGTTTCTATCTTTTAATGTGGATAAGGGTGGACTTTGTGAGTGAGGACTGAGGACCATTACCTTGGGATTTATTAAGCCAATCCCAGCAATTTTGTGATAACGTTTTAAGGAAAATTGAGCTGAAAAAGAGCTATGTGATTCTTTGCCATAAATGGATTTTAAAAGATTGAGTTAGAGCATTTTTTCTGGGACTAGTTTGAGATCTCGTGTATCAGAGTATCAGGTGCTTTCGAGAAAAAATTCAATGTTAATTATTTCTATAGTAATTTGCATTCCTAAGTTATCTTTGGCAAGCATGCTTGGGAGGGGACTACTTTTATATGGTTTGTTAACTTTAACTTTCACACATACGATCATATTTTATACTGTTTCAAACATGATAACTAATTTTTTTGAAAGAAGCGATATGCATTGGCTTTCAACATTTTGTATACGCACTCGCAAAATAGGGGGCAAATTAGGGAGGGACTTGATTGCTCACTCTTAATGGTATTTCGTTTTCTATGAATCAGGAAAACTGAACATTGGAAACTTAAAACATATTGTACTAACTCTCTCTTTTCTGGTTCCTCTGTATAACTCATTTATTCTGCAAATAGGTCTGTGCAACCAGCCCTCGAATCCGTGACACAGACCACTTGTTCCTTGAACTCCCTTTGTTGGAAGGTAAACTGCGTGAATACATCAGCACCATGTCAGTGGCTGGCTCATGGAGTCAGAATGCCATTCATGCAACAAATGCATGGCTTAAAGAAGGATTGAGGCAACGGTGTATTACTAGAGATCTGAAGTGGGGTGTCCCTGTCCCTCTTGAGAAATTCAAAGACAAGGTAAAAAATAGTATTTTTTAGTTAATGACTTTATTCTTAGCTGTCTAAGTAGCAGTCTCCAAGCAGTCTTTCTTTGGTGTGTTTTCTGGTTTATCATATTTTTATTACTGTTATTATTTAGGTTTTCTATGTATGGTTTGACGCACCCATTGGGTATGTCTCAATTACTAAATGCTACACACCTGAGTGGGAGAAGTGGTGGAAAAATCCTGAAAATGTGGAGCTATATCAATTTATGGGCAAGGACAATGTTCCATTTCACACTGTAAGTGTATTTTTTTAAGGTACCATTTCTTCAATATTGTTATTCGTAGTTGTCTTTGCAAAAACGGGGATTATCTTACCCATGGAGGGAAATTTTAATGGTTATCTTAAATGTTTTATGCATGATATTGCTTTCATACGTATCTTTTACCATTAAAGGATTTGGAGATCTAGTTGGTACTTCCAGTTCTATAATTTCTCATGCTCATCTGTTTAGTAAATGCTTCAATCCTACTATTTCTTATTGCTTCTTCCAAGAATAGAGAAGCCATCATGTAGTTCTTTCCATGAATGTTTCTTCATTTTGTACTTTCAATTTTTTTATATATAAATTGTGTCAGGATATCTTGACGAGGATCAAAAACCTTTTCTGCATACTTTTGACCTTAATTTCTCTGTAACTTTGATTTTTTATTTTATTTCAGGTAATGTTTCCTTCTACACTTCTTGGGACTGCAGAGAACTGGACCCTGATGAAGACTATTAGTGTTACAGAGTACTTAAATTATGAGGCAGGTTTGTTCAATTGTAGCCAGGAATTATGGTTTTGGCTTTAGAATTGTCCGTCAGATCTGTTTGTTGATTTCTTTATCATATGTATGGGTGCTGTATTGTGCTTGCTGCATCATGGCGTCGTTATTTTTGTTTGGGTACCGTGTGTAGGAAAATTCTCCAAGAGTAAGGGTATTGGAGTTTTTGGAAATGACGCTAAGGATACAAACATTCCTGTAGAAGTATGGCGATATTATTTGTTAACCAATAGGCCAGAGGTAAAAGCATTTTCTTAATATATGATGGATAAGTGATCTTCATCGTCAGTAATTTCCAATCTGTTTTTCACTCTCTATTTTCCTTATTTTAATGGGTTTCTATGTCTAGGTATCAGACACATTATTTACATGGGCAGATTTGCAAGCAAAGCTAAACAGCGAACTGCTAAATAATTTAGGCAATTTCATCAATCGTGTCTTGAGCTTTATTGCTAAAGATCCAGGTTAGTTTGTACCATTGGAACCTAATTATTACTTTTGTCAACAATATCATGATTGCTTCTTAACATGTTTTATCATTGCTGTTGCTGTGTGAATTATTTTATACCTGTTTTTTCTTCTTTTTTCAACCTTCTATGATCTATCTGACTAATTCATCCCCTGTCTTCTGAGTAATTTTGCATATACTTTTTTCGTCTCTTTTCAAAATGGGAAAAGGCTTTCTTTCAGGATACATACCATGACCCACTATTAGAACATTGAAATAAATATTGCGCTTATACAAACATGACAGCTCTATCAAGGGTCTGTCTTTTTTGAAGTCTTTATCCTGGCTCCTGACTATTATGTTGTAGAATGCTCCATTTTATCCTTTCAATTGCATCTGAACAATATCTGTAATCCATGGACAGACTCAGGATCTGCTAAGGGTTCAGGATACAATTCCATAATTCCTGATGCTCCAGGTGCAGAGTCACATCTCTTAACAAAAGCACTAGGAGAGAAAATTGGTAACTATGTTGACCAATATGTAGAGGCCATGGAGAAAGTAAGTCATTATACAGGAATATATAAACACTATGGCTTGATTTCATCTTTAAAAAATGTCTGTTTGGCAATTGCAATAGGTCAAGCTAAAGCAAGGATTAAAAATTGCAATGAGTATCTCTGGCGAGGGAAATGCATATCTACAAGTAAGTCCACAAGGTTGCAGCTCTTAAATTATCGAGTTTCTATTTTAAGCATAGTTGATGGCCTCTCATCAAACAAAAAAGCCCAACAAACTTAACACTCTTCTATCCCTAATGATTGTGGTTCTGTATTTCCTCATACAGGAAAGTCAATTCTGGAAGCTTTACAAGGAAGATCTCCCTTCCTGTTCCATAGTCATGAGAACTTCAGTGGGAGTAGTTTATCTTCTTGCATGCCTGTTAGAACCTTTTATGCCATCATTTTCCATAGAGGCAAGTAGATTGCAGTTCTATTTGGAAGTTTTTTCGAATAAAGGCATGATGTTAGTGTAAAAGATCATTTTTATCCCTTCACACTTTTCTTTCAATTTGTTTGCTACAGGTACTAAAGCAGCTTAATTTGCCTCTTCAACTATCCCTTTCTGATGATAAAGGAGATATTGCAAGGGCCAATAGTCCTTGGCAGATCATACCTGTTGGCCACAGAATTGGGACCCCTGTGCCATTATTTAAGGAATTGGTACGCTGTTCTGTTGTGGTTTCGTATTTGTTTCTCTTTGCTTGTTCTATGTGGCCTAGTGACAGCAATTGCTTGTTGATCTTGTAATTGTGTTCTGTTTTTCTTTTTGGGATGTGCAGAAAGATGAAGAAGTGGAGTTCTTCAGGAATAAGTTTGCTGGCAGTCAAGCTGATCGTGCAGATCGGGCTGTGAAGGAAGAAGCTGAAGCAAAGAAAATTACTGAAAAGTTGAAGAACACAAAAGTTTCAGGTGATTGTTACATTTTCATTTTTATCAGTGCTACTCAACTTTTTTTTTGCTGCTCCTGTTTCATCTTTTGCATCATTTATTTAGTTTTATCCTTTTTCTAAGATGTGGCATAGCTTACCCACCCTGGTTACTAATTGAAACTTGAGACACCTCTCACATGTTATCCATGTTATCCGATGGTCATATTCTACATTTTATTTATAAGACTTTGAATATAGTTTACCCTTGTTTGGTAACAAATCAGAACTATAGTACATCCTCTCATGTGCACATTACTATATACTTTCTCTTTTTCCAAGTTTTTTGTGAAATTCCATTAGGCATCTGCAAGTCGGGCATTGACATCTGCTCAGTCTGTTTAAGTTTGAACTTTGAAATGACACTGGAGCACATGAACTGGCAATGGAATATAACCATGATTGCAAATTTTGAAATTTATTAGAGAGGTATATTTTTGGGTGTATATTAAAGTATTAAGGCAATCACATTTTTGATCCAGGAAAGAGTTTATCCTGACATTTAATACTTTGGTGTTTTATTAAAAATTCTCCTTTTGAAAATTTTCCAGATGAATTGACTTTAGAACTTGTTCAACCATCATTACTGTAACAGCCGACTTTCTATTATGCTTGCACTTTAATTCCTCATTCCATTTTCTGTAATCTATGAGGCTTAGTTGTCTGTTTGTATGCATAAAGTGAGTTGGGTTCCATGCTGTAAACCCCTTGTTCCTAAAATTCTCTTGATTATAGTCTCTCATCCAATTGCAAGGAATTGAACTAAAGCATAGTTGTTCCTTTTGAATATTTATTTCTACCAAGGCTGATAATTTTGGTTATTATATTCTGCATCCATTCTGGGTCTGTATGAGTTCAATTTATTGTCTAATTGGATTAATGCTTACACTTTTTAAAATCAAGTTTCAATGGGTTTTGTGATTATTCATTTATTGTTTATACCAATTAGAAACATAAAACATCTTTGACAGATCATAATTTGTCTTTTAGCTTGCGCTGGGATGCAATGTTTCTCTTACACTTATCTTGTAGTGGTGCTACATACTGCCTTGATGTTTACAAATTTTACCTTGCATTTACTGTTGGTTTACATCTAGTGGGACTACTAATGGATTTCATTTTTTCATCCATCCTGTTTCTATTTGATGGCTAGCTCCTCAACTATAACTCTGTCCAGTGGTATTCATAAATAGTGAAACTATCTTTCATACAGACCTGGATCTGGCGTACTTGTTACATACTCTGTTCTATTCCTGCATGGTAGAGAATCCTTGGGTTGCAGATTGTTCTTAAAGACCCCCATACAGCTTTTGAAATGTTATGGTGGTTGCTTGTATTTTACACCTGATTTTAATTGGGGGATTAGGATGGAGGCCATTATTACTTATATTTGCTGATCAATGCAAAGGGTTCTTTTAAAAGTTGCTTTCTGTATTCCTTGTTTTTGCAGATAAAAGTGGAAAGAAATCCGCGAAATCTGCTGCTGAATCCAAACCTAAGGCTGCTGCTGAGCAGGAACTAACGATCAGTAGACTTGATATCCGTGTTGGGGTTATTAAGGAAGTTCAGAAGCATCCTGATGCTGATTCTTTGTACGTGGAAAAAATTGATGTTGGCGAAGAGCAGCCTAGAACCGTTGTTAGCGGGCTTGTCAAATTTATACCTCTTGAGGAGATGCAGGTTCTGTTTAGCTGCTTGCATGCATTTTAAGAGATCCATCAGAATCATTTTCATGGGGGTTCACAATTTTCTTTATTTTTTCCTCAGAACCGGAAGGTCTGTGTTCTCTGCAACCTAAAGCCTGCAACCATGCGGGGCATTAAATCACATGCGATGGTTCTTTGTGCTAACACTAGTGATCACACCAAGGTAAGTAATTTATAATTCTGTAAATAGGGCACCTGAATAATGTCCGCTAGCGGCAATGCTATAGTCATGTTTCATCGATTCCTTTCCTGTTAATGTGACCATTCTCTAACTATACAATAGTAGATGGAGGATCAGTGGTGCCTTCTAAACTATATGACAAATTCCAATCTATAAGTCGCACTTTTCCACATTTGTCACACGTCACCAGTTGACTCCAAATCAGTAAAATCATTTAGCCCTTTCCCATAACCAGAACAGATATTTTTACAAACCTGCTGCCAAAAATGAGGTGCTCGCCTGATAGGATAAACCATACCAAGCCAAACGAACCCATTATCTCCCATCCAGAGGTGGATCTGGGGAAGGTAAGATGTACGTAGACCTGACCTTTATCCTAAAGAGTGGAGTGGTTGTTTACGTGAAGACCTCCGACTTGTCAACTATTAGTTTTTGTAGTTCCATGAGCCATATCTTGTGAAATCAGTGAAGTGGTGTTTTACAGAAATAAGTACTTATCAGTGGTTTGTGCAAAAGGTCTTTTAACCGACAACCCCCTAGCCGGCCCACAATGTCTCATGCCAAATAGTATTGTGGGAGGGCAAATCAGCTACACAACGACCCGTTAGGTGTCTGACTTAAGAACCGAGTGCCCACAAGGAGCCCAATCCCCCAAAAATGTGTGATTCCCACACTGCATGCTGCTAGACTCGAAGCCTTGCCTGTTTGTGCAAGTATATCACCCTAGAACCAACGCCCTAGGGGCACTTGGATTGCTCCTATTGGTGGGGTGTCTGTTGCATTTTGTTTATATCACAAACTCTAACCGCATTTACTCATAACTATAGTAAGATGTTTTTCCGTAATATATAAATGGCATGATTGCTATTGTTTTACGGTCCATACAACCAAAACCCAGAAAACATTTCTATGAGCCTGATTGCACGAACGTAATTTCAGGTTGAATTGGTTGAGCCACCCGAGTCTGCTGCTGTTGGGGAGAGAGTTACTTTCCCTGGGTTTGATGGTCAGCCTGATGATGTACTGAACCCTAAGAAGAAGGTTTGGGAGACACTACAAGTGGATTTACATACAGACAAGGAACTTGTAGCTTGCTTTAAAGATCTACCATTTACCACATCTGCTGGGGTTTGCAAGGTTTCATCCATATCTGATGGATCGATACGATGAACACTTGCAAATAGAGTATGTGTTCTGCCACATTTTTCATCCAACATACATGTCAAGTCTGTTTACTTTTTCGACATTTTCACATATGCAATGTACCGTTTGAACAACAAAAGAACCTGGTGGATAAGTCAAGAAACACTACTCTTGGTGACGTTGCTTATATAAATGTAGTTTCGAAACTTGTTAATGTTTGCAACTTTTGGTTAATTCAGTTATGGTGGTTGGTACTTGGTAATATGGTGTTTTTGTAGCCATTTTCCATTTTTCTATCCGAAAGCTGTTCCTTCACCTAGCGTTTGGTACGCAGACATGACTGGACAGGACAGAATTGGACAGGACAAGAGGAAAGGACTGGACAAGACTGAACTAACAGGACTGGACATAACAAGAGTATGTCTGGTGTTTGGTACGACAGAATTAGACAAGCTACCTCCAAAAGTTATTTGATGATTTTTAAAATATTATATAATAGTTATAATTAACACAAAAAGTAAATAATTAAAGAATATAATTTATAAATATTTGTACACAATTTTCATATAAATGAATACATACATATATAATGGTACCAAATTTAAATGAAAATTTTGATATAATTGATGGTAGTAGTAGTGGTGGTAGTGGAGGTGGTTTTGGTTATGATGGAGGTGGTGGTGGCCAGCGGTAGTAGTGGCAAAGGGCGGTGGTGGTCAGTGGTCGACGGTGTTGTGGAGGTAGAGGCAGTGGTGGTTGGTGGATGACGGTGGTTATAGAGGACATGAAGATGGTAGATTGTGGTGGTGATGGCGGTTGACAACGGTGGAGGAGGTAGTTGTGGCTGATGTAGTGAAGATTAGTGGTGGTGGTGGTGGAGTTGAGGTGGCAATGAATGGTGGTGGCCGATGGTGGTTGTAGAGGTCGTGGAGGAGGTTGTTGCAGTAGAGAAGTTGGAGGTGGCCAACGGTGTTAGTGGTGGTGGCAATGGACGGTGGTGGTGGAGTTGAGGTGGCAATGAATGGTGGTGGCTGATGGTGGTTGTAGAGGTCGTGGAGGAGGTTGTTGCAGTAGAGAAGTTGGAGGTGGCCAACGGTGTTAGTGGTGGTGGTGGTCGATGGCCGAAGGTGGTTGTAGAGGTGGCAATGCATAGTGGTCGACGGTGGTTGTGGAGGTCATGGAGGAGGTTGTTGCGGTGTAGGAGGATTTGAAGGTGGCCAACAGTGGTAGTGGTGGTGGCAATATGTGGTGGTGGTGAGTGGCCAACAGTGGTAGTGGTCGGTGGCAGATGGTGGTTGTAAAGGTGGCAATGGACGGTGATAAAGGAGGAGTTAAAGGTGGCGAACTACGGTAGTGGTGGTAGCAATGGACGGTGGTGGTCGGTGGTCGACTATGGTAGAGGTGGTGATGGAGATGGTGGACGGTGGTTGTGGAGGCAGTGGAGGATGTTGTTGTAGTGGAAGAGGAGATGGAGGTGGAGGTGGCCGCCGGTGATCGCCGCTGGTGGTGACCGAAACTAGCGGTGATGACTATTAAAACAAATATCATATTAAAGTTATATATCAAATTAGTGTAGATTAGTAATATTTTAGTTTCTGGCACATTTTTGTCCCATCTTGTTCCACCTATTTTGGTGGAACAAGAAAAAGTCTCTTGTCCCACCTTGTCCTAATTCTTGTCCCTGTACCATGTCACGCCAAACGTGGAACAGTGAGTTCTTGTTCTGTCCTATGCTGCGCCAAACATGGGACAATGAGTTTCGTCTCGTCCTGTCATCTCCCGTCCCATTTACCAAATGCAGCCTCAACGAACGAAATATATCAAAATGTAGCAAATTTGTTTTTGTTTTCATGTAGTGTAGTGAATGAATACTTGTTTTATTACTTTTTATCCATTTTGATGGGTAAATTGCTGAAATAAATAACACTTCTAATCTTGCTCATTAGGGAAAAGAAAAAATTACACAAAAGATATGTGATGGGTATAAAATATGAAAGAAGTTGTTACATCCAATGGAACTTCTTTTTTTGTTTAAATTATATCAGGATTGATTTCAATTTGACTTTTTTTGCTGAGAATTTGACTCTAGACTAAAATTTGGAAGAGTCGCGTATAAAAACGATGTAAGCACATTATTTCAAGTTTTATGTAAATGTGGTGTTAGATTCATGAATTGGTACTCCCTTAAAGATAAGGGCAATTTAAACCCCCCATTAGCTTCCAAAAATATATAACCTTCAACTATGAAGCCATTATTTTCTTTAAAAGTTCATAAATTTAATTAAAATTATATATCTAAATAACCTGTATAAATAAAGAAAATCATGATATTCTTTGTTGATGTAAATGAAAATGGATAGCATTTAGCACCAAGTTCGTAATCCAAAATCAATAATCACTCATCTCCAATGTGTAGTGAAGGAGCTTAAAACACATCTACAGTGTTAGTCTTGCACTACAGAACCATGACTTGAGTTTGTTGGCCATTATGTCAAGAGTTGTAACTTGTAAAACCAAAAAAAAAAAAATGTTTTTAAATCACAGGGGAGTAGCATCAGTAATGGCAGCACCTATCTTCTTCTCCAGCTCATCTTCATCGATCCATATCGAACTTTGACGACGCAATATCTCATTCTTCCCTTTCTTCTTCTCCATGATCTTTTCTTCTCTCTTTTTATGATATTCAAGCTTCTCACCTCTTTCTTTTAACTGCACCCACACAAATTTCAACCATCATAACCACCAACTAATAAAATTCCAATTAAACGAACTCAGTAAATCCACAAGAAATGGGGTGGCTACAGGGAAGGTAAGATGTACGAGGCATTTCCTTTTCTCTACCCCAATGGGTAAAAGCTGTTTCATGAAGGTCCTCCAGGGCATGCGAGTAGAGCATGTACACGGAGTAAATAACATGTTATAGGAATAAAAGCCAAAAGGGAAGTCCGAAACAACATAACAAGTGAGCCAAAAGAACCGATCCTGACAAACCTTGTACAAAAACTACCCCACTTACCTATCCTAGGACCTTGATGCCCTTTCTAGCTCATTCTATTTTGGCACTTCTACCTTGGAATTTCTTTGTTTCTGTATTTCTGGAATATGAGTGCGTGACTTGTTAAATCGTCCTCCAACGTATTTGCTATGAATAAAAATCTGCTATCCCTAAATTTCATGTCCATTCCCTGTTCTGTCAACTATGTGAAGACCCAATTATTTCATTTCATACAATTTTATTTGGGGGCAGGAGACTTTTATTCACCTGCTACAGCTCCTATGACCTCGGTTGCCACATGTCCTTAAACACAATATGCTACCCTAATCGTATTATTCACATCCAATGTCTAAACAGCTGATTGTTTTGATGTAATTTGACCATGGTGGCACAATTATCAAGATGTCACCCAGGCATTAAGGTTGCTAGGGAAGGAGCTATGATGTCAAAACATCATCTTGGTTGACGCCATGGACACCTAGCTTGCAAGTTCTGTGCTTACATGTTTTAAATCTGTGAGTCGGGTTGAAAAGTGGATTCAATTAGGAAAAAAGAACCCGATCAATGGGTCTCAGTGCCTGCATTCATCTTGGGTAATCTGCATTATTGCAGGGGACGACATTGAAGATAAGAGTGATTAAAACATGTGATACAGGAGTCTGAATACCAGTTCTATATCCCATGGATGATAATGTATGCTACCCATAGAACCCTAAATCCTATTTGGATGAGTAGAATCATAGTACATTTTCCTGATTAGCAATCAAAATTAGCGTTCGTTCAGTTTGGTTTATTTAATTTCGTTTCCATCTTACTTTGTGGATCAAATCTAGATGAACACGAGAAAGTGACGAATGATGTACCAGTATAAAAGAAAGCAGAATTTATCGGATCCAGTTTATGCATCAAAATCCTTTTAAAGTAATGAAAGGAAATCCACATACCAGAGTTCGCCGGAACTCCTCCTCAGCAACCTGACGTTCAGCGGCTTTGGCCTTTTTCTCGGCGGTTTTAGCAGCTTTACGTTCTTCGCTTTCAATCCTCAGAGCTTCCTTCCTGATTTCGTCTTTCCTCTGTCTCTCGACCCTCTGAAGCTCCATTTCATGGATGTACTCCTTGCGAACCGCTTTAACCTTTTTCGCATAGTCACGACGGAGCTGGTTGAGCTTCGCTTGAGCCTCCTTGGGATCCTTTGGTGGTTTCCAGCTGTTGAGATAATCATTGGGGGAGAGATATTCTTGGTTGCGTTGGTGATCATTGTGATGAGACGGCTGGGAAACGGTGGAGACAGATCGGTGTGGTTGGTTCCGGTGAGCAGCAAATATGGTTCTCAGGGTTGGAGAACGGAGGAGCAACCGTGAGCTGGCCATTGACGTCGGAGAAGGGTTTTCGAAATGTTCGAATGCGAGTTTTTGGTTAGCGATTTTATTTTTCTAACACCGAACTTTGATATGTTTCATTTTGGCCCCATAAGTTCCAAAGCTTTTAGTTCTGACACGAATTCCAAACACACACACACACACTATTTCTCTAACCTCCAACACTAGAATTCTTTCGATTCACTCCCAGTCTCCATTAATTTGTGCCTTGAACATCCCACCATCACCCATAATCAGATCCACCGTCAAATCTCTCTGTTTCTCGACTGACATCAAAGTTCGATCTAGGTATTCCATCAATCTCGACTAATGAGGAGGTATAACACAAAACATCCACTAATCTGTTCGTCAATGTGTGTGATTTGGCTGATCTAATGTTACTGGTATCAAAACTAACTTGTGTGTTTACAGGCCTGGAGAAGGAACGACGCTCAAAAGAGTGCATCATAACCGACATCAGCTGAAGCAAGTCAAGGGACTGTTCGTCAAACTCTCAATTGCAGCCATTTTACTCATTTCTTCAGCCCTCTACTTCTTCTACTTCTACACCACTAGTTCATCATCATCAGACTTCCCATCTGAGGTCAATTCTTAACGATTCCTTTTTTTCCTTCAGCAACCAACACTTGCTTTTGTTTTGAATTCTTGAATTTGCTTGATCGTATTTGGCTTATCTTGCATTCTGAGTACGAATGTTGAAGAGCTGCTGTTGTTGTAGGCTCTCATTCGACTGTGATTCCGAATGTCATGTTTGTTGGTTTCAGTAGATTCAGAGGTTCTTGGATCAGCTCTATCTCTTGCTCATGTGCTGAGGCATTATACAAATAAGTTGAATGTGCCACATTTTCATCGAATTGTGATTTCATTTGATTTTCTGCCTTTTCATTGCTAGAAGTTGCAATGTATGATTGAAACATTGGTCATTAATTCATTAAGAATGGTTCATACTAGAAATTAGTACACAATGATTGCTACAGACTAAACGTGAGCCAAGGGTCTCAACGAAAGCAGCCTCTCTACTCCTTAGAGACCCTATTTCCGTGTGGGATTTACAGGGTCATTTTGGTTTTATTGCTAGAGAATAAAGCCGTCAAGAGAGTAGTTAAAATTGTCTAGTCTTTGTCGGATTATGCAAGTTAATAAGTGAACATAAGTGACATGCATATATTAACAAGATTGATACTTATGGGGAGAGTGTATGAGAATAGGTAGGATATAGAAGAATCTCTTGAACCTATTGATGCAAATTTTACTTAATATTAATAGGATGGAAGAAGTGATATAAGACATTAAGGATGGAAACATATTTTATTATCTAGGGGGAATTATGCTTACTTGTTTTTTTTAGTACAAATGACTACAGGATTTGCTATGCCTTTATATTTGTCAATAGGTGGACATATGTCATACCATACATTGTCTAAGTGCACATGAGGCAGATTGTAGGAGCAAAGACGAAAGATGGTTGTTAATTTGATTGCAAAATCTAGATGCTGTAGATAGATTCTTTAATATGGTTGCAACAGTTTCACCAAAAGATGATTGGTTTTATATTATTTTTTGATTTTCTGTTTTTGTGTCGATTTTGTTCTTTTGGATGCAAAATGTTGATATGGTTTTGTTTAGTAAGCCATTCCTATATCTTTTAGCCCATTAGCTTATAGACTTTGAGTTCCACAGGTTGATGTGAATAAACTTTGGGATGCTGCTGATTCTGGTGGTTGGAGACCATCATCTGTTCCAAGATCTCACTGGCCTCGTATGTACTTGTGGTATTCTTGATATGTTTACAACTTGCCTACAGTTCTGGTAGCTTAATAGTTAATAGTTTGTATTGATCATCAGTTCTTAATCTCTAACATTTGTAGCTCCTCCAAGTACGAGTAATGGGTATCTGCGCGTCCGTTGTAATGGGGGTCTGAATCAGCAAAGGACAGCGGTATGTTTCTTATATGACTTCAAAGTTAAGAAATAGGCTTTAGTTAAAAGAGGTAAAACTTTTTTGCTTCTTTACCAAGATAATTGAGGGCAATCATGGAGGAACTTTTTCATGCACGTTGTAGGTCCAGATTGACATAGACATGGTAAAAGTTAAGACCCAAAGGGTTGTAAGGATTAAACTTGGTGAAATTTGGGAGAAATAGTTTATGCCAAGAAGTGGGTCTTCATGGAGACCGTCGTTCTACCCTTTGAGGTGGAGGACAGGTTTGTGTGCATCTCACTTGGACCATATTTTTGAGTGAAATATATTGGGTTCATTTGATTGGTTGGTTTTGGTTTACTTTATGCTTTCAAAATGCCATCCTAAAAGGTTTGAGGTTTTGGGACTTCGTTTCTCATGGGTTTCATTCATTTTAAGATGGTGGTTGGGGGTTTTGAATTTTGGTCATCAACAGTGAAATTGTATGAAACCGGCGTCTTCTGTTTTAACATCTTACCTCCCTACTTGTGGATTAATAGTGAAATTATATGAAAAAGAAAGTTAAGAGAGTTGATGGCAAAATGACTATACAAGTCCAGTTCTACTCTGATATGGCTTTGTTGGAGCACAAATTGACGCTAAACCAACACCAAAACCTAAGGTCCTAAGTGCTACCTCTTTCATGGCAAACTTTGATTCCTTTTTCATCCCTTTTATTAGCATTATTTTTAAGGTTAAAAAGAAATAGATTGAGATGTTAATTATTGTGACACTTTTCATTGTGGTGTATATATACCTGCATTGTCATGAAACTATGGATGTGATGATTTGTAGATCTGTAATGCGGTTCTTGCTGCACGAATTATGAATGCCACCCTTGTGCTGCCCGAATTGGATGCAAATTCCTATTGGCACGATGACAGGTATCTCTATCTATGTTAATGGATGTTCACTTAAAATATATATCAGTGAAAGCCCCCAAACGCTACTTTTGTGTGGAATACACCTGGTTGTTTTCGTTTGGTTTGGTTCTTTTAGGGTGCATTTGGTACATGGGATGAGACAAAGTAGAAAGAGTTTTTTGTCCTATGTTGGGCTCGATATTAGACTGGGACAGGACGGAACCAAAATGCATCTCTTTTGTCCCACCAGAATAGGTGGCACAAAAATAATGTAGATGAGGAAAGATTGCTAAATTACTGAACAACCCATGTGAAATTAAAATCCCAAAACCTTCAATAATTCATCCACATACCAAATGCACCGATAAAGGTCAGGCATTGCTAAAATAGAGACGAGGGTTCTTTTATTTACATCATACCATTCTCGTAAACATTTGAATCACTGTTTCTTGCTCATGCACAGCGGTTTCCAGGGTATCTATGATGTTCATCATTTTATCAAGTCGCTACAGTATGATGTTCGGATTGTAGAAAGCATTCCTGAAATTAAGAAGAATGGAAAGACAAAGAAGATAAAAGCTTTTCAGGCATGTTTCTAAAATACTTGAACCTTAAGATTAGTGATGTTGATGCAGTTTTTGTTCTTGTGAAAATAACTGAACATAAAATCCCCTATTTTCTTCCCCTTTTTTGTAGCTTCGACCACCTAGAGATGCGCCTATCAGTTGGTATACAACAGTTGCTTTGGAGAAAATGAAGGAGCATGGTGCAATCTATCTCACTCCCTTCTCCCATAGACTGGCAGAAGAGATCAACAACCCAGAATACCAACGGTTAAGATGCAGGGTCAACTATCATGCCCTCATATTTAAGCCACATATCATGGAATTAAGTCATAAAATAGTTGATAAACTTCGTTCACAAGGTCATTTCATGTCAATACATCTTCGGTTTGAAATGGATATGCTTTCTTTTGCAGGGTAAGTTACCATCTGCTTTGTAGATTGTGCTTTCTGTTTGCTTCGGTCCAAATGTTTGTCACCATTTGCAGGTGCTTCGATATATTTTCACCCGACGAGCAAAAGATATTGAAGAAGTATCGGAAGGAAAACTTTGCTGAGAAGAAACTTATTTATAGTGAAAGGAGGGCTATTGGAAAATGCCCATTAACTCCAGAAGAGGTACCCTCTAACTTCCTTTTTCCAACATTGAATGAAAGCAGGATTGAAGTTGAAGCTCTTATGTATTTTAAGTGTGATGTGGGACTTAAGTCTAGCCAATATGCGAATCCAACATGCACCCTCCAACAAAGGCTACAAATACCCCAGGGTGTCAAGTCCCTTTGCATTTGGTACGTGGACATAACTAGATTAGACAGGACTGTGACTGGCGATAGTGAGTTAGGTGGTTAAAAGAATTGTGCAAGGTTTTAGGGTTTTTAATTTGACACTGGTAGTTTAGTAATTTACCAATATTGTCCTATCTCCCTGATTTTTGTTCCACCTACTTTGGCTGGACAAGAGAATGCATTTCGGTCCCACTCAATCGTATCCTGTCCAAGTTTAATGTTGGAGCACAAGTTTTTGTTGTATCCTATCTTGCATAGTGAATGCATTAGAGTGGTAGACATTGATACCATGTGAGAATATATGAAACCCCATCAGATTACTCTCCAAAAGAGCTCTTGAAGAGAGAAGAGATTCCATCATATGTTGAAGAGAAAGGGTCCAACTTTAATTAGCCTACGTGGGACTTCCAACGTTAAATTTATGTGTTCTTTTTTTTTTGTATTGTACAGGTGGGTCTGATCTTACGCGCAATGGGGTTTGACAATTCCACTAGAATATACCTTGCAGCTGGTGAATTATTTGGTGGCGAGCGATTCATGAAGCCTTTCAGGTCCACGTTTCCACTGCTCGAGAATCACAGCACCGTGGATTCATCTGATGAGCTTAAAGATCACACTCAGGGGTTACTGGGTTCTGCTGTTGATTACATGGTGTGTCTTCTATCAGACATTTTTATGCCAACATATGACGGGCCGAGCAACTTTGCCAATAACCTTCTGGGCCATCGGCTCTACCATGGTTTTCGCACAGCAATTCGACCCGACAGGAAAGGCCTTGCTCCTATCTTCATCGACAGGGAAAAAGGCCGTACTGCTGGTTTTGAAGAGGCTGTTAGGCGTGTGATGCTGCAAACGAACTTTGGTGGCCCTCACAAGCGAATCTCACCCGAGTCTTTTTATACAAATTCTTGGTCCGAGTGCTTCTGTCAAACATCAGCATTGAATCCTGCTGATAGATGTCCACCTGATAATATAACAGAAATGCTACAAAATCGAATGAAACACGAAGTGACCAGTAACTTGAATGGCAATGAACAGGATAGTTGACCAAATATTACTGGAAATCATCATCATGGTTCCTCTTCTAGCAAGGTGATGAGCCCAAAACTACTTGCAAAGGGATCTTGTTACAATCTACTTCAGCTTTGAGGTTGGTTCTTGTTCTTTAGCATCAGTATCTGGGAATCATGAGGTTTGAGGTCGGTTATTATTCTTTAGCATTAGTATCTGGGAAATATGCAACTACAGGATCAATGTCAAGATGCCTGAATCCCAAGTAAAATCTGAAGTTCTTATTCCGAAATCCGATGTTAGACCAGGAGTGAAGTTCCTATCAAAGCAACAAAACCTTGCTGAACGATCTACACGGCTATTTTTGGTAGACGTATATTTTACAAATGGGATTTGGATTTGGTTGGATTCTTAGTACGAATAGATATGTATTAGAGTATAAACACAAATGTTCTTTAGAGTTATAAACAGTGGTGTTTTTCTCATATATTATTTGCTACAGCCTACAGCAGGGACAAATACCTATGGATTCTGTTATTTCAGGCTTAGACTAGTACAACATACACCTATTTGCTACTTCCATTGAGATATCTAAACATAACAACAGATTAAAATGTATTATAGTTTACAGATGCTCAAGTTGGATTTAGATGAACATGTAAAGAAAAAACTATCCCTGCATGCTATACTATATTGACTGACATTTTACATGTTGCGGATCATAAAAACCACTAACAAGAATAAGGAATTCTAAAGAGAACGATTATAACTCTAATGATACAAAAGAGAAAAGAACCCTACAAAATCAATGAGTTGAATGGGAACTCAGCTTGTTGGCAACATAGAGCAAATGACTAACATTTGTGGATGGGTAACTTTGAAGTAACTTGAGATTAGCTGTGAAATCGCCTGCCAGCAAACGCCTCCTAACGAGAATCAGCATTGCACAGCAGACACGAAGCAGAGTGCCCTGCAAAAAGCAGAGGAAATCTTTGCACATTTAGTTCCTTGTGAGATTCGCACCCCAATCTCAGACCCAACAACATGCATAATGCACCCACTCAGCTTTCACACTTCATCATGTGCAGTCATTACACTTACCAAAGCTAAGCAGCTAACCATCATTAAAATTTGCTGTTTGGATTTCTTTTTTTTTCAAGGGGGGGAGGGGGGGGGGGTTCGTTAAAGTGACATGAATCTGACATGAGAAAGGCATTCTTGAACTGTATATAGGGAATACAATGTCAATAGATTACATGCTCAAGCAGTCAATGGCATTGTATTTCTCAACAAGCAATTCTTGCATCCCTTATCAAGCATGACATAAATGGCCGAAAACACCCCTCTCATCAAACCCAATACACCAGATGTGGACAGTAAAGGAGTTTATTAACTCACTTGAGGACCCTCAGGGTCGCTTAAGAGTGCATCCCATATGTGAAGACTGTCGGCAAAGTTAAATTCCTGAGTCAATAAGAGTGTAATCCATCTAAACGCATAGAACTGTGGGTTGACCTGTAAATTATAAGGGTATGTCAGTCAAGAATATATATCTTCGGATATACTGGGATTAGTGGTAAAAAGGACTGCAATTGCCAGTTAATTCTAGCTGAAAAGGAAACTTAAGGTGGTTCACATGGTATTAAACTACAATGTACATATAAGATTTCTTACTTTTGTAGTGACCTCAAGATGTCGCCATAGTTCTTCATCATGTTTCTTCAAGAGCTGCGACAGCTTTGAAATGGTTGAACGGATGCCGACAATACTATTATCAAGTTGCTGACAAAAATTATCTTGAAAACCACTTAATAACTCAACGAAGCAAAAGAATGTATCTGCTTCTGCATTAACCTGTACAAGTTTGAAATATATATATAACGATGACAAAAATAAAAGTAACCAAGTAACCCAAATCAAGAAACCAATTGATTGAATGGATGAAGTTAACAAAGCAAATATGTAACAACCTAACAACAGAAAGGGAAAGAAATTAATGCAATTGTAGAAGCCACAATAATAGATGACGCAATAGCATGATTGTGCACTCCTCATCCATACCAAGATCTGCCAGTAAGATTTTGTGATTTTGATGGACATAGATGCATGTTTCATCACAAATCACAAAGATGAGTGAGCTTATCACAGGTCCATAAGTTGTAGGGGGAAAGGCCACTCAACCACCCAACCCTGCCTGCCTGTTATCCAGATTCCTAACATTATTCCTTTTGTTTCTTTCCTAAACTAACTGTTTCCAATACAATTTGCTACATTAAGGTGTTGCTTCCACTTTCTTGATTCTAGCACCATAACTGGATCATGTGCCTCTTAGTCAGGTCCCTGTTTCAGCATTTGTACTTGATATCTATTCTCCCTTGTTACACCATAGTATCTTGGGTGATCAGGTCCCCTAATAATGCATGAGAATCTATCTGAATCATCTTTTTGTTATGACATCTACCAAATTGTTTAACAGAAGCAACTCGATGTTTCATTATTATGCTGAGTCTTGCACAGTACATTAAAACAAATGCACCTCAAATCCTATGACTCTCAAATTATCTGCTAGACATCTAATCCAGGTGGTCTGAACTACAAAACTCTGAAATTACTCTTTCTTAAATAACTACTCACACCAAAATAAGTTGACTTCATTTCACTATGGGGAAGATGTTTCTTTTTCCTCCTCAACAATCATAGTCATTTTCCAATGATCAGTGAAGTGATGTTTCATAAAAGCATTAGAAATTCATAAACAAAAAACAATGTTATTCACTTACCGCATAATCCTCATTGGGGTCATTTTTCAACACATAGAACAAGGGGGCCAAAATTTCATTCATCCCTTGCACATATCTTATCCCCGGGTTCAGCTTTGCATATATGATCAGTATATTTTTCAGAGACTCCTGAAAGTAACAAATGCTGGACTCAGGAAAATACACCTCATGATTGCATCATTTCACATATGTAATTTGTGCAAGTTCAAAAGGGAGGTATGTGCTGAAGGAGCACTAGCACGATAGGTAGAGCTACCAGAAAGCAGGTCTGCATCAAGTGTGCATTGTGTAATTTCTACCTCTCCATTAGTGTACATGCTCATTTTCAGTAGTATGGTACCTCCTGTAGGCCCTTTCTCCAATTACCTGATTGGCTTTTGCAGAAGCAGAGTTGCCAGAGAAAAAGTGCATGTCTGGATGAGTGCGTTTCACATCACGGTCTATCTGCTCAATGATCTCAGAGTCCTACAAATGGCAGAAGTTACAAACATTAAGAGAAAAATAATTGCATACCACAAGCATGAACATATATGAAAACTGGTGGACCAAATTCCAACTGGGGAGTTGCATGGATAGAGGCAAACTACTCTGGTTCCAGCGACATAAAAGAAAAGTCTATAATGGCCTAAGAACTCACAAAAAGGTAGCAATTCAAGGAAGGATCTCTAATTTGTTCCAACTACACCAATTAAAATATCCGTCCTCCACAGATGCTACTATTCGTCTAGTTAGTTCTTAATTTTTTTTTTTTTTTTGTGAATTTTCATGTGCTATTTCTGATTTCCTCTGAAATTTCAAGACTTCTATCTGTTTCTGTCCGGTGCTAGATTGAAATATGGAGAGGAGAGATGGTGTAAAACACAAGTATATTACATTTGTGCAAAGGATGGAAATTTTCAATTAATATATTTCAAGCAAAAGTTTCCAAGTTAAGTCAGAAATTCAGAATCTTCAGAAAAAATTCTAACAATAGCATTTCGAAAGGAAAAGGGGCTTCGCAAATCAGATTGAGAATGTCACAGATCAAATTGAGAATGCCACAAAAGAAAAAGAAAAAGAAAAGAAGCGAAACATGGTCATGTGGCACATGAAGTCATGAAGATTATCAATTTATCATATTCTAAAGCATGCTGAAGGACAAATGACAGTCTTATATCTTGTTATTCCTTATGACCAAATCCAAGACAGAATGGCAAAAATCCAACAGTCAAAGAAAATGTCTGTCCACCATTCCATCAAAGCTATCCTTTTAAATGTCGCTAGTTCAATTATAAAGATTTCAATATGCATGTTTGATGTTTCGCCTTTGGTGGAAACAATCAGATCACAAGTTCAACTGTTAAATTTTGGCAAACGTGAACTCCTTTATGCAGCATAATCGCAATGCCTCTATTTGATATCATTGGTATATTATACATCAATTTTTTTAGAAGGTTTTCCATCGTATTACATCATAGCAGACAGAAGATTTTTATATCAGCATGAACCCTGGGATCTTTTGGACCCTTTTTATCATTCTCGTACCAGATAGCATAATCCTCGTATTTAAGTGCTAGTTAGTACTTAGTAGTTACTGGAAGCAGTTGAAATTGTCGGTACATAAAATACAACATATAGGACTATCTGATCACAGTAAACTGCAAAGGACTTAATTTTAAGATTGAAAACAACTACTTATCTTTCTATTATGAAATAATACCTGAAAGAATCGGTTCCAAATGCTAGTCTTTCCTAGGCTCAAAGGATGCTCCCCATGAGGTATTTTTGACCTTGCCAGCAAACCCTTGCCCTCACTTATCTGATCACCATTTTTAGGATATGCGGAGTCTTCCAATTTCCTTGTGATTTCTGACTGACTAGCCACGGAAACATTTAGAATCCAGGAATTGGTGCAAACACATGCAGCTTTAAAAGCCTTACAAAACAATTATTAGTTGTCCCTACTTGGACGTGTCAAGAAATCCTCTAATTAATCAAGTGATAAACACATCACTTCCTGAAGATCACTAAGGTTCAGCATGCCTTCAAACATTAAAATATATACAATTATAGAAGGTGTGCAGATTCACCACATAACGACCTAGACAGATCATCATGTGATGCAAATGAACTAAAACTTACCGGATTCATCAAAAGGTCCTCCTTAAAATGCTTGTACTGAGACCTCTTCTTAGTCAATTCTGATAACCAAATCCCCTTATCACTCGGAAGATATGCCAACAATAACTGGAATATCGACAAACCAAAAATTAATCCTCCCATTTCACAAAGAGCAACAATAAGCATAAAGTAAATAATGATGTTATCCCTTCACATCTACACTAAAAGTTATCCGCTTTATGAGTTATGTCAACCACAATACATTGGTGATTGTGGTGACAACAGTAGGTTATCTCAGCGATATCTCGCAGTTTCCTTCTATCATACTTGATTTTTCAAGACCAGGAGCATTTTATTACAGACCTTCCATACAGAGGAACGGATGCCAGCAGCATCCGGAATACCCAGCGAGGCGAGTCGTCGTAGTTCTCCGATGTTTACGATCTTCCTCGAGAGCTACATCGGACAGAAGTTAACAAAAAGGGTTATATCAAGTTAACAACTCACATGATAATCGCGCTTGCTATCGTTACTAATTATGTTCTTCTCTCTCTCAGTGTCCACACTTTTTGAGTACTCAAAGAGAATTCTCTGTTATTATTTGAATTTCGACAAAATGAAACCGAAGAAATTGTTTTCCATTTAATAAACAAATTACTAGTTAAAATTCTAGCAATCGACGGCATGAAAATATTTTGATCAGATAAATACGCAAGCGCTAACCTCTTGTAATAACTCGGCCTGGCGTGAAACATCATCAATGGAAGAAGTAATGTCATTATCACTACTGCTGCTACGGGTCGATGAATCCCTAATTTCCGTCCTCGGAGTCGGGACAGGTCTAATTGAAGCAGGAGGCGGCAACGTCACATGCGGTTCGTTCAGAGAATAATCGTATGAAGCGATGGAGGATGATTTGGGAAGGTAACTACCAATACGATCGCCATTGGAAGACGAAGGAGGTGGAGGTGATTGAGATCGTGATTTGGGCGGTGGAGATGTCGGAGAAGACCACATGGGGCTATTGAGCCAATCGGGAACTCGTTTCTTCACCATAATCTGCAAAATCTGTTTCTGTGAGTCAGGGTTTCGATAGACAATAGTGTGGTTGGTGGTTTGTGAGTTGGTTTCTTTCTCCTCTCGAATTTGTTTTGTTACAGCTGTGGCTCCGGCCTTCTGTCATCGTCTTCCTCGTGGAACCATCGTATTGCTTTCAATCAGCGTCGTGCCCCATTTAGTATTCTTCCACCTATGCTCCAATGTCACGTGACATTCCTTCCATTCAAAATTTTAACTGGACCGGATCCGTCGTGGGCCTGGTCTTTGAATTTGGAAAATTGAAATAGAAGACTATTCTTGTTTGGTCACTAATTTAATCTTCTTAGATTTTCATTCCTGTTTAATCCGAAAGAAATGAAAATTCATTTTCATTTTTATTCTTCAAATTGAACCAAACAATTTTTTAGGGATTGTTTGGTTTGTGGAATTCGAAGGAATTTGATGGAATTGGAATAACAAATTCCTTTGATCAAATTTCAATTTTTTTGTTTAGTTCATTTCTTGAAATGGATGAAATCCTTCAAATTCCATTGAATTCCACAAATTAATGGATTCATCATTCATTGGCATAATGGAAGAAATTGAATTTCATCACCATCCACCACGACCATGTTACTATTGTTCATCACGCCCCACCCTTACCACTATTGTCGTCGCCACCCACCCTACCCACACCACTAACCACCATGCCACTACTGTTGTCATCACACTCACCCACCCCCGGTCACTCACTGTACATCCCTATTACAACCATGCTACTAGTGTTACTGTCACGCCCCTAACCTAACCCCCACCACCACACCATTATTGTTGTTGTCACAACTGCCACTCGCCCAACCATTATCCCGCCACTATCATCGTTACAGCTACCACCCCGCCACCTACCGCTACCACCCCGTCGTCCCGCCCCACCTTACCCTACTCCAACCCACCACTAACCACCATCCTACCACTGTAGTCGTCACAGCTACCACCCTGCCACGCACTGCCCCATTCTAGCCCTACCACCACCATCTTGACCAACCTTGCATGCCCACAACAAACCCCACCTATGGAGCAAGGGTGGGGAGGGAGTGGTGGGGCAGGGATTGGATAGGGGTGCGGTAGGGTGATAGTTGTGACGACGACAATAGTGACATGGTGGTTGGTTGGGTATGGGCAGGGCGATGGGTGGGATAGTCCAAACAAAGACGATTGCTCCAATTATATTGGGAGATCTCATTTCAATTCCTACCAACCAAATGTGAGGTCAAATTTCATTCCAATTCCTTCAAAGTCAAATTCCTTTGATGGATTCCAATTCCATCAAATTCCATTTTGTGAACCAAACACCCCCTTAGGGGACATTTGGTTCCTAGATTCTAAAGGAATATGGAATTAAAATGTTGAATTCTATTGACCAAATTTTATTCTCTCGTTTGGTTCATTCTTTTTTCACTAAAGGGATATTCAAAATCCTACAAATTCCACAAATAAAGGAATTTAACATTCATTAGCAACTATATGATATTTTGATGGAATAAAATTCTCTATTTTCATAATACCAAATATGTCCTTAACGCAAAATACCCTAATCCCACAAAACCCAATATGACCATTATCGACCACCGTCAATTTGAATCGCCGACCGACACCGTCGATCTGAATCGCTACCCAACCACATCCATCTGAACCTCCATCGACCATCGCCATCTGAACCACCACCGAACATCACCATCTGAACCACCGCAATTACTGTCATCTGAACCACCATGGACCATCATCGATCTGAACCAATACCGACCATCGCCATCTGAACCACCACAGAACACCATCGATCTGAACCACCACCAACTACTACCGATTTGAATCACCACCGGCCACCACCGATTTGAACCACCATCGACCATTATCAATCTGAACAACCACTGATTTAACCCATCGTCGATCTGAACCACCAGCGATCTAAACCACATCTGACCACCGCCACCTGAAGCACCATAGACCACACCGATCTGAACCACTATCGACCATTGGCGACTACCACCGATCTGAATCACCGTTGAACACCACCGACCACCAAAGATTTGAACAATCACCAATCTGAACCACCGACGCCATCGACGAACCGAACCACCGTCCATCTGAACCATCACGGACCACCATCAATCTGAACGACTGCCGACTACCGCCATTTGAACCACTAAGGACCACCACTGATCTGAACCACCGTGGACCACCACCGATCTGAACCACTGTCGACCATCGTTGATTTAGTAACGTCGTTTAGTTTATGGTTATATTTGGGTTGTGTATTTTATATTGTGCTTCTACTTGGTGATTCTCATAGATTGTTTAGCTTAGGTTTTACCTTATCTTATTCCACAACAATTTGTAAATTTTGTATTGATCTTCTTAAATCAATAAACGAATTCAAAAAGGGAAAATTGTATATTTGTATTCAACCCCCCTTTTCTACATACTATTAATCACTTAAGATTCTCGTAGAATCCGTTTGTTTCAAATTTGTTATGAATTAGGTTGTTTTTATGCATACAATAGACATCACAAGAAATATGAAATATTGTTGAATTTTTTATTTGTTGATTCAAAATCCTGAAGAACAAACACAGATATCGAAATACTAAACCCTAAACTCTTGATTTTGTAATACACGATACATTTCTCAGCGCTTCATTTTCATGGTATATAACTTTGCGAATAAGTTCAAAATCTTTGAATCCTGGACTTCTAAGTGCGTGAAAGGATTTATGACACGTAATGTTCTGGCTTGAAGTTTTTACTGCTCCTCAGAGATAATTAAAGCATCAAAGAGGCTACAAAAGGGTATTTTGTAAATTGCTATTTTGGTCTCTGTTAACTAAAATTACAAGTACTTTCGTTTATGTCACACCCTGCTAAAGCGAAAACACGAGGTATGGCAGGTAGAGTCTTATAGCAATAGAGTATAAATAACACCACCATACATTAAAATTTCATTACATCACAATCCAGCGTTTACATTCCCAAAACGACAAGTTTGTAAATTAATAATAATTTTTTTTTCAAAGGTGATGATTGAAACACAGCTTCTTTTAAATGCCACTATGTGCCTTTCTTACCCCTGAAAAACACGTTAAAACAAGTGTCAACTACAAGAGTTGGTGAGTTCACAGGTTTTCAATGTACAACAAATCTTTATGCAATTTGAGTAAGTCTTTTACTTACTCGCAACAACTTTCATACGTGTAGCACTTTTAACGAGGCACAATGTACTCCAAGTAATTTTAAGTGTTGGGCCACTACTAAACCTGCGACAACTACGCCCTTTATACCGAACTACCTCAGCGGTGGTGTTTAAACCACATGTGTAGAACCCGTGTTTTAGTTATATGCACCCCTACTCGTCAGTAAAAGGTGGGATTGTCAATCCAAATAGCGCTATCCATTAAACCATCGGCTCATACGAGTTAATAAGTAGTGTAACCAAGTGAGACTTTTTAATTAACCCAAACACAATTTTTACTAGCGTACATGGTGTTAGTGCTCGTATTCACAATTTCATTTTAATGCATATTTCATATAATTAATTTGTATCCATGATTTAATCACATTGTATATTTCATACAAACATCAACTACTTTTATACATGTTTTCCCCCAAATAACGATGGATTCAAAAAGGGGCCGTGAATACTCACATTTTCTTTCACGGAGAAGATGGTTGAATGATCAAATGGTATGTCTTGGTAAAGTCCTTTTAGTGAATCCCTATAGAAAACAAACGGTTGTCAAACTCTTAAAGGTTAAGGTTACTATTCTACCTTTACGTATTATAAATGCCTCTTTATGTTCTTAAGAATAAAATTACAAAAATCAAGTTTTAAGCACTTTATATGCTTATTATGGGGTTTATGGTTTAAGAGTCCAATCTTTAGTGGTTTTAGGAAATCATGCATGCTGACAGAATCTTTGTGACTCAAAAATGTCCATGATTCACCCTCATCCAAGAAGTATATTTTCCAGAATTTTTTATATGTTTTAATATACTGAGTTAGGATCATTATGACCAAAAATCAAGATTTTTGGATGAGTGGAAGGGTCTCAAACAAATTTTACCAAAACAGTGATTACAGCTTTCAAAACAGAAAACCCCTTCTTAATGGTACACCCTTTTGAAGGAGTTATACTTATTATTTTCCAGTGGTTCATGAATTGTTTTAAATCTAACACATAAGGCTAGCTTTTCCAAAAAGAATCACTATATTTGGATGTATAGTTTGGAGTTATGGTTGTTTGAACATGCATGTGGAAATCTGTCAAGTCTGGACAAATTGCACACTTATTTTGTAAAAATCGGTTGAACCCCTAAATCACCATGTTTTTGGGTGGGGTTAGACTCTTTTGAAAAGATAACACTTTAATTTATACTCCAGAGGTAAAATTTCATGAGTTTTGATGTGTCTTCTAAGAGTTATAGATGAACAATGAGACACAAAATTTCTGACCGACCACTGTTACACACCAAATTTGTTTTGGGTGTTGTGAGGTCACAAGGTCATATTTTCTCATTATTCCACTTGGTTTTGAAAATTAATACACTAAATATTAATGAGGAAAAAGATTCATGCTTATTGGGTCAATACACAACCATATATGGTCGTTCCAAACTCATGCAATGAATCTGTCCAGAAGAAAAGTCATTCTTTTATGCAAAAATGGATTTTTATGCATCACAATTTCCAAAAATGATGATTTTATGAAAGAAGATCACTCTACTATTCAATATTAAWGTAAGAAYATWTAAAATAYACTATTCTTGGTAACAAAAATGAAAGAGAACTCAGATTCCATAAGAGACACAAAAATGCAAGAAATGAAGGGTTTTTCTTGCTTTTCAAAAGTTCTAGATGGTTAGGTCATGGATTTTCACCATATTAAGAACATTTTTCATGTCTTTGATGTAAAATCTATCCTTAGAACTTAGAATGAAGAACACCTCTCCTTTGCAAACTTAAAAGTATGAAAATGACAAGAAAATGGCACTAAAAGTGCATAAAATGAAGCCAAAACACTAACAAGTTCTTACCTTTGATTAAAAGAATATGATTTCTTCAAGTTTTATTTCTTGAATCCCTTTTCTTTTCTATGAAAGGCTGAATTTTTTCTTGAAGAAGAAGATGGAGGGAGAGAGTAGTAGATGAAAAGTGAGGGAGAGTAAGGAGGTGAAAGGTTGAGATAAATGAGAAATGAGTATTTTAAGAATTCAAAATGTATTTATATGTAGAGGAGAGGGGGGGGGGGGGGAACCCATGTGGTGGGCCTATGGGCCTCCCTTCTATTTTTTTTTTTGTAAAAACTTAGCCCATAATCTAATAAGTTGGGTACTTTTATGAGTTATTGAGAAAAATGCCCAAATTCCTATTCTATAAGATAAATAAATTTCTTAAATATAATTTTAAGTAAAAATATTTAAAATATGTAGACTCTATATTTTATGCAAGTTTTAAAAATTATTTGGAGTATTTGACATTTTATAAGACGATCCGGTTCATTTCGGGTCGAAACAGTGTTTTCTACGCAACCTACCGGGATTTCTAACTACTTAAKCTCTAATCGCTCTACTTGAGTGTTAATAATATTTCTAAAGTGCTATCTAGCTACTAACCTGATATTTAAATTTCTGGATGTCACAGTTTATCAAATATATTTTTTACTCTATCCATCCCATGAAAACTGCAACATGTTTCTTTTTGGCAAACTTTTAGAGTAGAATTACCTATTTACTCATGCTTCGAATGTCATATACATGAGTCACTTAAGGATATATGACCTTAAATGAGTTTCTAATTAAATCTATGGCCGGTGTATGTGACCTTGAAGAGACCCAACAAGTAAACTATTTACTCAACTCTCTTGGTTGGTTTATTAGGACTAGGGGTAGCAACAAGGCTGCTTGTTGGATATAAATAGATCCTAATACGGATTTTAAATTGATCTACTTGTGTGTTCGTGTGTGTCGGTTATTTTGCTTCGTGAAATGATAACTTGGAAATGACATGTTGAAGCCATTTTTCAGTATTCATATATGTGTGACCCTGGTGTATTTATCTTTTTTCATCATTCATATTTGGTGAATTTGAAGGAAATTTATCTTGTATACAAGCGGATTTTATTTCAATGCTTAGACCATTTTAGTCTTATTGTTAATGGATCAAGACCCTCGAGGTCAGTTAATTATGGAATAGACATCAAGTTTTTTCTGAAGTTTGTTGGCAAAAGCAATTTCCATTTTCATAGTAGTTGGTTTATGTTCATAGATAGTTTGACAAAAAATTGTAATTTGATATATGGGTATATTGGTAACTTTTAGTTAACATGTTTTGGTTAGACAATTATTTTTTCAAATATAATTGTCATTAAGCTAATAAAACTTTTACTGTGATTTTTTGTTGATTTGATCAAAGTTCACCCGAGGTTTACATTTTCTCTTTTCTCCAAATGTATATTGCTCATTTTATTGGGCAACTAGCAGCCCATTTTATCAATGAGAAATAAATATTGATAAAAACTTTTTACATTCTGCCGTATTGCTCGTGTACATAATTAGATATGTATAGCATACCTATTAGAGATGGTTTAAGAGCATCTTCAACAACTATGTTATAATTCTTTTTAAATAAAGTATCAAAAGTTAAAAATCTTTACAAAACTAATAGTTACTCTATTTTATCAATTACATCATTAAATTTATTTTTAAGATATTCATATTTTAATAAAATAGTATTTTTATCCTCTAAACACTTGAAAGTTGGTTCCTCAAAATAGAAATAAGGTGTAAATTGACGATTTTGAAAATTGATTCCTCAAAATAAAAATTAGGTGAAAATCGGTTTCATTTTAATACAATTTTTCCTATATTGTTTGAGGAAAAATATAGCTTTTAATGATTATAACGATTTCAAATACATCAAAATGTGGGGAACACCCGAGCCATTGGTTATGTCTTGGTCGGATCGGTTCGAAGTGAGCTCACCGGATGTCCAAAATAGAAAATTAGGGTGAGGAAAACATTTGGGAACTAGTACTACTACATGATGACATTATTTTAGGCTTATTTTTTGGATGCAAAGTTTCCTTCTAGAAATCTAACAAAAAGGGGACTCAAAATTCACTCTCTCTCTCTCTAGAATTACGTTCGAGCAGAGGTCAGCTTGAGGGCATCAACAAGGTACGCTGTATTTGATACTAGGGCTACGTTTTTCTTTTTCACTATGACTTGTTTTGGTTACATTCTTGATAGATCTGAATAATTCTGATATAAAGTTAGGGTTTTTATTGTTTGATTTCAATCTCAATCAGGTAAAATTGAGTGTTTACGTGGTCTATTTTTATGTAGCTTATCTACTCAGATTACTCTGTGAGTAATGGAAGAACATGAGGATCGTGATACGCCTAGTATTGAGAAATCTAGTGTGATTGTTGATTCTACTGCAGTCGATGAAGTCGTAACTGGGAGATTGGGTGGCGGGGAGGGGAAAAACGAGGGTTTTTTGTCTGAGAGAGATGAAGGGGAGGATATGATGGTGGATGTTGTGGGTGCCGATGAGGTTGATGGTGATCATGGCCGTGATGATTTGGATAGTAAGGCGGGTTCTGTTGGGTTGGTTGAAGAGTGTACGGAGAAAGAAACACAGACTCATGATCCGAAAATGGATACTGAAGAAGCTGCAGGTTCTGGTGAAGATGTTTGTCATACTTCAGTTGGAAGCAGGGTTTTAACTTTTGAGAAAGTTGAGGTGACAGTGAAGGAAGAAGGTCTAAATAGAAGTTTAGAGGCAAGCAGAGATGTTCTTCAAGATTCTGATAGGGTTTTAACTTTTGAGAAAGTTGAGGTGGCAGTGAAGGAAGAAGGTTTGGAGAGGAGTTTAGAGGTAAGCAGAGACGTTCTTCAAGATTCTGATGGTGATGCTCAGAAATCTGGAACCTGTGTAAGAGATTCTGAAATGGCTTATGAATCTTCAAGGGGAGAGCCTCAATTTGGTGCAGATATTGCTCTAATAGACAGCAAGGAGCTAACAGAAAGAGGTTTGACCGAGGTGGTTGTGGAGCAGAATGTAAAATCTGTTGAAGATGTGGCTGGGGGAGATCATGTGATGGATGGAAAACCCGGAAAAGAAGCCGAGATTTTAGATTCCTCAAAGATTGCAGAGTCATCAACTACAACAGCTGATCTTGGTTCACTGGAAGTAGACTTGATGGTTGTGGAGAAGGATTTTGCCAGCAAAGACGAAGCGCAAGATATTGTTTCTGTGGATCCAAGTTTAGTTTGTGATAATAATCAAAATTCTTCAACTGAGTTGGTCAATGCAGGAACTGATGAAGTTGCTGGAAGGAGCAACGAAGATGGTCCGCATCCAACAATCGAAGTTGATTCTCAAAGAAGAGAAAATGGTTTGATAGATATGGAGAAATCACAGAGAGGTTTGTCCAAGGAGATCATGAAACAGCCTATTGAATGTGAACAAGCGGCTGATGGAGATTGTATTGTGAACGGAAAAATTGGAAAAGAATCTGAAGCTTTAGATTCCTCAACGATTTCAGAGCCATCAACCACAACCAATCTTGGCTCTAATCCTGGTTCTGAGGACGTTGATGTTGTCGTTGTAGATGAGGGCTTCGCCTGCAAAGATGAAGCCCAAGGTGGTGTTTTTGTGGATCCAAGTTTAGTCTGTGATAATAATCAAAATTCTTCAACTGAGTTGGTGAATGCAGGAACAGATGAAGTTGCTAGAAGGAGCAACAAAGAGAGTCTGCATCCAACAACCGAAGATGATTCTCAAAGAAGAGAAAGTTTGATAGAAATAGAGGAATCACAGAGAGGTTTGTCCAAGGAGATCATGGAACAGCCTATTGAATGTGAACAAGCGGCTGATGGAGATTGTATTGTGAACGAAAAAATTGGAAAAGAATCTGAAGCTTTAGATTCCTCAATGATTTCAGAGCCATCAACCGCAACCAATCCTGGTTCTGAGGACGTTGATGTTGTTGTAGAGGAGGGTTTAGCCTGCAAAGATGAAACGCAAGGTGGTGCTTCTGTGAATCCAAGTTTGGTTTGTGATGATAATAGAAATTTATCAACAGGTGAAGATGATGTCAATGTGCAAGCTGAAAATCTGGACCAACAAGCTGAAGTTGCCAAATTGAGCAAAAACCAGAGTTTTCATCCAACAACTGAAGTTATAACAAACGATGCTCAAAAGCCTGAAAAAGGAACTGGGGTAGGAGATTCTAAATTGGCTGTTGAATCGTCTAATGGAGAGCCTCAATTTGGACGAGAAACTGATGTAAAAGATAGAGAGGAAACAGAAAGGGGTTTGACCGAGGATGAGGAGATTGTGGAACAGCATACTGAATCTGTTCAAGAGGTGATTTATGGAGATGGTGTGATGGATGAGAAAACTGGAAATGGAGATGAGGTTTTAGATTCTTCAAAGATTCCAGTATCATTAACCACAGCCCATCTTGGTCCCGAAGAAGTTTTAACCACAAAAGTTGAAGCTAAAGATAGAGATTCTGAGGGTCCAAGGTTACTGTACCCTGATAATCGAAGTTTATCGACTGAGKTGGTCAATGCTTTTGAGGAAGTCAATGGTGTGACACCTTGTGCAGATGTAGCCAAAGATTGTGGTCTTCATGAGAACTTAGAATTTTCATATGAAGATGCTCACATGGAGAGAGGAGAAGATGCAGGGATGGACATTGATGAAGTATTGGGATGGAAAGATGAAATGTCAGAAATTGACGTTTTAAGTGGTAATGCAGATCATCCAGAAACAGATCAAGACTTTAACATTAACGTGAATTCTGAAGGTGGCGTGGAACAGGTACTTCTAGAATCTTCTTGTGAACCAGTCGTCATTGGCCAGCTAGAGGAAAACTGCAAGTCTCGACAACCCATAGTGTATGAGCGTCGTGTGCATGTTGAGGTTCCACTTTATGATTCACTGGATGGAAGTAGATCCCCTCTATTGGAAGATGAAAATTTGAAGGTTGAAACAGACTCAGAGGAAGATGATGAATCTGTGCAAGAAGAGGAGAGAAAGGCAGTTGGACGATCCACAAATGAGGTCACCGAGCCTCTTGAGAATGAAAGCTCGTGTTCATTGCAACAATCATGTTATTTCCAGCCACGGGGAAAAGGACGGTTCTCTGTTTCTGATTTGGTTTGGGGTAAAATAAGGAGTCATCCATGGTGGCCTGGGCAGATATTCAATCCTTCTGATGCATCAGAGAAGGCCATGAAGTATCATAAAAAAGATTGCTTTTTGGTAGCATATTTTGGAGATGGTACTTTTGCTTGGAATGATTCAGCTGTCCTGAAGCCATTCCGGCCAAATTTTTCTCAAATAGAGAAGAATACCAATTCAGAATCGTTCAAAAATGCAGTTAGATGTGCTTTGGATGAGGTTTCCAGACGGGTAGAGCTGGGGCTTGCATGCTCTTGTGTTCCTCAGGAGATCTACGAGACAATTGAATATCAGAATGTGGAAAATGGAGGCATTCGTCGAAAATCAAATAGAAGACCTGGTGCCGATGAATCTGCTGGCGTGAGTTCTTTTGAACCTGATAAACTTGTGGATTATGCGAGACTTTTGGCGCGGTTTCCTGGTGAAGGTGACAAAATGGAGCTTGCAATGGCAAAAGCTCAGTTATCATCTTACGGTCGTTATAAGGGATATCGAAACCTGCCTGAGTTTCAGTTTTGTGGAGAGATATTGGAAGAAGATGCCTCGATGCTAACTGAAGGAGATGAACATGTTAATAACCATGGTGCGAAAATATCAGAAAATTTTGAAAACAATCTGATGGACGGTGAATATCCCCACAAGGATCGAAGTTTATCAGATCTAACGGATGATGCACCATATTCTGGAGATGGTGACCGCACAGAAGGGGGCAACGTAACCAGCAGTTTAGTTTCGTCATCTGGTTTAAAAAAACGCAAGGCTCGCGATTCCATTTCTAATGGTTCAAAGAAAAGGCCAAGTCTACGTCTTGAGAAAGTACCTTCTGCTCTAATTTCAACTCCTAAGCCGTCTTTCAAAGTTGGCGAATGCATTCAACGGGTAGCGAGCCAGCTGACTGGGCCACCATCGGTTCTGAAGTCAAACAGCGATCCGAATGGTCAACATGCTGACCAACTAGTTGGACCTGCTGTTTCCTTGCAGATTCCTGAAAACTCGGAAGAGGAAATGATGATTGTGGAGGGTAAGCAATCATCTGTGGCTGAGATGCTATCACAACTGCACTTGGTTGCTCAAGATCCCATGAAAGGATACAGCTTTTTAAATACCATCATCCCATTCTTCTATGATCGAAGAACAGCTGTTTTCAGCAAGTCCATAAGGCAAAATTCATCCGTCGGAAGACCAGTCAGTGGTAAGAAGAGAAAAACGTCCAACGAAAACGAACCTGAAGAATTCGAATTTGAATTTGATGATGTTAATGATTCTTATTGGACGGATAGGATCATCCAAAACCATTCTGAAGAGCAATTGTTGCAAGATAATCAAAATGAAGGGCAAGAATGTCATGTTGTGGCTTATGAACCAGAAAAACCAGCAAAAGCAAGCCGTAAATCAAATAAAAAGCGTGCTTTAAGTAGTAATCACGAAATTGAGACGAAGGAACAATCAGAGCTTATTGAGCGAAGGCGGCAAAATTTGGCAACAGAAGTTGTATTGAAGTTCACAGAGGGCATCTATTTTCCTTCAGAAATTCATCTAAATAAAATGTTTAGACGCTTTGGGGCTTTGATGGAATCAGAAACTGAAGTCGATAGGCAGAATGGCCGTGCACGAGTGGTCTTCAAAAAATGTTCAGATGCAGAAGTTGCTCATAGTAGTGCTGGAAGGTTCAACATTTTTGGGTCAATTAGTGTAAATTATGAGCTCAATTACACCCCTTTAGTCTCATACAAACCTTTGCCCCTTCCGATGTCACAAGATCTCATGAATGCAAGCTAGCAGAAGTTATTCTTTTCAGACGTCAGGTAAACTATTGTTTCTGTTTCACTAGATATTCGACTATTATGTGAATTTTCTGCTGCTGTTTAAATTTCTTGAATTTTATCTTTCTGCCATTTTTGTTGAAAGTATACTTGGTTATCTGCTATTGGTTCATGACTTGACACTTATAGTTTAAATCTCAATTTTCTCCAAGTTTTCCCAACCTAGAAATATTGTCCATTAGGGTGTGCTTGGTACATAGGATATGACAAAATAAAACTAATTATCTCGCATTTGGTGCTACATTTAATGGGACAGGAGATGACCTTGTGGGACAAAAATGCATCTTTTGTCCCACCAAATAGGTGGAACAAAAATCAAGAAGACAGACAAGGTAGATAAATTATAAACCATCCATGTCAAATTAAAACCAAAAACTTGCACCATTCTTTCAACCGCCTACCTCACTCTCGCTCGTCCAGTCCTATCTAGCCTCTTCTGCTTACTAATCGCACTCTTAGGCTACAATTTCTATTGATACAAGCCAGCTTTGAGCTTCCTGAGGGGCCATTTACCAAATGCTTACCAGGTAAGTGCTTAGCGTCAAGAGTCACCACCCTCACTTACCTTGTCGGATAACATTCTCGGCTGTCAAAATGGATTTTTGGTAAGCACCTCTTATCTGCTAAGCACTAACCGTGTAAGAGTCTTCTCATTCACTTACCAGGTAAGATTCTCGGCCTTGCCATGCCTCTTACCGGGTAAGGTTCTTTGTCTTTGCTATGCCTGTTACGGGTAAATAAGCGACACCCTGGAAGCGTTTAACAAACAGCCCCTAAATGAAGTTCAAATTTAGGCAGCATCGTGTCATCTGTATGAGCAGAAACAGAATTCCTGCTTTCTAGCATATTTTACATTGAGGGTGTCGCTGCAACTTTGGACTTGTTTCAAGTATGTACAGCCATTTTCAGCTTTAGGCAGGCATCTGATGAGTTGGATCTTGAAATTGTACAGGTAAGACAGACGACCTGCAGAAGGCTTCTGGGGAAAGCATGAAAGGCAAGTATAAGCATGAATGTGGTTTCTTGCCTTGAATAAATAAAATATCAAGGGGAAATTCAAATTCCTTATCAGAGTAGTTTAGTTTGGGTTAGCACACCATGTTGAGGATAGTTGTATATGAGTTGTTGTCTATATACCTATTTCCATTACTGTTATGGTGGATTTAATGATAGTTGTTCATAGAATACAACTTTGAGAGTCTAATTTGAGATCCTGTCGAAAAAGGGGCCGTGATTGTTTGTTTGGTTGGCTGTTGAATATATATCTTGTGACCGGTCCTGACTTCCGGTCAAGTTTCAGTGATATTACTTGGAAATGCTCTTCAACTTTGATGCTGATGTTGTCCTGAAAAGCACATGAATTCTTTCCAGCTTTGAGTTTGACATCACCCACTTGAAAAATCAAAAGTTACTGATGTCAAGACTCTTGTAACAGCTCCTCCAAAAATGGAGGGAAAAACAAGAGATTTTGAAGTTTGTAGAGCATCTCCAACTCCTTTTTAAAAATGGAGAAAATAGGGATTTTAAGAAATTTCTTATTCCATCAGATTTTCCAAAACTTTCTTCAAAACGGAGAAAGTAGGAGGGTGCAAAAATCTAAGGTGAAGGAGCGGTTAAAGTTGAATGCTATACTTTTTCGAGATTTTGAATTCTTTATTTTGGAGAATATGTTAGTATGCTTTCAGCCTTTTTTTCTAATTATCTCAAACAGGTTCTTCAAAATAAAAGTAGTAAAGTGTACAGCGGAACTTTCCACAGATTTGGAAAATTCTCCAAAACTAAAAGAGTAAGAGTGGTTTTTTTTAATTCTTCCCAAGAAAACTAACACCCAGCTGTAGCAAAGTCGCACAGGGGATAATTGTTGTGTGGTTTGGACTAGACCGTAAATCGTATGTGTATTGAGCATTTTTCTCAAACAGCGGACTGTACCACATGACTTTCAAATTGTACCAAACTACACCGGAAAATGCGATGCGGAACGGTTTATGTGGTTTGTACTTATTGCACTTTATGCCTACAATCTAATAATTATAAGTTTAAAAATACATTAATGATAAAGTGACAGTAGTCCAAAAAAATAAAGAGTTTCAATACATCTGATTCTCGAATATATATTTCATAATTGAAAATAGTCTAAGAAGTAAAAAGAATAAACTTCAAACTGATGCGTAAGTTGTAACGTGTCCAACTAATTTATTAACATTGTCAATTGCCATATTGGATTAACCTCAAAATCCAAAAATAAAGTTCGAAAGTGTGATATAAATAATAAATTATTCTATATCTATATCTATATCTATCTAACTATATTATTTGTATATATATAGATGAGTTATTATACAATCCTTTACATTTGTACAACCAATACAACCCAATCTCAGCCGTCCATTTAATTTGATTAATATGGCATTCCATCGAAGTTTTGATTGTTTCATAATATAAAATATTGATCATAATAAATGAACTTTATTCATCTTCCATAAATATTCAAATCATAATAAATGAATTTTCATCATTTTCATAAATATCTCAATTTATTGGGTTGCATTGGTTGTACAAATGCGATGGGTTGTATTTGAAACGAACTCTCTCTCTCTCTCTCTCTCTATATATATATATATATGTGTGTGTGTGTGTGTTGGGAGGGGGGCATGTGTGTTATATATAAAATTAAAAGATAGACAAAATAAGCGGTACGTGTGGTTTGCATCGCGGTTTGATAACTCAAAACTGCAAACCACACTGCATAGTGGTTTGGTAAAAATGTAAACCGCAAACAGCACCGTGAAAGTTCTAAGCCGCGCTTTACAGTGTGGCGTTCGCAGTTTAGATGAACACCCCTAATTTATGTATCCATCTTTTGTAATTTATGTATCCATCTTTTGTTTCCTTTTAGTTTGTTTCAGAGAAATATATCAACCAATTTCTCTTGATTCTTTTCCAATCGAGATGTATCGATCCTATTCATGGCATGGAGTAATAAAAATGTACAAAACCTACGAATAAAATTAAACAAAAGTAAGAAAGCTTTTTTTTATATTATTTGATATTTTAACAATACAATTAATGTCGAAATCTCCAACGTGCAAAGTTGAATATAAGGGAGCATTTGGTTCGTAGAATGGATATCGATGGAATTGGAATTCATCGAATGAATTTGACTTTGAGGGAATGGAAATGGAATCTGATGGAATTTGAGCATGCCTTGTGATTGCATTTGGTTGCATGGAATTGGATTAGGGAAGGAATCTATAAGAAAGGAATTGAAATCCTAGCATATTGCCATGGAATTGTAAAATCTGTGCATGAAGGAATAGACTGGAATTGAAATGATTCCATAGTCTTATTTCATGAACCAAACATTCTATTTGAAATTTGGTCAAAGGATTGGACATTCCAATTCCTTTCAATTCCCATGATCCAAACAGCCCCTAAGGTTTTTGGAGGTTTTGATTTTACTTGGAAACTATAAGAAGAAGATTCAGAAAGAATGCAAGTCATTTTGTCTGTAACCTTGCTGATGCTTTATTCATGATAGCAAGTTTGTAGGTGACAGATAGAAAACAAGACATAATGTGATGAATTAGCTCCACTGCATATAATATAATGTCAAAGGTTTTTATAATCTTTGTTCATGCTTCCAAAACCATATCCATCTTCTTTCCCTGCACAGGTAGTAAGAAAATGATAAGGGTTCTTTGTTGCACATCAAAAGCCATAGGAGTAAAACAAGAACGGGCTTCTAAGCCAATATAACCCACCCGGAGATGAGGTTAGAAACAAAAAACAAGAACGGGCTTCTAAGCCAATATAACCCACCCGGATATGAGGTTAGGTTTATGTTTCTAAAAGTAGAGCGGTTGTTTCTGAAAATTACTCGCTTATAAGGTCTATATATTGCATACAAATTCATTATTTCATAAATTAAAGGAAAAACAGTAACATACCAATTTTCAAGACTGATAAACATCAGGAAGCTGGAGACCAACACTTGCAGCAGATTTTCCAAGTATTTTCTTCATTTCATCTGATCTATCTACTGCAATGTTGTAAGAAAATAGCAASTCCTACACCAATCCATCACAACCAAACCCAAATTCAATGAGCTCAAAACTATACCATTACTACTTTAAACAACTCAAGATGAAGCAGCTCAAATGATGAAATGTAAAAGAAGCAAGATTTCCAAAGCATACTTGGTTTCCATTGTTTAACAAGTGTCGGATGAATTTGTTTCTGATAGACTTCAGAGTATAAAGACATATTCAAGAAGGAAAGAGAGGAGGGCAGATTAATAAGATAAAGATAAAAGCAAGTCTTGGATAAGTCATAAGTCCTCAAGTTTACATATAACTATCTTATGTTTATCTTAATTGTTTTATTTGTCTTTCTTTAGGATCCGTGTTATTCTAAGAGTCTTTTACTTATTAGTTTAAATACCTTCATTGTTTACCTTTTTGGAAAATAGATCAATTTATTATAATCAATTCTCTACAATTGAATAGGGAGAGACTGCAGCCTCTCGAAAGTTGTAGGGTTTTAATACTCTAATCTTGGCAACCTTTTATCGACTCTTCTCAAATTGGTATCAGAGCCTACTGCCGCTGTTCTGTATTAGTAATCGTGTTACTATCCACGAATCACTGTTCACTATTCACGATCACTGCTAACGATTACTATTCACACGATAATGACTCGATCAACAACATCGAGGATGGACGAGGTGGAGGGAAGCTTGGGAACAGTCCAAGTGGAGGTGAACTCGCTGAAGGACAACATGCAGAAAGCCAGAAAGTGATCAAACAAATGGAAACAATGTTGATATTGCAAGAAGCAACGCTTAGGAGAACAAAGAAGAGCAGGGGAGATGATGAAAGCAACGACAATGGACAACCAAAAAAGGGGGACTATCGCGTAGACAAAAACTACGATACTGGTCGGTTTCTTGCGATAAGGGGGAGGAAACTAGAGTTACCTGTGTTCGAAGGGACAGAACCAGACGGTTGGATATTGAGGGCTGAAAGGTATTTCGCTCTTAACCAATGAAGAAAAACTAGAAGTCTTGGTCACTGCTTTTGAGGGTGACGCCTTGCTGTGGTTTCAGTGAGAGAATAAGAGGAGAGCCATTAGGCTATGGGAAGCTCCCTACTTTCCTCAAGACTCTTTTGTAGAGTAATCTAAAGAGATTTTGTATATTTTCACATGGTACCAAAGTCAAGATTTATCACTCTAAGGACTCAACACTTTGGGGAAATCTATACCCCGTCTAGCCTCTTCTTGACAATCAGGGGCAATTTGTGCTCATCTAGTCTCTATTGGAGGAGGTAGAGTCCCACATTAGCTAGACTTGGACCATTTCCCTTTGGTATATGTAGGAACCTCCTTTCTCTCCTCAGAGCTCTTTCCGAGAGTAATCTAAAGGGATTCTACATATTCACACAATACCAAAGCCTACAGCTGTCTGTAATATGCAAAACCAAACAACAATCCACAATTATAAATGGAAGGTTCATTAACAAGGGATTATCATCCGGCAACATGCTAGTGTAAAATCAACGCACATGGGAATAGAAAATGAATTCTTAACATAAAAAGGAAATGTGTACCTGGTGATGATGGACACTTTTAAAAAGATAAGTATAATCATGGGCAATTTTAATTTTTTGCTGGATGAACGATGTCTCCAACCCATCGCCATTTTTCTTGAACTCTGACTTTATGAAATCTCTGAAATGGGCTTTATGTTCTTCATTCCCAATGTGTTTCTTCACTGCTTTCATTAGCTCTCTATAAACCTTCACAACTTTCAAAGCCTCACCAGATCCCATCCTTTGATTCAGATTGATTTCCCTCTTTTCTTACACAAAATTCTCAATCCCTGATTCGATTTTAAGAAGTTAAAATTCATTTTTAGGGGATTGACCAGAGTCAAAATATAGAACTTATATCACAAGAAACTTTAGACTTTGTCAAAATACAAGTTTCACATGGATGTGATTTCCAGCGCAACATAAACAGTATGTTATTTGTAGCAATAATTGCTATTGATTTAGAAATGCCTTCTCCAGAAATTGAAAATCAATGTCGAGTATGAAAAAAAAAAAAAACTAAAAGTTCATAATAGACATTATCTCTGGAGAAATGCCTTCTCCTTATGGTTAGTGTACCTTCTATTACATATATCAAATGAAAATGAGTCTTGCTTGCATTTATCTGTTACAGAAGATTTCCAAATGCAAAGTTTTTTTCTTTATGAATAGCTCTAAAAGTTCAATATGAAGTTTAACTTCCCCTTCTAAAGATGGTTGAGGATGGTATAGCTCATGTACATTAGTGGAGCCAGAAAATGAGTGGAGAATGAATGAAATCTACAAATTGGTCATAGTTTTTATTTTGAGCAGCGAAAATTTTGTAGATTTTACACAAAAATTTCATACACCTCTGTTAAATACAATTATTAGAGAAGGGATGATCAGAATTGCTTGCCAATGTATGTCCCATAACTATAGTCAAGCAACTTACAAGTCAGACCATACGAAGACAAATGAACATGTATGAACACTTCCACATTCGGACATATATCAAATCTGATGAACACACATGGTTTTTGCACCAGCCAGTTGAATGCTGCTTTTAAGGGTTTAGGGTTTTTAATGGTTGTTAATGATGAAATGACCGTTTATAACTATGCTTTTTATCGGCACTTGCTAACCAGAAGATAATGGCGCTGTCGTTTGACCTCATAGCTTGCACGAGTTTTGACATTGTCCAACAATAGCACCTAAGCGTCTATACAGGTGTCACACTCATGGCTAAGCTTGGAGTTTTGCTAACCCATATCAAGTTTATAACAACAGGCAGGGGAAGGGGGACCCAAGCCTCCTAACACCAGGGCAGGACCTAATCTTTTACATAAAGCAACTAACAAAGTTAATTTTCTCCTTCTTTTGCTATCGTCTTTTCATGAATTGAAAAACAGCATTCTTTCATTAGCTTTAACTCCATTTTGTAATTGGAATTGAAGACAATCTAAATAGGCAAGGAGAAGATAGTAGGGAAATTCATAAAATAAAAAAGGATAACTGGGATCCACGTAGTTGCTTGAAGTTTGTCTCGAACCTACCCATTGTGCTTGCAAAAATGAGGATAGATTACATACATGTAAGTGAAAAACACCATGTTACTTGGCACTAAAGCTTATTCTTGCAAACTTGAGGTGTTGTTTTTAAAATGAAAAAGCATGCCACTCTGCTACAATGTCTAAGCTCTTAATATTTGTTTCATTCTTGATGAGATATAAGAAGGGTAACATGAAATCATAACCATAATGTGTATAGCCACCAGATACCAGAAAAGAAATCAAGTAATAACTTGATCACTCTTCCTAATGCATTGCAGGCAGAAATCTCAAGCCAAAGACTAATCGGTGGGAGCTTCTTAACCAAATTTTACGAAAATATCAAATCATCAATTAAAAATTCAATGTATCAAGTGAATATTTTCTGTTTAAGATAGTTATGATAGATTAATATAAAAAAAAAATTGAGCAAAATTAGGGCACAAATAGAAAAACCTGTTGAATTCCCTTTCGTAATCTCGTTTCTTCGGCTCTTCCCTAAATCGGTCAATCGCTCTTCCGAGTTGGCAGTTGCGCTTGCGTCTGAGCGTCTCCCTATTCCCGTCGGGAATTCTTCATTCAACTGTGATTTCAATCCAATTAGGGTGACTATGGATTTATGCTGCTTGTTAAGTCCCATTTCTAACGAACGCTGGCTAAGTGAAAACCAAGAAGTCATTTTACCTTACCAACCAAGATGAATTCCACGAATTATCGGGTAAATTGTTACATAATGATATCGTTTTTGTGGATTAAAGGGTTTTCAAGGACAGTTTATTAAACGTTATCAGGTAAGAACGATGATAATAAGTGCTCACCAAATAAATTATTGCATAAATACGTTTATATTATAATTTTATCTGATAAAATAAATTATAATATTGACTCCTGATGGTAAGTACTACTTACATGATTTAACAAATCAAAAACATAGATCCAATAATCAAATTGTTTGCCCAATTTAGGCACGTCCATCCATTTAATTTATTCCTAATAAAATTATTATTTTTTGGTTATTTTGTAACATTGACCATTTATGTCCGGCCCCCATGATATGATATAATGAGATAGAAATAATACATGTATACATGTTCAAATAACCAATATGTAATATTATTATATATTTTTTCATTTAATTCATTTAAAGATTGAGCTTGACGAGAAAGACACATCCTATGTCTCATTTTCACTCCGATGTCTAGGACAAAGGGATACGTTTATGTTGGATTGTGATAGATTTCGATAACAAAAAAAATATGGAAGCAAATAAAATCGAAAATCACAACCTTCCAGGTACCTGATTACATCTGATACAAGTAACTAAACAAACATAGAGGGTTATTAAAGAAAATCTTTTAAATGGAAGTGAAGAACCCAATAGCAAGATCATCTCTATTGTGTTCACACCCCAAAGCTTCAATCACTTGTAAACAGGAAGAAATCACCTTTCTCTTCTCGTGCAATCTCAAAAGCACCACACTTTATATTGATAATGTGTGTGTGTTTTCTAGTTTTCGGTCCATTTTCTAGGGTTATGAAGAGGAAGAACTCAAAAGTCAAATTAGGTTTAGGGTTTAGGGATAAACATCCTTTTATAAGGCCTAATCCAACTAAAACCCAACCATATTAGATCAAGACCTAATCTTAATTAAGCCCAAATAGGTTAGACTATAACCAATTAGTCCCTCTAGTAGTTAGTTAACACTTTTTAATTAATTACCCATTAAACTCTTAAATATTATTTATTGCTTTTACATTGATAAAACTTTGTGTGCGACCCAATAGGCTCATGCATTTAACTATATCACTATTTTGTTATGTTTATGAGCGTATCTCCAACTAGGGGTGTTCAAAAAAATCGTTGGACCGCTCAAACCGGCCGAACCAAGTCAAATCGGACCGTTTTTGGCGGTTTGAGCGGTCTGGCGGTCCGGTCTGGTTTGGAAAATAGCAAAACCGGGCGGT
>NC_037528.1:25455020-25455180 GCF_001531365.2 Cynara cardunculus var. scolymus | reverse complement strand
AGAAACACTTCTATTTATACCCAGTGCATTAAATGTTCATTTAATGCAGTATGGTAGGTTTAGAGTGCGTGTCAAGCCTTAATAGGAAGRCTTGTCCTTTGTTACAGTAAATAGTACAAAAGCACTATTTATGAACAAACATCCTTACCTAAAGATGGTG
>NC_037528.1:25448970-25454920 GCF_001531365.2 Cynara cardunculus var. scolymus | reverse complement strand
GCAAACAATCTTGTAAAATCTGTATTGATCTTCTTTATCAATATATATTTTAAATTTGAAAATTGTGTTTGTATTCATCCCCCCCCCCTTCTACAACCTGTTTAGTATTCTTGTAGACCCTTTTGGGACCAACACTTCATTTCCGTTCATTATGTTTCTTGAGGCCCAGGGGTTTTCAACGCGAGATTTGGAGAATTTTCATTGTGGGGGGTTTCACTGATGGGGAGGACTAAAGAGTTTCTACATATCTGGAACAGGGTTTCGAGAATAAAAGGGCCTTCATGTAGTGATTGGGTTTGACATAGAGATGATGTCGAGGGAGGTGGTTCGCCTAAGAAATGTTACCCGGTGGATAATAGGTTACACGCTCGTGATAAGGAGGGGTATAGGAAAAAGATGGGACGGGTTGGTGGGTTTTTAGTTTAAGAATAAAATCAAGACACTTGTACCTTAAGCATTTAACACTTGTACTTAAAAACCTTATAAAAAGCATCAAATAATGAAATTGCTCCTCACTTGGAGGACACATGATACATTTAATAGAGCCTCTTCTAATGGTGTTACAAGAGGGATTACTTTGGACTTCGAAACACAAAAAATAGGCTACCAATGTACTTTGTAAATTGTAGGGACAAAATCCGTAAAGCAACCACAGACGAAGATTGATGTGTACTTATCAAGCATTTTCTAAGAAAATCCATTTTTTGTTTTATTATTTAATAAATATTATGTAATAATAATTTTTTTTTCTTTTAGTCTATAAATAAAGATTATTATATATATATATATATATATATATAATAAAGTTTAAACTAACATCTTTAACAATCTAAATATCATGATTTAAACGATTATTATATTAAACTAGAAGAGTATTCATCCAATGCAGTGAGACATATCTTGATTTTAATGTTCTATTTTATTATTTGTCTCTATGATGTTATAATACGATTTTATGTGTTTTTAATAAAACAATAATAATTTAACTTTTTGCATAAAATATAAATTTGAAGATATCATAAAAAATTTTAAAAAAATATATTAATGTTAATATCAAATCAACTATTTAAAAGTTCTCATTTTTTATGTAATTTCTTTATTTTTTATTACACTTTAATATAAGTTTAATAACGAAATAATTTATTTTTGATTTAATAATATAATATTTTATAAATATAATAATTAAGTATTCTGTTAGAACTCAATGATTATCTTAATTATATTTTAGATTTTTTATATTTAAAATGAGATGTTTATCCTGTATTTGATTATGTTTATCTGCAGTTAGTTACACGAATTCAGATATCGAGCTTTAATAAGTTGTATTTACGCACAATCTAGTTGCAATCTTGAGTTTTAAGTAATATACAATAATAAACAGTATTTTATGCATAAAAAATTATTTTAAAAGTTTTTGTCAAATGTTTTATAATACAGTGTAGATTAAAAAAATAAAATTATAAATTAAAATGTTATAACATAATTTTTATGATTTTGGTTTTAGACAGCGGTGAATAAGCGCAGCCAAAAGGGAAGATGAGTCACTGCTGTATAAAAATAGAAAAAGCCCTCGTGTACAAGACACGTCTTCATTTATATCTCCTTTATTTATATCTCCCCCAAGTCCCTAACCCCTTTCTCTCACCCACACACCATTCATCATTTGCTATTTGCTCACACAAATCCATCATGTGTTGCAGCCATGGATTCATTTCAAGGATCCCTACTACTACACCCCCACCTGTCTATTCTTCACGAACCCACTTCTCCATTCCCTCCACAGTTCGTCTTCATATAGCCACTGGTAATCCCGGATCTCTTAGAGCCAAATCAGCGGCCTCCGTTAAAGATGGTGATGGCTTTGTGTCGGAGACAATTATGGATGATCTGAGCTTTTACGACCTACTGGGTATCCCCGAAACGGTGACATCTCTCGAGATCAAGCAAGCATACAAGCAATTGGCGAGGAAGTATCACCCGGATGTCTCGCCTCCGGGTCGGGCGGAGGAGTATACACAGAGGTTTATTCGGGTACAGGAAGCATATGAAACGTTGTCGGATCCTAGCCAAAGGGCTTTGTATGATCGACATATGGCTATGGGAATTCACTTTGCCTTTTCTTCTCGGAATCATCTCCACAATGATGAGGTATATACCATTCCTGTATGACCTATGTTTTACATTTGCAGATCATGGGCCTTCATTCTTCAGCTATTCTAATCTCATATTGCTCTTCAATTTGTCTTTGAATTTGGTGGTTGCCTTCATCGAGCAGGGAGATTGTATCTCATCTCTTACTATCAGATTAATTGCTAGCTCCTTCTGATTGATCTAATTGGGATTTGTGTTGTTGATACACACAAATTTATGAGGTTTTCATGCTGCTTTTAAATCGATTTTGTGCTTTCTAGCTGTAGATATCATTATCTAAGAATTGCAATTAACTGACGTAATGGATGACCCATTATGAATCATAGGATCATCAATATTTGATTGCTTGTTGGATAAGATCACAATTCTCAATATTAATCCCTTATGATTAACAAATTGTCTAAAAATACAGATAGTGGTTTAGATTTGTTAATGGAGCCTGACATCTTTCATGCCCTCAGATCATACCTTACTTGTTACTGTTTATGTTTATAAAGGTTTTTTATGTCATATGATTTACGCAAAACAGTTTTCAGTAGCTGGGATAACGTGTGATAATGGTCTCACTGATCGAGTTTGGAAGCCAGTTGTACCAAATCTGTTTAAATGAACATTTGCTTACGCTTTGCTTAAATTGGTATATTGTTTCATATGCTTCTTTTGTCTCACATAGACCAAAACTTACAGCAGCCCATAAAGTTGATCTGTTTATGACGTAAGCCACGTCTTTGTAAAAGCAATTGCAAAAGACTTCAATCAAATCAGATTGTTAGGGATATGTGGAATCTCTTTGAATCACCCTTTAGAAGTAAAGATCCCTTACAGAGAGAGAGAGAGAGAGAGATGGAAGGTTCCTACATATAAACAGGTTTTGATGGTCGATGTCTTGGTTGACGTGGGAATCCAACAAAGATGACCACAATTCATCATATTTGATAGAACTCCATCTCCCTGTTTTTTTCATAATCAATTTAAATGACACTTTGTTTCTTTAGCACTCTTGTTGGAGCAGTTTCTTTGGTTTCATATGAACTCATGCTGACCCAAGTTACGTGTATGCTGCAGCAAATGAAGGGGAAAAGCGAATGGCGAGGCCATTGGCAAAGTCAACTATCAGAGCTCCGGAAAAGAAGCATGTACAAAGAATCTGGTAAAAACACATCGTGGGCAGCACGTATGCGCAGGCAAAGAACAGAATCTCCACCCTGATTATAAGTAAAGCGTGCAGATTTCGTGTATATAAATCTTACTTATTCTGTTCTTCTGAAGGAGGTTTCACATTCTATACTCTTTACCAATGCCTTTACGGCCCAGATGAATGCTTTTTATCACTAGGCTATGAGGCAGCTAAAGAAATGTATAAAAACTAGGTATAGTAAATACGTTGGTCCGCCTATATACTTGAAGCTATTCACAATGAATAAGAACCAAAACCCCATCTTTTTACATAGTAGTATCTTTTCTTTTTCTTGCAAAGGCTACAACTTCTTTAATCTTTCTTCATGCTTTTCTTTAGTATTTGAAAGATCCATGGGATGTTTGATGGAAGTTATGCATTATTTAGAGAATCTTGTAGATTATATGTTATTTCTTTTTTCCGAAGAACACCATTTGATTGTCGTCACGGTGCTGGGAAGAAACCGGCTGTTGTAGCATAGTGGTTGAGGTCCTGGGGGATGATGTGGAATATCTCATCTGTTCAGGGTTCGATTGACGGAATATGTAATTTGTTTAGGGTTCGATTTCAGGTTTCAGCAACAATTGTGGCTACTCATATTTGTTGCGTTGATAATTTATTGGGAGTTGGGATTAGGCTGCACCTGGAATGGCCACCACCAGATTGGGTTTTGATTGGTGGTGATGTGGTCTGGTGAGTAGACAAAAATGGGGAAAATTGGATTTATTAAGTTAATAATGGTGAGGTGGTGGATGATGGGTACTTGTGGGGTTGTGATGATATTAATTTCAAAAATATGCATCTTACAAGAAAGCAACATTTTGAGTGTTTGTGTCCGTTATTTAAGGATTGATGGAGTTTTGTTTTAGGCATAAATTGCGAGTGGCAGAGCATTTTTTGTTGATCGTATGGCTTCCTTTTGGCGGTCGGTCCTTTTCGCCATTAAAATCCAAATGTTCACCACCGATTTTCGATTTGATTTATTCATTTTCATCATATGTCCTCTTCGAACTTACTTTTATAAGAAAAAAAAGTGGGATTTACTTGATATAATATTGGTTTGGTTTTCTGACAAACACGATATGTTCTAAAGTTTGGATAACTCTTAATGGCACCGTAAGATTCGAAAAGATAACATATGCAGAGGATTCTTAAAGGTTCAAATCTTATTGCAGTTGAGATAACCCGACAACGTCATTGTCTCTCTTTAAAACGGAAAAATAAACCAAATTAAGATGATTTTGATAGGTATACATACATATTTTATAGGGCCCATTTGGATTTTAGGCCCAAATTTGATAGCATATGCCATATGGTATGGTTCCTAATCTGGAAATAAGTAGGTCTAAACAAATTCAATACCGGTTGAGTTTAATTATGAACCATCCATTAAAACTAAGGCCACCAAAATCATTTGGTTGTAATTTGTAAATCGTGTATAAACCTAATTAAAGTTTTGTTATTAGGCCTATAAACGAACGTAGCGTTCAACGGATGGTTCGTGAACCGTTCGATGAAAAGTTTGTTTATTTAATAAATGAACGAACATGAACAATATCTTGTTCGTACATTTACGTTCATTTATGTTCGTTTACATTTGTTTATTTATGTTCCCTTAATATATAAATATATTTATATAAACTTTATTTACATATACGGAAATTTTAAATCTTGAAACATATAAAGAGTTAAAGGCTTTTTTTGGGCTAATCCAATGTGGGCCATTATTTAAACTTAGTCCATTACTTTTTTTCATATTCGTTTATGTTCGATCGTTTATGTTTGGTTGTTTACGTTCGTTTAGCATCTTAACGAACGAACACTATCACGCCTACTTTTTAAATTAACGTACACGAATTTGTTCATTTATATTCGTTTACGTTCATTCAACATCTTAACGAATGAACACGGACACGCCTACTTTTTAAATGAACGAACACGAACACCTAAAAATTTGTTTGTTTAATGTTCATTGTTTGTTTGGTTAACTTAAACAAACGAACATGAACAATAGCCCGTTCATGTTCGTTCGGTTCATTTACAAGCCTTAACAGAATTCAATATCTGTAACTTTGAACAATTTATTATAGTCACACTCATCAGTCTCTAAGCCATCCTTAATTAGATTCTCTCTCTACAAATAATTAATTCAAAGGTCGAACATGATACAAAATTGTAACATACACTTTCGCAAATACGTTGCAATTATCCCTTTTATACGTGTTTATGTGATCAAAACGTAAAATTTGGAAGCAAACCCAAATGTAATAAACTATATATGAAATAGTCGGAATCATCGTACGAGGCCCGGGGCAAAACAATTGGAAAGAAACGGGTCAAAAGCATCAATATCTACGTTACGGATACATAAAAACTAACTTTTATTGGAAGATATTTTTGAGATATTTCTATTGTAAGTTGTAGACTATCTCTTTACAAACGCGTGAGCGAAAACCATGTAAAAAACGGAGGTCCGAGCGAAAAGTTATGCGATTTTTAGTGATTAGTGGTCAAACCGAGTTTTCAGCCGAGTCAACTCAGTCCCAACTCGTAAAAGTCGGTTATACATGTTATTTACCTTCTTTTTCACCCAAAACAGACTCTTATCTCCAAAACTTACTA
>NC_037528.1:25426642-25446695 GCF_001531365.2 Cynara cardunculus var. scolymus | reverse complement strand
TCATGTATATATCCCATAAAAATCGCATAATGTACTCACCTTGAATTGTTAACGTTCGATAGGTCGTTCTCTCAAAAACGGCAACCTACATGATTTATATCATTCCTAAACATCTTAAATAATCGTAATTAAATTGATTACCATTTCTTAACAATCTTAACACGACTTTTMTTAACATTCTTCTATTGATCAACCCCCGATACCATCATGTCTCATGTTGCGCTTGAATATTTTCTTGAAATATTATTAATAATGTGATGTCGCCATAATATTAATTGTTGTTCGTACATTTTATAAAAATGTGCAATGCACTTCACATTTTCTTGAACAATAAGTATTTTAACAAAATAACTAAACCAAATAGTTTGGAACGTAAATAATGTTTTGTGACCAAAACGTCTCGTTTACGATTTGCAAGTAAATAAAGGTGACAACATGTCACACACATATAAATAACGGTCATTCCATAACTTTAAAGTTCAACATAATTAATACTCGAAATAATATTTAGAATACCAATTTTTCCAAGTCTAGGGCATTTCGGTAATCTTATGAAGCTGAATACCAAAGGTATAGCTTTAACCAATTCCCTAATTTAGAACATTCTTGGTACATATTATAAGTCGAATATCAAAACTATACTTAAAAGTCCAATCCCAAAGCATAGGGGTATTTTGGTGATTTTATTAAGCAATACTCAAAGTATTGTTAAAATACCGATTCCCTAATTGTGAGGTCATTTTGGTAATTTCACGAGGATAATAATCAAAATAAGACATAGATACCAATTCCCAATACATAAGGTTATTTCGGTAATTTACAAGGCAAATACGTAAAGTATCGCTAAAATACCGATTTCCATATTGTAGGATCATTTTGGTAATTTCTATAAGGATTTTATTCAAAATAAAACTTAGATACCAATCCCAAGACATATGGTTATCTTGGTAATTTTATAAAGCAAATAAGTAAAGTATCGATAAAATACCGATTTCCATATTGTAGGGTCATTTTGGTAATTTTCATAAGGATTAGGTTGAAAATAACACTTAGATACCAATTCCCAAGACATTGGGTCATTTCGGTAATTTAGAAAGCAAATACGTAAAGTATTGCTAAAATACCGATTTCCAAATATAGGGTCGTTTTGGTAATTTTATAAAAATAATAATATAAAAATGAAGCTCATAGACCAATCCCCAAGACATAGGGTCATTTCGGTAATTTTATAAAGCAAATACGTAAAGTATCGCTAAAATACCGATTTTCCATTTATAAGGTCATTTTGGTATTTAACGAGATAAATAATTGAAATGAAGTCAAAGTTTGCATTTTACAAAATATAAACAAACTTAGTAAAAGTTTCATAAAATTTATATAGAGAAATTTAATTCCTAAAACTGTAGGTGTAAAAGTGAAACTCAGATGTATACTGCATATTAAAGATATGAACGCAAATAAAACAACAAATCATGTATGTAGCTTATTGGTTAATGCTTGGAACATTGAGGTTGTGGTCGCGGGTTCGAATCCCGCCCACATCACATTCATTCCCATTTTTAAAAGGGGGTAACCAGACGCGGGTCTTAGGTCTGGTCGGCCCGGTCCATGACCCAGCCCAAGACAGCAACAAAAACAGGATGTCGGCCCAGCCCAAACATCAACGAAAACAGCAGCCATGGCTGCTCGTTTTCGAGCTTTTCGAGCTTCAAAATTGCTCGTTTCTTGACCATTTTTCTTCATTCTTTTTGCGCCAAACTCTTGGTAATATTTTTACCAACAATTTGACATAAAGAACACGAATTTTCATCAAGAAATGAGTTCCATTTACTCATTTAAAGTTTGATTTTAAAACTAAAATTTAACAACTTAAAAACATAAAAATCGAACAACGAAAATACAAATATGAGACATGAGGCTACTGGGGTTTGATAGAGTACTTAAAAACAAAGTCATAGACATAAAAATCAAGAGATTTGGTTAAGAATCTCACCCACAATCGGTGAAAAACCGAGATTTTCGATTCCGAACTTCAAACTCAGATTTCTTTCTAAAAACTCAACGATTTTTCGAGTTATTTGAACCAAAACGTTCCTCCAGAGCTCTACAATTTATATGCCAAGAGTTTTGGCTTATTAGTTGAAGAAATCGGACAAATCGCGAGTTTTAAGCTGATGGGTCGTTTTCTCAAACAGTTATGTACTATTGGCAAAACATGTCGCTCATCTTTGAAAAAGATGAGATTCGGCCCCCTCAAGTTTCTGACATTTACCATCAGACCCCTCCTGACGTAATATCTTACATTTTTGGTCCAATAATTAAAAGAAAACAATTCTATTTTATTTTCATTTTTGTCTTTCTTTTTATTATTTATTTATTTAAGATTTCTTCTTTATAACCTTTAATTAATTATGTAAATATTTTACATTTCAAATAATTTTAATAAAAAATATTTAAAGGCCCATGTAATCTTATTTATATATTTAATAAAAAAATGGGTTTTACATGTGCTTACCCTTTTAGTTGTTCACATTTTTACAGGCCGTGTAGATAAGGCTAAGAACAAGCTCGAGTAGATTGAGATCTTTGCTTTTGGTGCTTCCAGTAGCACGACTCTTTTGGTATTATATAGTTAGTCGAATACAACTATGGATTGTAAATTATTAGTTGTCTTTTGGTTGTAATTAAAGTATCTAGATAACGGGTAGCTAATGTCCTCTGTCTTATATATAGTTTAAGCTTTATGCAAATCTATTAAGTTTATTTTGTCCGTTTTAGGATATTTTGGAAAACAGGTGCTTACGGAAACGTCCTGTAAACCAAGCGGACATTTCGAATTAGAAACTCGTAAATATTATATCTCGTATGCTTTCTAAAGGTTTAAAAATATAACTTTTGGTGGTTTGTTTATCATATATAGAAATGAGGTATTACAAACCTTCTATCATTTATGTAAACCGGGTCTTTCAAAAATCATATTTTTTTACATATTAAAAAGCTCGCATAATGTAACAAGATATATATCTCAATTTTAATGTTTCGTTTTATTTTTTGTCTCTATCGATATAGGTTTTATGTGGTTTTGAGATGAAACAACCCACCAAGTACTAACAAGTACCAACAACAAAATTCATGCTATAGCATACATCAGGTTTCAATATTTACAAACATTTCAGTACCGTTCACATATAACTATAAAAGTTTGAATTCAAAAGTTCGTCATAACAAAAACTTTCTTCCATGATTTCATCACATCTTCCCGTGCCTTTATCCTCGATGTTGAATGACCTACAATATAAATTATTACAACAACTGAGAGTTAGACCGGAAGGTCTAGTGAGTAAATTTTCTTCCTGTAAATAAAATGTGCTATAATACTTTAATACCTTTCACACCTGATTTTAAATAATAAATTATCAAACATTCGTCATGGTTACACCACCATCTATCATCTATCACGGTGTAACTGCCATCTATATCGCGGTTACACCGCCATCTATCGTGATTGCACCGCCATCTATCATCTATCGCGGTTACAGCGCCATCTATCGATTAGAGTTCAAAACATCTCATTTCAGATAATATTGTGAACAATGAAAACCCTTATCCGGACAACATTGTGAGCGATGAGAGTCAAACCGGACAACACTATGAGCGATGAGGGTCAACCCAGACAACACTGTGAGCGATGAGGGTCAATCAGGATAACACTATGAGCGATGAGGGTCAATCTGACAACATTGAGCGATGAGGGTCATCCCGGACAACACTATGAGCGATGAGGATCAATCCGGACAACACTGAGGGATGAGGGTCCTTATTGAATGATGTTTTGAGCGATAAGGGGTCTTACCGGATGATGCCTTGAGCGATAAGGGGTCTTACCGGATGATGCCTTGAGCGATAAGGAGTCTTACCGGATGATGCTTTGTACGATAATATATTATAACAAAATTGTTATAATGTAATTTTGATACAAATATACCATCAACTAACATCATACAACAAAGTATACTACAAGAAATATAATACTCATATTTACCAAAACATTGTAAAAACTCACCTTTTTTTAAACTTCATTGAGTTGTCAGCTTCATTTTCTTTGCTAATCAGCCTTTCTAAATTTCTTCTCGCAGAAGTCAAAAACCTCAAACAGTCGCCTATCACTTACTATATATAGTAAGTAAAAAAGTAAAGAAGAAAGGGGGGGGGGAGAGTTGAGGCAGTGTATGGACATGCACCCCTCCCCTTCACATGAAAAACCACAAATCTCAACACATTATTGGACCAAAATTGAATTACCACAAGGAGGTGACCAAATGTTTCATCATTGGTCCCTCATCTTCCACAAAATACCAGATTTTTCCCTTGAAATTTCCATTGCTATTTATTTTTGAAACCAAGCTAACTATATCTTAACACCGAACATTACATGAGAAATTGATAATGTTTTTATTTTTGAATAAAATATAAATTTGAAGATTTCATACAAATTTGAAAAAAATATATATCGATAATAATATCAAATTTACTATTTTAAAGTTCTCGTTTCTTCGAGTAATTTCTTTAATTCAATATTTTATTTATAATTTAATTTAGACTTACTAATGAAGTAATTATTTTTTGTTTAACAATATAACATTTTATAAAGATAATAGTTAAGTATTTTGTTATAACTAAATGATTATCCTAATTATATTTCAGATTTTTATATTTAAAATGAAATGTTTATTTCATATTTGATTATATTAGTTACACGAATTCAGAGATGAAACATTAATAAGTTATCTTTACGCACAATTTACTTGTAATTTTGAATTTTAAATAATATGCATCGACAAACAGTATTTCATACGTAAAAAAATGATTTTAAGAGTTTTTGCCAAATGTTTTATAATATAGTATAGATAAGGTACCAACCAATTATAGGAGGATCTCCAATGGAAGGTTCTTATAGGAAAAAAGTGTAGTACCTTGCAAAAATTATCATTGAGAGAGTTTTTCTAAAAACCTCATATCCTTTGAGTTCTTTTATAAGAATCTTGTTTCTTACCTTGAAGTCTTGAACCTGGTTTGATATTTATTATAAAAAATATAACAGTTATTGAGGTAGAAAAATATGTGAGACCTATAAATACCACGTACCAACTAACTTTATGAAGTTGATACGGTACTACTAACCAAATACATTCAATACCGAGTAAATTGATTGATTGATAGATGAATTGACAACTCTACTTAACTCACCACTAATGTAATAATAATGTATACTTAATGTTTCTAAAATATTGCAGTTTTTGTATTTAAGAGTATTACTAAATATATAATAATTGTTTAATTAATTGAAAACATTAAATTGCTAAAAAAAACTTTTATCAATTTGTGAATGTTAAGGTGGCGTTTGTTTTTTAAGAGGTGCTGAAGTATGAAGTCTGAATTCACTTCTGATTTTTAAGAGGTTGTGCTGAARTCTGAAATCTGAATCAGTCAGACTGTTTGTTTTTTGCGTCTGAAATCTGAAGTTTGAAGATGAGAGATCGAGAGTTGATATGGATCTACAGTTGACAAAGTTGAGAGATGAGAGATCGAGACAGGAGAGTTGATCTAGAGAAATCGAGCGCAAAGAGAACAGAGTAGGTAGGCGACGATTTGAAATAAGAGGTTTCGCAACCACTTAAATTTTCAGACCTAATAAGAGCTTTTAAACTCTTAATTGGAAAAAAAAAAAAAAAACATACTGAATCCTCTTATGTCTGACCGATTCAGACTTAAGAGGACATTAAGAGCTTTTTTATTAAAAACAAACAGCCCCCAAGTCTATAATAATGTATATCATTAGAATATTATTTGTCGACTCTTTATTTAAGATATATACTTAAAACTTAAAATCTCAAAACGGTAACTGTTGATCTTGGAATATAATGACTTATACATAATGTATGTGTAGAATTAAGGGGTTGAATACAAACACAACAAACTTTCACTTTTTAATTGTATATTTTGTATTAAAACAAAGAAATAGGTTTGTTGCGGAAGCTAGGAAAATAAGACATGTGATCCTAAACAATTTCACTGGTAAAAAAATTTGATAACAACTGAAAGAGTTAAAGAAGAATGTACTCTTTCAGATTTGAAGTACTTATGTAGTTCTTTAGATAGTGACACCGATTTTTGCCTAAGAAAGTATCACTCATAAGTTCTTTCAAAACGAGTGAGTTGCAATATATGACAATCATGACCTTTTATAGCCATCATTGCATTAAATGTTGCTTGCCAACTTTAACGCATGTCTTTATTTGATTTGCTGATTCATACATGTTTGTACTCTTCATTTCACCATTTGAAGTTGATGTAGACACTTGTTAACCCAACCCATCTTTTTGTATGTAAAGGGAACAATAAAGGAAGTATGGTATTATTAAAATAGTATTTTAGAATTTACTTTGACTGACATGCGAAGCATGTCCCTATACTGGGATGAGTGTTGGTAAAGTTGGTGAGCCAAACTTACTGAACAAGTTTGCACTCCAAAATCTATTTATCACACATATACCAACAAGGATCAATATGATCAAACAACGCCAAGACTCCACAAATGCCAAATGTAACCAACTCATAGGCTTATGGGTCCATTACACTACGACTTCAACTTATATGACTCCAATTTGAATCTCAAAGCATTTAATCTCTAATAAATATGCAATGTATGGAGAACCCGTTTAAATATCACAATTGAACCATTTTAGTGGAAACAAAGTTCCCAAACACATTTGAACGAATTTCAATTCAACAAAACCTCCAACTTACTTGAATATTCCATGGAAGTCAATATATATAAATAAATAAATAAATAAATATATATATATATATATATATAGAGAGAGAGAGAGAGAGAGAGAGAGAGGAGTGATCATATGAAAACCGCCCTCATTTGTGTAAACCGTGCAAACCACCTTCATCTGTCGATTTCATTGTTTAATCTTATGAAATTTTTTCATGAAATTGTTTAATCTTGTGAAATTGTTTCATATAATATTTTTTTTGATGAAGTTGTTTCATATATGGTTGTGAAATTATTTCATATAATACTTAATGAAACTGTTTCATGTATTTCTCTAACATTAATGAAACTGTTTCATGTATTTCTCTAAAATTAAAATAATGAAGATGATAATATCTATGATTAACACCCTCCACAATAAAAATGATTAATCAATCTCTCATAATTACAAAAAAATGAACAAAATGAAAAATTATGATTGGTTGAATGCGGTTTGCACGGTTTGTACAAATTGAGTGGTTTGTATTTGAACGCTCCCCTATATATATATATATATATATATATATATATATACTTCATTTATCAAAACGGAATAATACCCCAAAACTCCTATTCATTTGAACCATCCTTCAAAATATCACACTAATGATTTGTATCTTCAAATATCTCAAAACCCTAAATATACACATTTTCAAGGTTTTATGAAATCAAATGTACCAAGGATACACACATACCAATAATCACCAACATTTGATAAAATCACAATGAACAGATACAGAAACTCAAATAAATATTTTTGACATATACATAGTTTTCATAAAGTACTTGATACTCACCTTGCTAGGTTAGGTTAAACCTAGGTTTCAAACCTAACTTTCTCCTCCAAAGGTGAAAGCTTGATGCCTAAAAGTAGTGATCTCCAAGAATCTTCTCAAGACCACAATCCAAGTGTAGAGATGTACTAAATATTAATACTAGTTATAAATCCACAAGGATCTCCAAATATAGAGTTTATACATAAGAAACTTACCTCTTCAATATCTTGAAATCTCCCAACCGAAAATTCTAAAAGGGTGACTTCAATCCTCTAAATCTAAGGCTCCTCTTGCCTCCAATAAACACTCAAAATCTCTACAATGGATCCCAATGATGTCCAAAATCGTGACATAACTTAAGAGGTTAAAGAATGAGCCAATCCTAGCTCAAAAATGGGGTTTTATTCTTATCTAATCTAGGCGTTCTTGCAACCTTTCTCATGACCTAAGTCGTGGGATAAGTTGCTCGCGTCCCAAAAATCGTTTTGCTGAAAGTGAGTGTTGCGACACTTTTCCCGTGATTTTTCCAACGACTTAAGTAGTGGGATTTTCTGTTTCGCTCTCGATGCAACGTTTCTCTACCAAAACTCGCCCAAACCAAATGATTTTATGACACAAAGCATTCCATTCAAGGCATGACCTCTAAAGGCTTATAAAAATACATTAATCTTATAAGTGTGCCCATAAAACAGGGGTCTTACAAATTTCCATCTATAGAAATATTTGAAGATGCTTTTATCACATTCACAAGGACTTGGTATAAATTATAGACATTTGAAGCTTTAAAAGTGACGAAGAAAGAAAGTCTTGATCGGATGGATGGTAAGCATTTAAAGGAAGAGTTGGCTTCACAATTTTTACTAGAGAATTCAATGAGTTACATCTGAGACATAAGGCTTGAGGTTCAGATGTTACTTAAGTTTGAACTATATTTGATGGAAGAGGTTCATCGGATGTATTCCTTGTAAAACTTTAAACCAAAATATATGTTCTAAGTTAATGATTGTATTATCTACAAATCCGATGGTTGAGACCAACATATAGAAATCATCAAACTCTTAGAAATTGGTTATTTACATTATTTTGACTCAAAACTAAGTTTTATAGGCTAGAATGGTTTTAAAGTAAAAGAAACTTAAAATAAGTGCTATCATTTTCAAACTTTATCATTCAAACTTCTCACACTAATGCCATTGCTCCCCTCGCCACCCACTCTCGTGCGCTCTCTATCATTGCCCATCACTGACCCCTACCATCAATGTCCCTCTTTTTGATATCTTTTTGTTTTTCGATTCTCACTCTTTTCTGGTCTACCTATACGTACTCCATTAAATTGCTGTAAAATAGAGAGAATCGAAAGACAAATAAAAGAAATCAAAAAGAGGAAGATTAATGATAGAGGCTAATGGTGGCTATGGACAGTATGGAGAGTGGACGATGATGGGCGGGGAGGGGGGCAATGACTTTGGAAGCGAGGGGTTTGAATGACATATGATTTGAGAACGATAAAACTTATTTATGTTTTTTACTTTAAAATCTTCCTAGACGGTTATATATAACTTTTTCAATGACAATGATGTAGGTAACCCTTTTTAAAAGTTCGATAAGTTATTTATTCAAATAAATGTTTGTGGACTTAATTATTCAAAATAAGAATACTCGATGATTTATTTATTGAAAAAAAATTCAAAAACTTAATCTATATTTTATTGTAAAACATTTGAGTATAACTCTTGAAAACCCTTTTTAATGCATCAAGTACTGTTTAATGATGCATGTTACTCAAAATTCAAAATTACAAGTAAATAGTGCATGAGTACAACTTTTTATAGTTATATGTTTGAATTCATATAATTAACTATTAAACATAAGCAAATACAGTATAAACATCTAATTTTAAATATAAATAATCTAAAATATAATTAGGATAATCATTAAGTTGTAACAAAATACTTAATTATTATTTTTATAAAAAATTATATTTAGACCTAAATTAAACTATACTAAAAAACTGAACTAAAAGTTATAGGAAAAACGAGAACTTTTAAATTGTTAATTTTATATTAATACCAATAAAAAAAATTATGGGTCTTCAAATTTATATTTTATTCAAATAAATAACATTATCGTTATCTGTAAATTAAACAAAACCATATTATAAAACGATACTTTAAAATAAAGATATATCTTGTTGTATTACATGAATACATTTATAATAAATCAAAATATAATTGTTGATTAGATTTTTGTGCATTTTTGTCTTAAAACAAAAATTCAAGTCACAATCTTCATATGTTTGTTTGAGATGTCGTGGTATTTGTTTTCTAATATCATACTTTTAAGAGTTAAAGACGTGGGACTAAGCCACCTGTATATCTGCTATCTAGTACAAGCATTCATTGCATCATTACTTGTTCCTATTTAATATTTATAGTTTTTTTTTTCAATTTTTTATATTTAACAAATTGATTACAAAGATTTTTATTGGATTTTCTCTCTCTCACACACACACATATATATATATATATATTATAAAGCATTTGACAAAAAATTCTTAAAAGTCGTTTTTTATACATGAAGTACTGTATATTAATGCATATTACTTAAAATTCAAGATTACAAGTAAATTATGCATAATTACAACTTATTAAAGCTTCATTTTGAATTCGTGTAACTAACTGCAGATAAACATAATCAAATAGAGAATAAACATCTCATTTTAAAATATAAAAAATCTAAATATAATTAGGATAATTATCGAGTTCTAACAAAATAATTAATTATTATCTTTATAAGAAAATTATATTATTATACCAAATATAAATTACTTCGTTATTGAATCTAAATTAAATTATAAAAAAATTAAATTAAAAAATTACACAAAAAATAGAATTTTAACTAATTAATTTGATATTAATATTGTTATATTTTTGTCAAAATTTTATGATATTTTATATTTTATTCAAAAATAAAAACATAATCGTTTTTTTTTCTTCAAAATCATATATGACCATATTATAACATCGACTGAGATAAAAAATAAAATGAAATATTAAAATCAAGATGCATCTCGCTGTATTGCACAAGTCCCCTTCTAGTATATATATAAAATCAAAGAAGACTTTTTTTTATAAAAATAAAATTAAACTAACGGGAAAAGTTGATACCACCATAAAGTAAGGAACCAACTCATAAATGTATCAAGATAAATCAATAAATGTTGATATCAACCGTATTAATATGGTTGGCATCAATTTAATTGATTAATAGTATCATACCAATTATCTAAACTTGGTAAATACGTGATATTAAAAATTGTTTATCATGGTAATATCATATCGTATTGATTTTTAATTATTTATTAATTCATAATACAACATATTTTTATTTTTATATTTTAAATTGTGTTGTTTTAAGTTTTGCTAAATTATGATACCAATGATTATATAAAATTTGATTGAATTTATTTGACCAACCCTAACAACCTTAATAACTCGTTCACACCTCAACGGTCCATTGACACTCGTGAATGGCCGCTTGTATTATCCTATTAGTGAATCATTATATTTTATGAAGATTATGTGAATGCTTGATAGTTTTAGTGTACTTAGGGGCCGTTTACCAAATGATTACTCGGGTAAGCGCTTACCAAGTCATATTCCTTTACCGGATGGATATGGCAAGAACTAAGAATCTTACCAGATAAGAGCAAAAGCAAGAACCGAGAATCTTACCCGGTAAGTGATGACGACGATTCTTACCACGGTTAGTGCTTACCGGGTAAAATGTTACATACGATGTCGTTTTGGTAGAGTAAAATCTTACCTGGTAAGTAAGCGATAGAGTTGAATTTTACCGGTAATCACTTACCGGGTAAGTGTTTAGGTAAACAACCCCTTAGATTTAGTTGGTAAAAATGACAATTAAAATAGATTTCTAACTTCAACTTTTGCGATATTGGTACGATACTGTACCAACATATACCAACCGAAAAAGTTGGTACCAATGTAGTTTGTACCTAATATAGTTGGTTGATATATGATATAAAATTTTGCATACCAATTATAATTAGTTGATACATGATATATAGGAAAAAAAACATGATACCGTACCATATTCACCCCTACTTCCCTTGTCTATAAACATAGATCATCTTATTTGGAGCAAAATAATAAATACAATTTTGGTCCCTTTGATATGTCTGAATTATCAACTTTAGTACCTAAACGTTATTTATTACATTAGTGTAATTTGTAAATCATAATTAATTTTATTTTTTGTCTTTCTGACTAACTTCGTTAAACAGAAGAAAGATTTTGGTGTTTTTACTTTTTGAGTAATGCACATTGTTTGTCTGTTTATTATCGTTTTCTCTAGTTTTGTTCTCTATTTTTTACAAACTACAACTCGACAATCATGGTTTGCACAAGTGTTCAAAACCCGTCTCTTGCTCTAAAGTACATTAAGGGGCCGTTTACTAAACACTTACCCGGTAAGTGTTGATCGGGTAACTTTTCTCACTAGATGCACATGGCAAGGACCGAAGATCTTACCAGGTAAGAACGATGATAAGAATAGAGAGTCTTACCCGCTAAGTGATGGTGAGGACTCTTACCCGGGTAAGTGTTTACCGTGTAAATTGTTGCATACGGTACCGGTTTAATATACTACAATCTTATCTGGTAAAATATATTATAGTGTTGACTCCTACCGGTAAGCGCTTACCGGGTAAGTATTTGGGTAAACGACCCCTAACTTTCTCTCGTTAAGTGAGGTGCACTTGTCTTTTTCCAATTTTCTTATATTTTCTATTAAAAATAAATGAAATAAAAATGAAACGAAGATAGGTTATGTGTGTGTGTGTATATATATATACACACACATTTAAAGGAAAACCAAATGAAAATGAAAAGGATCAATCGGTCATTAATCAAAGAGATCAAAAGCAAAACGAATTATAGACAATCATAATCATCAATAAATGAAGTCCAGCTAGTACGATAGCTTATAATCGCAATATACCAAAAGGGCCAAACGATTGAATATTTTAAATAAACTTTAATAAAACAAAAAAAAAGGAACTTAAAAGTATTTCAAACCGATTTTAAGATTTTTAAATGAAATCAGACTTCAATTCTTCAGTCTAATCTCTACAATGAAAAAAAGTAAAGAGAAAACATGTAGCATGCTATGAATTTGAAGCAAAAAAAGAAGAAGAATTAAGAATGCATTTGTTTTGCGTAATTTTTAAACATCATAGCATTTTTGTATGAACGTTTTTCAAGGGAAAAACTAAGACACCTATGCATATTATTGTGGTATTAAATACATTTAATGATTCAATATTGCAGTCAATGCTAAGACGTCTCAAATAAGAAAGTAGTTGAAGTTGAATGTTTTTTTAACTTTTATCATAAAAAAATCCGTAATAATATTTACTTTAACAGATAAGGGTCAGGGATTTTGGGTTTTTGGTTGTTTTGACTCAGATAAGGGTTTTTTTTTATCTAAGTTATATAATTCTAATTGGGATCGAAATCCATGAGATCTTATTCAGAAAAAGGGTTTTGTGATTGAAATCGAGATCAAAATTAAAGATCAAAGATGATCTGGAGGTTAGGCTTTTCAGGTAGATCAGATTCTAGTTCTTCTTCAGATTTTTTTTTCAATTAGGGTTTTGGATATGGGTCTTTCAAGGGGATACTTTTACGCTGAAAGATGGGGAAATAAAAAATCTCGCTTCTTGAATTTTTTTTAGGAGTGAAAGAAAAGAAAAAAAAAAGAATGTAAGATAAAGTTGTTTTTCCTTTCAGATATAGCAGGAAATGGAAGGAAAGGAAATAAATAAAATAGTTAAAAATATTTATAAAATTAACATTTATCGATCAATTACAACCCACTCAAAAATAAATAAGGGTATTTTTGTAAAACAACATTTTTTTTTCTCTCCGACTCAAGAACATAAAAATTATATATTTTATTCCCTGTTTTCCTTTATCTCTAAGAATAAAAGGGTTTCTTTCAATTTTTCGTTTTTTTTCTTCTTGAATTTACAGCGTCAAAAGTTTATTCCCCATAAAAGCAAAATATTTATGGGTAACGGATTGGGGACAATTGCCCCCAACCAAAACATTAATGATTTTTTGTACTATATCTCTTTGTCCCAACCCTTTTACTGTTGTTGCCCCCAACCAAATCTATCTCCACTCCGGTATTAGACGGAGGAAAAAGTGAATCTTACACTTGTGAAAATGTGAAAGTATGTATTTCACTCGAAGGAAAAATAACAGAGAAATTAGCTTAAATGATCATTTTTTTCATTTAGATTGACCTTCTAAGTATTCTTCTTCTGGATTAACCCTGATGTCGCTATATCCTTGCGGACCTATCTAAAAAACAAAAAAAAAATGTCAAATTCAACCAATTTACGTTCACAAGTGCGAACCTGGCCATATCTGGTTGTCGCAATTGCGTATTTGTGTTGAGTGTTTGGTATTTAGCTAGGTCGAAATATTGTAGACCTGGATATTGCGGAAGTAGTGGCATTTGGGTTAATCCGGAAGAGAAATGATTAAGAGGTCACTCTGAAAAAGAAAATTGTCATTTAACTCAAGAATTCAAAATAAAATCTTAATATACTAAAAGATGAGTGAAAATGTTTTATATATTTTTAATATTTTAGGGTATATCATCTTAATGTATTATATAACAACGTATATATAAAATTTAAAATATTTGAGAAGTTTATAATTTATGAGATTCATAACACTTATTTTTAAGAGTTTAATTTAAATTAATTAATAGAATAAAAATGTTATTTATTAAGTAGAAATTAATGTATTTTAAAAAAAATATTAAATTCCATACATGTCTCTTTCTCCTTTCCTCTCTTCATAACATATATGCATACATAGACAAAATTAAATGTGCAGGCGACGTGAATACATGGTGAACACAATATCAAAGATTTAAATGACTTGAGACATGACGTGGCAACAAGATCGAACCTCAATCCTTACAAGTTATAGCGAGTCCACGACCTTTTTCAAGGCGTGCCCTAAGACGGCATAAATATACACATGCACACTTGTGTTTGTTGGTGTTTTGAATAATGTTGTAAAACAAATTAAATTCATATAAAGTAATAATAATATAAAGCTTATAAGAAAATGATATCAAGAGTGCAAAATCGGGATTAAGTCTCTTGAATCTCTACTCACTACTTTATTCCATTTTCAAATAATTCGTGTTCGACTTTTCGTGTACAAGAATATGAGTAAGTATTAACCTATTTAAGGTTTTAGTTTTTATGTTTATTTAAGTTCCAGGTCTCGTATATAACTACCACTTATCCCTCAAGTTATATATTAAAGTAATCTCACACCATATAAAATAACGTGTCGTAATGAACCATAATGCAATACAATCCAAGCCAAACAAAGTCTTAGAGTAAAGCCTTAGGGGTTAATGTGGCAGCAAACCCAAGCCTTGACGCTATAACACGTCATAACGCGTTATTTAGAACCATGTACAATGTAAACAACCTAAAAAAATTCTTACCGGGTGTTTCACATGCGTTCACAATTCACATAATGGGTTCAAATTTAGTTATATTGCTTTAGTTGGTGTTCATTAATGTTCACAAGCTATACAAGATTTCGTAGATTCCAATTGTTCACAAAGTATAATATTATCTTTAAAAAAATATATACAATATGTTCATCGTGTATGCCTATTTAATTGTGTGTGCATGTATGTGTGTATTACAGATAGAGGAGATAAAAAAGAAACTTGGCTTCGCCAAAAGGCCTCATTTCTAAATGCCCGGCTCGCAAAACATCCCTCTCGCAGTAGAGTTCTGGGAGAGAAAGAGCGTACTTTAAATTATATTAGATTTAATTTTTTTTAATTAATTTTTGTGGTGTAAACTAGATATCACAAATTAGGGAGTTTTAAAAAAAGTTCCACACACACATATATACATATATATATATAGAGAGAGAGAGAGAATATATATATATATATATATATATATCTATATATGTAGAGAGAGAATATATATACATATATATATATAGAGAGAGAGAGAGATGAGGAGGTTTATTTAGGAATCCTAACTATTTTGTAAAATTAGGGACTAATCTCAGCCATTAGTTTTGTTTGATCCAAGTGATGGAATTAGATGCTTAAATTTAAAATTTAAGGGTAATTTGGTACAATTATTTTCAGCGGATTAAATAAGGAATGCCCTTGATTATAGGGATTCAATACCAAACTATCAAATCTCATGTATTTCTCTGATATTGTTTAATGTCCATTTTTGTTATTATTTTGGTTTTTATTAATTGTCATGATTTTGTTCTTAAAATCGTATACACAGTGAAAAAATATCACCAAAATTTCTGAACATTGAATTTGATCCTATAATTAAATATGCAATGAAGAAACACCACCAAAATTTCTGAAAATTAAATCTGTTTGTAAAACCGAATACTTAGTGTAGAAACATCTCTAGAATTTCGGAAGATTGAATCTAAAGGAGATGATCATGTCGAATAACTGTTAATTAAAGTGTATAGTATAGAAGCTTCATTGATGAACCTTAGTTTTAATGTTGCAAACGCTAGCTAGCAGTGAAGACGCGAAGGACGATGATGCATTGATGCATGGTAAGTTTTTTATGAACATTACATTTTTCATCTATTACGGTATGAAGTCCTTGATAAAACTTGAATGATTTATCCTTACCCTAATTATTGATTCATTGAAGATAACTACATTGTAGAATTCATCTAACATATTAAATCGTATATTAAATATGTTGTATTTATGATGAATGCGTAGATGATATCTATTTTCATAGTATTCATTATGAATATGCAACAATTTTGTTTATATACACACCAGATTCATCATGAATCTAAAAGCATACTTAATATGTGCTCACCATGAATTATGTAACTAAATTTTAAAATTAATCAAATATTTTTCTTATGGTATTCAAGAAATTTAAACTATAAATATGGATGCAACATGATAAACACAAGTATTCACCATGAATACCATTTTGGTTATGAAAATAAATACGAGATTACTAATGAAAATATCTACCAACAAGTATTCAAACTGCCCATTCAAGTTACCATTCCATAAACAAAACCTACATACGTATGTTATGCTCAGTTGAACATCTACACAAATAAGATTTTCATAAAAAATTGCTTCAGCTGTATGTTCACAATGAAAATATCTACCAACAAGCGTTTTAAACTTCATAACCACACAAATGAACCCAACCGTGACCATTGTTCTTAGATGCATCTTCAAGTATTCTCTTCTTATGAGTTGATATGATTCATCAAATGACAGATGTGACCCCTTGTTCTTATATACATCTTTAAGTCTCTTCTTACTTGTCGGCCCAATTCATAAAATGCCTCGACAAGTGCTTCATCAACTATCACATGAGCGTACGGTTGTATCAGTAAACTTGCTAAAAAGAGTATGCACCATGAATTTGAACAACAATATATGAGGTAGTCATCATTTTTAGTATGATGGAAACAATTAGAACCCAATAAAACACGGTCATTTATCATGAATACTCATTGTCCCCATTGTAAATAAGTTATTCATCCTAAATGAGTGTATACTAATTTATGTGTTTCATATCAATAAATATACTAATTTATGTCATTATGCGTTTCATATTGATGATTCATCATGAATTAATAAAATTAACTAGAAATTTTAATATGCATCACGAATGATATTACTTTCATTGTTAGGATGCCCATTAATGTCAATAAATCATTAATCTTGATTTTAAGTTACATTTTAGATTGGCTTTTGAACTACAATAACATTTAGGAGTTACTTCCCCTTTTGTTCCAATGTTACTAGGAATGTCAACATCATCCTTCTCCCGTTTCGTGTATGTATGTGCTCATGTTTAGGATTATAGGATCATAGTCTTGTTGAATGATAGTTTTCATCTGTTTTCTTAAAGTCTTCATGTTCTTAGGTATCACTCAATCATCAAATTCCAACGAAACCCCAAACGGATTTTTAGATAAAAACCCTAAAACCAGATGAATGTTGGTCAACTCAAAACTTACCTTTTACCTCGAGTTTTAGTATGTGAGCATTATCAACCCTGTAGAATCGGAATGTGAAGAAATTTGTTGAATTTATATTGATGAATATGAAGAAATTTGTTGAATTGAGTCCATGATATCAACCCCTCTAGTATTGGAGTGATGAATTTGAAAAGAGGAACCGTGCCCTTGATTTTCTCTAGTGCCAAATCTAATTTTCAAATCGCGTTAAAATATTTCCAATTATGTCCTTCCAAAATTCAAAATAAATGATGAATTGAAATAGTTTTGGCATAATTCACCATATTGCCACCATCATATTTGGGCATTTGATTGAAAAAAATGAATGATCCAGATTGACTCCTAGTTTTGTCAAATATTTAGGGTTTCTAAATGAACTTACCCCTCTCTCTCTCTCTCTCTCTCTCTCTCTCTCTATATATATATATATATATATAAAGGGTTGGGTTCATGTGAGACCAAAGTTTTTCGTAAGACCCGTAATACCAATTTACATTCATTGATCAACTTTATAAGCTAATGGTCTAAAGTTGCTCGGTGGCAATTTTGTGATTATTGACAAGTCATGTGGCGTTTATGAATGTCCAGATCTGACGATTGTAGATCTAATCCAAGGATTAAGAATTAATCTTACGGGTCTCATGAAAAACCATTGGTCTCACATGATCCCAAGTCTATATAGGGTTGGGTTCACATGAGACCAAAGGTTTTTCATGAGACCCGTAAGACCAATTTATATTCATTGATCAACTTTATGAGCTAATGACCTAATGGTCTAAAGTTGCGAGGTGACAATTTTGTAATTATTGAGAAGTCTTATGGCGTTTATGAATGTCCAGATCTGACAATTGTAAATCTAATCCAATGGTTGAGAATTGGTCTTACGAGTCTCACGAAAAACTATTGGTCTCACATGATCCTAAGTCTATATATATATATATATATATATATATATATATATATATATATTAATGGGTTCAATTGAAAGCTTATTTTTTTGTGGACATGAGGACCAATCTCGACCACTGATTAAAATTTAGATAACTACTCAATGATCAAAACATAAAATGACTATATAACTCTCTTATCTTAAGAGTTCTACACACATCTCACCAATTATCACTTAAAGTCTCAGATTAAGTCTAGACTTCTTAAGTTCATACCTAGTTCACTTAAACTATAACTCTGATATCAACCTGTAAGACCCCTTAAGTTATTAGTTAATTTAAACCATAAAGTTGATATAGAAAGAGTACCTAAATATAGTAATCACCCAAAATGGGGAAATTGTTAAGCATTTACAATAGAAGGAATGGATGATAATTAACAATCCACTAATTTGAACTAGTCTCAGTTCAGATTATGGACAGGTTTATTATCACTAAAAGAATCTTCTCCAAATATTATGTCAAAATAACAAAAACTATCATTCCCAAAAAGTGCCTCTATCGGCATCCAATCACTCCACTCAAGCCTTTGGAGCCGTACCACTAGGAGATCCTGATGTACATGTCGTTTATGAAAATATGTTAGGCTTAACACTTAGTGAATTCAAACAATGTAAAGAATAAATCTATAAAACATTAAAAGTGAATCAAGTCAATTCATCCATTTAAATCAAATTCACCCTTGGAAGGGAACAATACATCTATAAAAATATCCAACATTTGACTATTTAACTTCTTTTTAATATCGTGAATGACAGTGATCTTTGACTTCAATGCAATCAAGCCTTATAAAAATCACCTTGCATAATATTAATTATCAAAATTTAGAGCCAAAGTTTGTAATTACTCTAATTATAGGGAACCAAATATGTAAATTTTGTAAGTTTAGGGACCAAGTGTGTAAATTATCAAACTTTAAGGACACAATCAGTACATTCTAATTTCCTAGACACCAAATCAATAATTGATATAAAAAAATTAAAGTCAAAGTGTTTATAATCTAATTATAGGTAACAAATGTGATCTGTTTGTAACTGTAGGAATTAAATATGTAATTAATTTTTATAATTAGTAAATAATTATCACCTGATTTTAAAATAATTAATTTGATGAATATCGTTAAAGTTAAAGACTTAAAGTGACAATTTTTTATTAATAAATATTTGGTTACAAAGCAAATTAAATTACATTAGTTCAAATCTAGAAGATTATCCAATTTTTTAATTTATGTGTTAGTTTTTTATTTTGAATCTATATTGTTATGTTCAGTTTTATATTATTATCTTGACACAAAACTATAACGAATATTATGTTTTTTTTGAAAGGTTTTGTTAAAGGAATTTCATTTTTTATGTTTTATGATTATACAAATGTTTTTTAATTTATGTTTAA
>NC_037528.1:25424599-25426487 GCF_001531365.2 Cynara cardunculus var. scolymus | reverse complement strand
ATATATATATATATATATGTGTGTGTGTATATATAACAATAAAATCTCATGATAATATTAATGTAGAAAATAGTTGACACATTTTTTGACCTACAACTATAGAAGCCTACTTTACTGACCTCTATCTTTTTAGTGTTTTATTGTTGGGTTGAAGATGAAATTATATCTGTTTTTGTGTTTTTAGTGTTCGGTTGGAGATGTCCTACATTGTAAACCATAAGAACAAAAATAACAATAAATTACAAATCATATGAATGAAAACCACAAAGAAGAACATCACAGTTTTTACCAAACCACGAGGGATAAGAGTTGATAGTTGGTGGCAACCACATGTAATTTACTCTTATTTTATGGCTAGGCTAATTGTACCTATGTATATCACCAAAAGCACCTCTACTTAATGGTTTCCTCCTTATACACATCAACATTAAAACTCATTTTTTACATTCTAAATACATGAAGATATTATAAAAAATGCAAATAGCGTGAAGCGATTAGGGTGTTCCGGTTACGATTAGGTTCCACCATGGGGGTTTCAAACTCAAATAAATATGAAGACAAGAACTAACCTCATCCTTTACGGAAGCGTGAAGTAAATTGACTTGGGGAAAACTCGTGCGTGAATCTACTTAGGCATGGCAACGGGGAGGGGATGAGGCAGATTTTGTAATCCCCTGCCCCGGCCCCGGTTTGTAGTAACATCCCCCAGTCCCCGGCGGCTATGGGGATTATCATCCCGTCCCCGGTCAAATCTCTAGCAATCCCGGTAAAACCCCGGTCAAACCCAATAAATAGTATCATTTAGTTTGATTCTACCGGGGATCCCCGACCCCGGTTTGAGTAACATCCACGTACCTGGTTTGAGTCTACCGGGGATCCCCGGGCCCAGGACCCGTTTTAGTGAGGAATCCCCGTCCCCGTTCAGGTCGGGTGAACCGGGTTCGCCACTGGGTCGGGGCAAATCACCATTCCTAAATCTACTGGCGGAAGTAAAGGGTGTGGCTCTCAAAAATCGAATGCTTGGATGTTTGATGGTCCCCCAAAATTTGTTATCTAGAAATCGTGGCTTTAACCTTTAAGAGATGTGTGAGAGAGAAACTTACGAATTCAATGGGGTCAATGGTTGTTAAACAAAAGAGAAAACTTACAGATTCAATGCGGACCTGTCATTCTTATTCAATCCAACATATTAGGGTTTTCAAGTAACTACCCTACACTTACACGTTGTACATCCGAAATTATTGCCGATGTGCCATTACGGATGTAGCATTACGACATTAAGTATTATGGGTTAGGTATTACGATAGTGGTTGCAGACCTATGGTTTTCAAGAAAAATAGGGTTTTGGGCCACATTGGTAATACTTACGGACATGTGGTTGTAGATCTGGGCCAAAAAACCAAAATTTTGTCGTTTAGCGGATCTAATGATTTTTAGGTAAAGTCCAAAGAAAAATAGTTAGAAGGTTAATTTGTTTGTGGAATATGTTCATTTGATTCATTTTCCTAATTTTCTTGTTATACTCTATTATTATTAGGGATATTTATAAAAATAACCATTTAATACAACCATTTGCCACAAAATAACCAGGTTTTTGCGTTTTGACCACCCGGATCGCCCCCGTACATGTGGGGGCGATCCACATTAAGAGTATTAAAAAAAATTCAGCCTTAAAAGACGAGATTACTGTTCACCCTCGAAGACCGTGCTTTGACCTCACCCTAGGGGGCGATCCAGACTGTCTCATCGCCTCCAGGGGCGATCCAGCCAATAAATATATATATTTTTTTATTTTTTTTGTTTTGTGGGATTTTTAATAAAACTGATACGCCTTTTAAGTTGTATTTTTTAAAACCAAATTTCATGGGTAAAGGTTTAAAAAGAAACC
>NC_037528.1:25423170-25424283 GCF_001531365.2 Cynara cardunculus var. scolymus | reverse complement strand
TTTCGTAAATCAGATATTATATCTGATTTATGAAACCCAAATCTGATAAAAATAATTTTTGCGTCTCCATAATTATAATGGTTTATTTTTAAACCTTTACCCATGAAATTTGGTTCTAAAAAAGTTAAAAAATACAACTTAAATGGGGTATCAGTCTTATTAAAAATACCACAAAACAAAAAAAAATTAAAAAAAAATATTTTTAGGCTGGATCGCCCCTAGGGGCTATGGGACATTCTGGATCGCCCCCTAGGGCGAGGTCAAAGTTCGGTCTTCGAGGGTGAACAGTAATTTCGTCTTTTAAGGCTGTATTTTTTTTAGAACCCTTAATGTGGATCGGCCCCCACATGTACGGATCGCCCCGGGTGCGATCCGGGTGGTCAAAACGCAAAAACTTGAAAAACCCAATTATTTTGTGGCAAATGATTGTATTAAATGATTATTTTTATAAATTTCTCTTATTATTATGGTCTAATAGACTAGTACAAATAAATAAGTAGGTTTTGACTTTGGCATATTTTTTTGTTATACTCTACTATTATAATAATTATTATTATATATACATGTATGTACAAAATATTTTTGTTGGAAAGCCTATAAAATTATGATAATTTTAAAAATCGATAACATCATATATCATTTAAATTGTTTATTCAACATAACAACCGAATAATAATAGTATAAACAAATTAATTCATACAAACGGATTATTAGGAGAAACAACGGAACGAACTCCCAAATAAATGTATCATAATATATGTCATCTGTCGTAATCACTAATGGGTAAATAATAAATTTACCTACTGTGAATTCGCACCTTGGGGTATTTATGGAACTATTTCAAGAGTAGTCAAGCATCGTACCATCAAAAGATTTAAATAGAAAATATTTTCATATATATATATATATATATATATATATATATATGAGCGATCAAATAAAAACCACTACAATTTTTTGTATTAACTATGTTAACCAACATCAACCAATCATGTTTCATCTTTTAGTTAGGTTCAAATGTAACTCACATATTAAGTGTACGGGTATTTAGGTAATTTGTCATTTTTATGTAACTCCCCAATATTTTAATTGGGAGTTACAAATCTTAAAATA
>NC_037528.1:25401799-25422680 GCF_001531365.2 Cynara cardunculus var. scolymus | reverse complement strand
GTCGCCTGGTAATCCTTCCAAATCCTCCATTGTTTTGATGAAGATTATGAATCTAATTTTTATCTACAGATTTAAGATATTGATCGATGAGATTGACGGTTTCTTTATTGATTGGAAGTTACATAATAGGCTGACAAAATAGGATACGTTAAAATCATTCACTTTTTACAATTTTACCCTCTGAACCATTATGAACCTATTTTTTTTTATTAATATGATAATTTAAATAATTAAATTTTTAGTCTCAATAAATGACAACCGTTGGATGTTTAAATCAACGACCAAAATCGGTTAACAAAGTTAACACGATAATCTTGGTTAGTATTTAAACCAACCCCTATATATATATATATATATATATAAGTTAGGGTTGGGTTCCGGTGAAATCAGAGTTAAGATGAGAATCATAAATATAGATCTTCACCATTAGATGTACATTAGGATGTGATGCATCAGACCAATCCCCGTATCAAGCGTAATTCATGGGTGGGTTTGAGATTAAAGGTGATCACGGATCCAAATCCCTTATTATGATTTTTCATCTTAACTTTTCTTCTCACATGATAATACCCATATATATATATATATATATAACACCAAAAAAACAATATTGTGAGAGCAAAATATTGGGAAAAAACCAAAAAACTTGAGACTAAGCATACTCATCCAAAAATGAATCTTGTTTGCCTAAACTAATTAAACGTTTGCATTTCGTCATATTGGACTCCAACATGGATGACATAACGCAAGTTCAGACCAACAAATTGCGCACACCCACACTCTTTGCATTGAACCATACCTTATCGACCTACAAAATGACACACGTTGAACCTCATCCCAAGCTTCTAGCACAACCATGTTTATTGATTCACTGACATACAAAGGTAACAGAGTCATCATTTCCTAGTTCCCACTTCCTAGTTGGCATAACTTGATATGTCTAATTAACCCGTATCAACACTCTCCAAAATTTATACTCTTCCTCATGAAGCCTTATTCACATAGCCTTAAGAGTCAGCTCAACTGCCAAATAAATTTTAGGGCTTAAGATTTTTTTCCTGCGTAGTCGCCAGTACGAGTGTCTTCACCATTGAGGATTTTCCTGATTGTTATTTTGAACGTCCTATGAGATCAGTCAAGATCTAAGCAAGCTGACATGAATGCCCATGGTATTAAACAAAGCCACACTCCATATACACACGAGAAATACGTAGAAATAACGATTGAGTCACGTAGATCGTACATCCATGCATCTAAAACTATAAAACGGATTTCATAAATCCAAATAGTTGTAACAGATTTGAAGGTGGAGATCAACCAACCAATTTGATGGAAATAAATGGACTACATGTGGTTTCCTACCTAAAAGGCGTCGAGGATATAACTATCGCATTCAATGCCTCCAACTACACATTCTCCATAATACAACACACAATTTTGCTCACTCCATCGATCTTAAACCAATATCTCCTTAATGCTATCTCTCAATTATTCATAACGATTTTTTATAAAAACTAGAAATGTAGATGTATAATACAACACGATAATTTCGACTGTAAAAAACCTCATGGTTCTAAATAACTCGTTATGGCACGTTATTACGTCAAGACTTGGGTTAACCTCTATGGCTCCACTCTAAGACTTGGCTTACATTGTAACTCGTTATGGCGCGTTACAACGCGTTATTCTGTAAGGTTTGGGTGTTTTTAATATATAACTTGAGGGATAAATGATAATTATGTCCGAGACATAAGACTTAAATAAACATAAAAAGAAAACTTAATAACTAAAAGCCTAAATAGGTAAATATACTTACTCTTATTCACACTTTCATATACACAAAGAGTCAAACAAGAATTTCTTTGAAAATTAAAAAAAGTAGTGAGTTGAGATTCAAGATATTTAATCCTGATTTTGCACCTTTAAATCTAAGTGTGTGTGTGTGTGTGTATATATATATATATATATTGGTGTCTTAAGACACGACTTGAAAAACACCGTGACCTTGCCATAACTAGGCTTGACCTCGTCGTCATGTCACATCTAACTCGTTTAGAACCTTGATAAAGCCGAGAAATCGAGCCCTCATTTTTAATATATTAGATTAAAAAAGTAAAACTATGGTTTTTTATATAATTTGTTTAAATTAGAAAAATAATTATATATAACGAAAACTTAGATTTAAAAAAATTATATAAAGAGTTGGTTATCAATTAATTTTATGAGATTTTAAAAAGTTACATGTAACTGTAATAATTTGTAATATTTAATTTTATAGTATTTGCATTAATCAACAATACATGATGTTTAATAAATTGTTTTTAATAATTTTTATCAAATAATTTATAATAAAATATATATGATAAGAATATTAGGGGAGGGTGGGGGGAGGGTTTGGTCTATATATTCACACACACACAATTACACCAACTCGCCCTCTCCAATCCCTCTTATCTTGCAACTACAGAATGGTATCATCAAAAGAAGAAAGTCTGATTCATGACATCAAGATCTCGACGGTTGGACCAGGATACGTGTCTGGTCAAGGGGCGGTCCAAGAACTAACAAGCATGGACTTAGCCATGAAGCTTCACTACCTCCGAACCACTTACTACTTCCGAAGCCAAGCATTAGAAGGGTTAACAATTATAAACATTAAGGAAACCATGTTCTACTGGTTGAACCACTGCTATATCCCTTGCGGCCGTTTTAGGCGGTCTGAATCAGGCCGACCCTATATCAAGTGCAACGATTGTGGGGTGCGGTTTATTGAGGCTCGGTGCACCATTACCCTTGATGAGTGGCTCGAACTAAGAGATGATGCAAGACATAAACTTCTTGTTCCTAACCAAGTCCTTGGTCCTGACTTGTCTTTCTGCCCACCGGTTCTAATGCAGGTTTGCTTTGCTAATCCCTCTTTCTTCCTTTCAACACCAAAATATTTCTAGTAAACACTTAAGTGGTGTTTGATTAAAGATATTAAACAGTCACTTGTGTGATTAAAAATAAAAGAAATTGTTTGGTTTTATATAATATAATGGGTTCATCCTCCTATAAGCGTACATTTTCTTTCTAGTTAAACGGTGGAATAAAAATTCCTGTCATTTTCATTCTCTTAGGACCGTTTATCAATGTTTATGTGTTTATCGGGTGTCACTTACCTTAGAGGGTGACAAACAGTAAAAGACATCGCAAGAACTGAAATCCTTATCCAATAAGTGAGCGAGAAAACTTTTATCGAGTAAGAAACATTTACCAACAATATATTTTAATAGTCTGGATATATTAAATATTGTAAATGAATGATGATCTTTACTAGTAAAAGCTTTCTAATAAACGGCTCAGATTATTATTTAAAAATGTGAAATTAGACTTTTTTTTCTTTCTAAATATGTCATCGTCTAATAAACGCGATCGAAGACGCGTGTCATCATATCCATAGTCCTTCCAAAATTAGTAGGGTCTCCTATCCTGCCTTTTGGTTCTACATGAAGAACGTTTTTCATATCTATTGGATGTCTACCGTGTTGATTATATTTATACATAAGTGTAAATAAAAATAATATTTTATCGTGTTAACTTTATGGACCAATCATAATCTTTGATCTTTATAATTACAGACAAAATTCATTATGGAATTTTTGTAACAAATTAAAAAATGATGCTTAATAAACATAGGTAAATAATCATGAACAAAGGGTAATTTTAGAAAAAAGTAGGAGGGTTTCTTTTAGCATTATTTACTTTTCCGGTAATTACTCTATTGTTTTGAAACCGACATCAAGCTTTAAGTATTTCTTTATTTGTTAATATGTAATGTGTAACTTACGAATGATGTGAAAATATGAACAATTGTTATATATATGAGTAGCTTATGAATATTGTTCACCAATGAAAATATAACGTATATAAAAATATTCATTAGTGAACGCATACCTGAATGTGTACGTATGTGTGACTGGTGAATAATGTTCACCAATGAACAAGGAACAATGTAACTTCATTATAATATGTTAAACACACATACAAATTTCATTTGTGAAGGACATCCATCATAATATGTTAAGCACACGCACAAATTTGAAGAGCCAAATTTTAGGAACAATGTAACTCTCATATTTTGTAAATATATTCTTCCTAAATTTTCCCCACTTATTAAATATTTATATAAACTATTAAGCATCAACCAATATGAATTCCTATTAGACCATTTTGGTTTGTATAGATAACACAAAAGGTAAGGTTAACAAAAAGATCACACACACACACACACATATATATATATGTGTGTGTGTGTGTGTGTAAAAGAACCCTAGTTCTTGTTCAAATCATCTATCTCACAATGGATGTTCTTGTAAAAACTCCAAGAATAACTTCAACAGGAACCTCCATTATGAACTGGATGCTTTTAGAAAAAATCTCGAAACATGAGACTTTTTCTTTCCCTCTCATTTTCTTTTCATTTCATTTCCCTTACTTTCATTTGTAAAAAGAGACTCGAGAACACAATATTGAATATTTATTTTATAGTTCTCTATCCTAAAAAAATTATAAAACCTCTTTTAATTTGTTAGCGGTATATGAGCCTCTTGCCTCCTAGGAGGTCTTGGGTTCAAACCTCATCAATGGTGAGAAGAGTGTGTGAGTTTATTTACCATATTTGCCGTATATGAAATATATTATATACTTAAAAAAACCTTCCCTCTTTATATATGTATACAATCATATATATATATATATATATATATATATATATATATATATAGGTGGAGGTTCAAACGATAACACCTCCATTTTACGAGAACGCAAGAACACCTTTATCACATGTGATAATATGCGTGAGGGGACCCTGTGATGTACGAACGACGTGTTCTACGACTTAGGTCGTGCCAAAGGTTGTCTGCGTCTATGATTTAGCATCACATGTGATGGTATTGATGAATTATAGTATCATATCAACAACACTCTTATCACATGTGATAATACTTATGAGGGGGCTTGGTGGTGTAAGGTCAACTTGGCCCACAAACAAGATCGCATCAAAAATCTTTCGCGTCTCTGATTTAGTATCACATGTGATTGTCTATAATAAAAAGGTTTTCTTGCGTTCTTGTAAAATTAAAATGTTCTCGTTTGAACCATATATATATATATATTGATCTCTTAAAAAATCTATAATCGAATTTATCGTTATCAACTAAAATTAATATACTGTTTTTAAATTAAAAATGAATATCTGTTTTTTCTTTAATGCAGTTAACGAAGTTTAAATGCGGAGGGACATCAATAGGGGTGAGCTGGGCCCACGTCCTTGGAGATGCTTTCTCTGCTGCAGGCTTTATGAACCTGTGGGGCCAAGCAACCAAGAGACAATACCCGACCCAACCCCTCCGTATGACCCGTTCAGACAATATGGGCCATAACCCCAAAAGCCCAATAAAGGATCCACTTGCTGTAAAACGGGTTGGCCCGGTTGGTGATCATTGGACGAGCTCGAATCACTCGAAAATGGAAACATATTCTTTTTCTGTTTCTTGGCCCGAGCTGACGCGTCTACAGTCAAAGATATGTGGAGATAAAAACCATCAACAGATGCCACCTTTCGAGACCATTTGCACTGTGGTTTGGCAATGTGTAGCCAAGGCTAAACACGGGTCGGAAGTGAAGGTCGTGACAATCTGCAAACATGGCTCAAAAAAGATATTTGAAGGCGTTATCACAAACGAAGCCCAATTCATTAAGGTGGTAAAAACGGAATCTTCTGTTGAAGAATCAAGCCTTATGGAACTTGGGTTGCTGATTATGAACCAAGGTGTGGACGTGCGAAGGAATGTCAAGGAAGCAATGGAGACCAATACTGAATTACCCGACTTCCTGGTATATGGAGCGAACTTGACTTTTGTCGACTTGTATGATGTTCCATTTTATGAGTTGGATGTAAGAGGACAGACACCAGTTTACGTAAACTGCGCTATTGATAACATTGGAGACGAAGGTGTTGTGTTGGTCCTTCCGGCACGAAAAAACCACTCAGATGGCATGACGGTCAGTATAACGCTGCCCACGGATCATATATCAAAGTTTAGATCCGTGCTAAAGAAAGAGTGGTCTCTTTAGCGATCTTAAAATGCATATATGTATTTCTTATTCTAATTTAATTCTACCATGCAATTATATGTACTCGAGTGCAGAACCTTCGGGCTAATGTGTGTTGCCCATTGTGTACAATAAATCATTCGTACTTTAAAAAGTACCGGTTTGTCTCTGTATTTTTCACGATATTCACGTAAACAAATGTTCTACTCTTAAAGGTGTATGACATCTCTCTCTATATTAAAAATAATCCCCACCAATTTTGAAATGCAGACCTCAACTGTTTGACTTTGACTTTAAAAGTCTCACATTGACTAGTTTCTTGAACACAAGTACCTGTGGACATGAGTTTGATCATCAAATATCCATATTTCCATTGGCCACCTGGTGTAATCAAGAGATACCATAAAGTACAAATTGAAGATCATATGGAGATTACAATTAACAGAGTCACCAGCCATCAATAAAAATGAATATTGCCTACCTCTCTTCTTTCTTTTTCTTTGATATATATATATATATATTATATATATATTATCCCTCAGTTCCCCCCTATCTTACATTTCATGTAAATACTTCTATATTACAAACCAAAATTGTGGTGAAGTTGCAAGACTGCATACAAGTTTCTTGACACTCTCTTCACAAGCAGAAGCCACAAAAATGCATCTTTCCATGCTTATCATTCCTCACCATTTCGACCCGATGGAAATGTTCCATTTCAAGAATTTAGTTCTCGTTACCCAATGGTGCAAACCACATCATAGTTTCACGAAAGGCTCAGCTTTATCACGGGTGAACAACCCCAGAAACCACATCACAGTTTCATGAAAGTCATTCCGGAAGAATTGTGATTCAAAAGTCCCCGTTTCATCTCAAAAGCAAACCAGATTTTTGGTCCTTCGAAAGAGAGCTTTTCCCACAATCATAATTGAACTCCCAAGTTGATAAAACATCAACTAGTAGGGAATAACATATGGCAAAGCACAAATATCAACAGATTCCAAGTGCTTAGCTTCAGACCATACCTCAAGCTCTTTGTTATCTTGTAAAGCATCATCTTTGGTTGTCTTTTTGAAATGGGGATCACCTTTGCTGCTGCTATATAACCACTCTTGGTCATCTAGACCAGACCACTGCTCCATTTTTGGAACTGTGAGTATTTGCTTCAAATATTTGATATCGGGATGTGGTGGTCTGATTGATGCTTCAGCCGGTGGTTTCTTTTTGGAATTGGGCAACGGTTGTGCTGCAATTTTATTAGCAACAGCAACAACAGGAGATGGCTTTGTTGAGGAGATGGGCAGTGAATGTGCTAGATTTTGATTAGCAACTGTAGATGATGTTTTTGTTAAAGGATCGGAAAATGGCTGAGTTGGAATATGATTAGGAACTGAAGATGGTGGCTTAGTTGTAGGGATGGGCGATTGTTTAGTTGCCACATGATCTATACTTACAGGTGGCGACTTTATTGTGGTGGGTTTGCACAGAATGTGATTAGCAGTAGTGATTGGCGGTTTTTTAGAGGTGATGGTCATTGGTTGGGAAGGAATTACGCCATTGACCCTCCGTTCTTTACTATCCACCTTAAAACTACCCATTGTTGTCCCTTGCTTACCTGCTAGACTTAATCCTGGGTTTTGGAGAAAATCTTGTTTCCTTCCGTTCTCTGTCAAGATACTAGATGTGGGACGAGCCATTTTGTTTGGCCTAGGTTCATTCTCTGTAAGACAATTCAACTGTTAGCTGATAAGCAAAGTAGTAACAACCTGAAAATTCAATATTGCACAATGCTCAAGAAAATATTGGAGGCCGGAGGGGGGGAGCTGATAGATGTAAAACAAAGATTATGCAGACAGCCTATCGGATAAGAAAGTACCATAAATTTTCGAGAGCCAATAATGCGTTTGAGAAGGTTGAAGAGTCGATAGAAACAAGAATAACTGATATAATGGATAGGATTAAATGTTTTGTGGTACGAACTTAGGTAATAATATTAACCTCAGCTTCAGAGCCTAAATATTATAAACCTTTGCAAAAACAAAAAGTATGACCAAAATCAAATATTTCAAAAAGAATATGGTGTGGAATGTAGGGACAAGCTGAAACTTTTGTATCAAAACTGTAATTATACGAAAGACAAGCAACAGCAGTCTACCGACTCAAAAAGACCTGTTTTTCTAACCTAGCAAATTAAGGAAGAGTTTTGTTGCAGCATAGTCGACCAGAAATGTGGATACTGATCAGTGAACACATGGGCTCAAAGCAGAAAATATATTGGTCCTTTTTAAACATAAGATCTATATTCATAATTATCCTCATCACTTATAGTGATCATTGTTACATTATACCTTCACAAACTTACATTATTTAGCTATATCATAAGGCAATTCATTAAGTTCATAAAAGAAGAAAACTGAACACTGACTGGTGGATAAATATGTGTGTTGACGATGAAGAACAAAACAAACATTACGCAGCCTATCAGGCAATAACCATTAAAACAGCATTAATAACGAGGTCAGCCACTATATAAACCATCACACTTCATACAATGTTAATGTAGCCATGGTTTATAGTGTTTAAGCTTGTTGTGCTGCCACTATGTATAGCATTCGGTAAACTAGATATAGAAAAGTTCCCATAATGCAGTTTAAGACCCATATCAGATGTTTCATAAAATCCAAAATCTGGTGCAACATGAAGTATTTGATGAAAAAAAATGAGCGATGGAAGTATAGAACGTATGCTGGCATCTACAACATTTGCACCTGTGTCAAAGTTGCATGTGTAGTGAAATCAGAAGAGATGTGGATTTGACTTGAGGGTGGAAACTTAACAAAATAATAAAAAGTAAAAAAAAATTAACAGAGAGATAACTCACCATGAGAAAAACCATTTGTCTCCACATCTTTTCTTTTCTTCAGCTCACTACCAGCACGTTGAAGACCAATGTTAGGAGAATGTGTGGACAAATCCTTAAGAGAACCAATGGTGCCACTATTCTTCATATCCTTATTTTTGTCCCTCTCTGTCTTTGTAAGCTTGCTTGCTTTCTTCATTTTCTCCTCCTTTGTTCTATCCTTGTCCTTATCTTTGTCCTTCCCCTGTCTTTGCTTGTCTCTATCTTTGTTCTTTCGTTTATCTCCTCGTTTATCATCATTTTCTTTTTCTCGCATCTTCTCTTTGTCCTCGACCTTTTTGTCTGCCCACTTATCCAAAGGAGGCATTGTACCATCAATTATATTTTGGACCATTACCAGTCGGCCAAACGTTACCTCATTGGTGATTCGTGGCCCATCCGTTTTCGGAATCTCACCTCTGTCGACACTTATTTTTCTACTTTCAACAGGAAACTGGAGGCTGCCTGTTCTTTTTTCCTCATCTCTAATTCTTCTACCTAACTCCTGCACAAATTTAGAATTATTGATATCCTCAGCCTGAATTCTGTTCCGAACCAGCAATTCTTCATTTTGACCCCATAATTTTACAGATGACTTTTTATCATCTAAGGAATTGCAATTTTCTTTACAGGATTCTTCCTTCCTAAGAAGCAGCTCTCTGGGTTCCCCATTTTGAAACTGCACGGATGATTTCTTGTGGCCTGAAGAACCGTCCTTTTGCTTATTATGCTCATTTTTCTGATGAAGCATCTCTGCATTAGGACCCTCAAATTGTCCATCAACTCTTTTCTCATCTGAGTAATTGCTCCTGCCTTTCTCCTTATCTTTTCCATTCTCCTTATCTTTCTTCTTGTCCCTGTGTTTATCTTTCTTGTCTTTCTTCTCTTTATGCTTCCCATCACTCCTGTCCTTTTTTTCTTTACCTTCTCTTTTCTCTCTATCTTTTTTATCCTTTTTATGCTTCTTCTCTTTGCGCTTCTCCTGGAATTACAAAAAAAAGAGTAGCTGAATACATTTCTACCAACAAGGAACAGATGTTTTTAATTCAAGCATGACAAATCCCACAAGTAAACATGTAAAAGGAAACGTACTTTCACAAATTTGTGCATATTATTGAACATATGAATAAATGAAGAGAATTTCTTTGCAAGTAACAAATAAACTATAGTGCAAGTCTGCAACACTGAAATTACATCATCTTCAAAAGTGCAAACAGTTGGGCACGAAGACTACAAATGTCGTTTCTCTTCAATCACTGACGTTAAGTTAATATATAATTCTTATTAGGTTATTCTATTCATCTAATTGCCAAAAAGAGCTACTGCATTTTGCAATTACACAACATTATGATCAGAATAGGTAATTGACATCATCCAAAATAGCATCAAAATAACCATGTCCTGATGTGCATATTTGGAAAAACAAATGACAAAACAAGCTACTTATCCAAACATGTATCTCAGGTTCCCAAGAATGTCTTTGCTGTTCACCCTAGTGATATGTTTGAAGTGCCACACTCCTTCCAGTAGCTTCCTAAGATTAAAACTACCAGTTTTGATATCATCAGTAAACAATTTCAACTCTTGTTGCACTCAAAAAGTGCAAGTTGTTACTGTGGGATAATAAATCATCCTATAATTGCCGATAAATAATGTATAATTTCTTTCCATCAAACACAGAAACTGTCAGTCTTTCAAGCGAAGTCACTTGCTCCTTACCTTCTCCATTTGTCAAAATATCTTGAAGTTGATCATTTACAAAAATAAAAGCAATTAATGCTTGATACGAAGTATGAATCTTCTAACCGTGGTGCAGGCACGTTCTTAGGAGACAGATGTCCAGAGGGTCAAGAGCATAATGGCTGAGGGGTGAGAAGGGGCAGACCGAGGAGGACGAGGGATTAGCAACTGAGACGGGAGATGACGGCTTTAGAAATTTCCAAAAACATGAACTCATATAGGAGTTCATGGAGACACACGACTAGGATAGTAGGTTATGTGTAAGAACTTATAGTTGCTGTGGACAGGAAAGGGAGGTTAGAGAGGTAGAGGGTGGAAAGAGCCTACAGATAGGTTATCAGAGTCCTAGGATAGGTAGGGGCACTTTGGGGGTACTCATAAGTGGATTTTGTGCAAAATTAACCACAAGCATGTCTTTTGGATTACTTACTTGCTATTGTGTTCTATGCACTTTGTCTTTAGGTCATTTAGTTGCTTCGAACTTTCCCTTATGCTTTTAATGCCCTTGTTTTATATTTTTTCTTGCTGTTTCTTTGCTTACTTCCATATGTTCCAAGCCTTTCCCCCTTCCTCAAAATTGTCTCAAGCTCTTCATGCTTTTGAAAATTTCGCTTCTTCCAAATTATAGACAAACTTCCAGAATCACTCAAGACTCCCCCAAAACTTCTTCGCAGAACCTTTTTCACAAGCCAGAGTCTTCAGGAAAACAGTCTCTCTAGCTGATGGGGTAGAGGAAAGGTTTGCGTACATCTTACTCTCCCCAAACCCTACTTCGTCGGGATTTACGGAGTACGTTTGGTTTTGTTTGGTTAGAGTAGAACTCAAGTAATTCACATAAAAAGGATGTGTTGACTATAAACACAAGGTTAAAAAATCCATGCTCCATCCTATTGGAAGTGCAATGTTTTCCATCTTAGGAAGTTGGGACCTTCCTTATTAGATGTCACATTGTGTGTTTTGAAAGGTGAAGTAAACAAAATGGCCAAATCCGCACTTGTACTTACAATGGTAATCATAATCTGATCCACAAGTGGGTTTCATTATAGTTTCTACTTTAAATTCAACTTTTCAAATTCTATCAAGAAAGAATCTACTTATCCCCACGTGTACAACTCGGTCTCAATTAATTAATATCCTAATATTTCTTCTCTAAAACAATATCCTGATATAACATACAAGGGGATTTGGGGAAACTCATTAGTAATTGAATATCATCCATGTTCATTTGCACAAATTTCAATTTGGAACCACATAGGTAAGATAAGTCTTATTGTTGTCAATCCTTTCTTCCTTTACATGAGGGGGTTTCGTTCACTAAATCTATCGGGTAACTAAAATATGATATATTATAAAGACCATGTTACCTATCTTCTCATAGTTATAGATAGCAATAGAATACTTGCTTTTAGAGGTATAAGAATGATGGAGAAATGCTTGTGGTGAAAAAAGAATAAAGACACCAGCGCATCACAGTACACAATAAAGGATGTGAAAAGTTGAAAACCAAAATAACTTAAAAGGCATGTTAGAGTTTAGACTTAGCATTCGGGTTATTACTTTTTTTCTATGTTGTCTGTACTTAGGATTCTTATTTTGCATGCCACTTATCACCTCAAGCATATCTTGTTGCTCTAGGGAGGGGGTTGAGATATGTTTTGGACCCCATGGTTCATTAGAAGAACAACTAACTTGCCATCGTGGAGAATAGCCGATAGAATGATTAACAACCAAAAATCTTCTTAGTCAAATTTGTAATTGACTGTTGACACAATTACGTCAACCTAAAAAGAGATGGCCACAAACAATATCTTAAGTTCAATAGTAAAAGCGTAACAAGAGTTCTGTTTGCTTAATTATGACTCAAAATGCAATATGAAACTGTGAACTCTCAGTTCATATGGTAGGATGCAAAAATAAAAGGGAAGAAGATTTCAGTTTTCTCATAGATTATAGAAGTGCTTTGCATTGTAACATTAACCATGTCACCAGATGTTAGTGGAGAATCAATGACAAAGAAGCCACTCTTAATTTCCCCAAACTTATGTTTTATAACTAATGTATATAGTCTTGGAGATCAACTCGACCAGTTCCCAGGGAACATTTATTGGACATTGCTCAATATGGTAAATTGGAATTTATCACCAAAAAGCAACAGGTATCTAGTTTCTATTGTTCATCTTTTGGTGTGGGAGATTGTTGACCTTCTTGTTCTAAATGGTCCATCTCCCATTAAGCTTTAAAGCACTAATCTAGCTGAAGATAAGATCAAATTATTATGTGAGCCTTTCAACAAGAGACATGCACATTCTTAAAAACTTCAAATAATGATATTAACAAACCAAATTGGAATTTGTTTAAGAGATCTCATCATGTCAAATTGAATTGTCTTGTCCAGTGAGTTGGTTAATCTTTTGTGGTTTTTGTCATATCAGTGTGATGGAATAGGATAAAGCTAGTAAGGACCAACTACATTAATAGGTGACCAACAGTAAGATGAAAATGTCACTAGTGAAAGGATAGCCAGAGCTTATCATCCTGAAAAATGTTGCATGCCAATAAACACCTCTGTCATACACGAGTTTATAGCATAGGATATGAAAGAAAAAGAGAAATCTTATGTTCTGTCATTTGCTAGTATAGTAAATTGAACTGTACATTTAATCAAGTTCGCAAATAGAAACGCCATATCTGCATGTATCAACCCATTAGCATTATTTGCGTCTACAACAGATCCTAATGGTTGTTTCTCTAATGAGATTGGATCTTGCCTCGTATAACCTCATTCCACTAAAAGATGTAGAATCCACATTGATAGATTTAGAATAGAGACTAATGAAAATGAGCCAAACTCGCATACAACCTTGTCTTATACGGTAAATGGGGACTTAGCAAAATAGAATGGCAAGTATGTTTTCTAACAAAAAAGAACCCATTACTGTATCTAGCATCTCAATTTTAGTGATTTTCAGTGTTGAACTACGTTCTCTATCAATTTTAATGACCGCAATTTTTTATTTTTAATCAGTGGAGAGCAACAAAATAATCTACTTCAAAACAAACACCATTCTTAAGGAAGCTCTTCAAATAGTAAGACAAAATGAGGTACTACAAAACGATTTGAATGAATGTAGTCAAAAAGTACATGCACTATTTCATGATCGTGCGAATTGACTTACCTTCTTCAGCAAGTCGGCATCATCGGTTGTGGGTTTCTTTTCATATCCAGGTGGTGGAAATGGAAAGCACCGAGACATTGCACAAGCTCCCCGAACAAGTGATACTGAAAACTTTGACAAACAAAAACTTTGCAACTACTTTTAAGCATGACCATTCCAATGTGGAAGGGAACAAGCAACTATTCTCCTCTCCATTAACCATGTCCTCACACTCATTTCCAGATTCAATGCCCTTCCATGCACCTCTCAGACTCAAACTGCAAAACCCACAAACAAAATCAATTTGCCTTCCACCATGATTATAATGCAAATTAAACCTCCCTACCATGAATAGAAATCTAATGTCAGGCTAAGAGTAACACTTACAGTTGGAAAGCCAAACATAAATAGCACAAAAGGTACAGCATGTACAAAATTATTCTTGACTATGTGAATCCAAATGATTTCTTGCAAAAACCTAAGTCAACCATTTCTGCGTTTCCAACTCTTTTCATACCTTCCATCCAACTAACTCCACTTCCCCAACAATTATATCTACCAATCTATTAATGTTATAAGAACCCTTAAATTTTGAACCATAAGATTCAATAATCCAGCTCTTGATCACTGCCTATGCACTAAAACAAGGATCAAGGATTTCTCATCGTAACGGTTGGTGAAATAGGAATGCACTCTAATGGAACCCAATCTCAAGGATCTCCGATGACAAATTGATCGAAACCCTAATTCTCCAAAAACTCAATGCGATCGATCCAACCCTAAACCTGAAAACCCCAAACCTAATTACACAATACCCTGAATCTCAATTTACTAGGAATCCAAAAAACCCTCCATACCAGAGTTTTCTTTTTTTCAAAATTGTATAGGAATAAAGCGAAAATTGCAAACTTTTGTTTTCCTCTTATAGCTATCCCTTTCTAAAGGCACCTATGAAAAGCGCTTTGTAGCTCGAATCACAAAGGATCGTGCTCTTTACACATTTCATTACAGAAAAAAACGCATGAAGTGATGATGATCGATTAATTAGAATTGAACACACCCACACACATACGTAATTCAATTTACCTTGTCCGCTAAAAAGTGGACATTGTATATGAATTGGAGTAGAGATAATCGGATACAGAAACACTTTTCGCTGTGTAAAATCTCAATCAATCTCCAATGGTTTAAGTGTGTGTTTGTAAGGGTTTTTTGAGGAGAACTTCTGTGAGTAGGTTTTCTGTTCGGGAATTACACGCGAAAGAAGAAAAAGGCAGAGGCCCGAAATCCACATTTATATATTGACAACGCTTTTAGAGAGAGAGATTCTTTCTCTCTCTACCAGCCGCTCCCTGATCTTTTATCCAAGTGGACTGGAAAATTGGGGTCTCATATTTGCTATTCCAACCCCTCAACTTTTATACAATTTCAATTTTCATACACAAATTAAATATCACAATTTTCAAGGACTAAATTACTAAAATTGTCTATTTGGTTTACGTATAAGGTCAGGCTTAAAGAAAAATCGTAAAAAATGAAAAACTAAGGAATATTTTGATAATCGTTCATTGAGACAGTATGCACATGTACATACAAGTAAATTGTAAGCAATTTAACTGGTATGCACGTGTACATGTTATACACACGTGCATAAAAACCAAGAAATTACTTCAATTATTTGAATACACATGTATATACTTCCAGATGAATGCGGGTGTTACTCAGTTTTTTTTTTTTTGGGTTTTCTCGATATACATATATGCATATATATTGAGTATTCGTATCTTGAAGGAGGTTTAAATGAGAACGGTACAAAATAAAAGAACACGAAAAATGGTCAAATCTCATGTAAAATCATATATTATTTTACACTAACAATCAACGCAAGGTGTGCGGCAAGGTGTGAGGCAATGTGTTCCGCAACCTCAGGTCAAGACCAAATTCGCATGAATCTGTTAGTGAATGCCCAAAAACCAATCATATGATGATTGTAACTTTGAGTTGGATTCATGAAATTGATAAATATAAAGGCATTGCCCATTTTATTATGTCTATATTATGTTATGTGTTTTAATTATTCATAATAAATAACCTTAGAATAATGTATTCTAAATGTCCCTAGTTAAATATTATTTCGGGTTTAAGGTTGAAGTAATATGATAATGACTAGCATATGTAGGGATTCATATAGAGATATCGAATGCATATGGGTACAAAATGGAGACTTTGTGTATCGGACGTGACTYGTTATGAGAACACTTCATTGGATGTCATGTGAGTGTCATAAGTGTTTCTCATATGGTCAATGTACATGTAATTCTTTGACTTGAGAACATGGAGTGTTATGTGAAAGTAATGTATTTTGACATTTATTCTAATCATTCCGTAACTGGGTGACAGAATGATAGTTGGGTTATGTTGCATATCACATAATAGAATTAGCATGTATCGAGATAGGATTTGTCCCTCCTTTATGACGGGAGTGATGTCTCTGGGCCCCTTGATAAATATATACTATAGAAATGCATGCATGCTTAGATAATTGATATGAGATATCATTATCTATTTTTTAGTATATTAAGGAATCAAGAAACTAGAGATTGGACATAACGAGAATGACGCATTCAATGTCTCGTGTTCAATCTGGATATCAAGGACAAAAGAATTAAATATGTAAAACTAAAATTGACTACTAATTCTCGTCATTTAGGTAACGGTGATGTATTGCTAGATACCGCTCATCGTTTATAACTATAAATATGAGATTTATATTTATTGCCAACATGTCGAGAACCCATTGGGCCACACGCTTTGAACATATTCGAATAAGGAGTTTTAATAATTATAATGTTTAATTATCATATATGATTTGTATCGATTTAATCTGATTAAATAAAATCAGATATTATTTATGTTGGACATAAATAAAGATGACTAGGGATGACTTTGTAAGAGAGTGATGGTGTATGATTGTCTTACACTCAAGCATGGTGGAGGCATAGTGATAGTTAGGTCATACATCTCATGTCCATATTAAATGTATGACATTTTTATGCTAGTTAGTTTTTGTCTTGCAATTCTCTCTTAAAAACCACCTACAACAATATGCTTCCTTTTCTTTCTAAGTTTGAAACCATGACTAGCATCATGAGAAGGCAAAGGATTCGGATTGTTCACGTGGATACCGTGGAGGCATCAAACTTTGTTTGTTGTTGTGATTCAAAGTCTCGCTAACTGTGAGGTATAATTTCGAAACACCCGATTTATTCCGGTTCGTATGGATCCTTGGAGGTTACGGTTTTATTTTCCGCTGTGCTTGAGATCCCGTAACCCAACAGTGGTATCAGAGCTACTTACGAACCTCTAGATCGATTTTTTTTGACATACATGCTATATTAAAAACTGTTTTTGCTGTTGTATGTTTTTGTTTCGTAAATGTTTTGATTTTTTTCGTCCCAGAAATGTTCTGAATCTCGAAAATCTTTAAACATAAAAAACCTAGATATTTTCTGTCAGCTTTCCACAGCTTTTTGAATCGCATCATTTCGACTTCATATGATTTTTTTATGAATTGTTTACGACAGTGTCGCAATGCTGTTTGAAAATCGAACCCACTACGGGTTTGACTTGGTTTTCGACCCATAAGGGTTCTAGATCTTTAAAATCCTAAAACATAAAAGATGTAGATCTTTTTGTTAGTTTTTCAAAGAACTTGGAATTTTTCAATGTTGTATGAATTTTTTATTATTTATACGGTGGTGTTGCAAATCGATTTTATGTTTCAATGTGATTGAATATGTATAATGTGATTTTATGTTTCAATGTGATTGAATATGTATAATGTGATTTGTTTGGTGAATGGTTATAGCTCTTAGTCTTGAATGTATTATATTTGATAAATACGACTTGTATTAGGGATTTGGAGGCATGAGTTGGGAACATTTATATGATAAATTTAAATAAAAGTTATTTACTCAACTATCCAAGAGTTACATAGAGATGTAATTAGTAATGTTGTTGCTTACCTAAAACATTATTGGTTGATCGGTTAGCTAAAGCTAAATTGATTGATGATGAAAATATGGATCTTGGCTCGCTAGAAAACTTGTGACGTTTTCCGAAACAATAAAATAAGGTTGTTGTTTTGATTAAAATAGTGGGAGCTTGTTTGATGAAAGTCCTTATTAAACAATAATAATTTCATAACACTAAGAACTCTACTTTTTTATTGTAGATTACCAATGGCATAAACCAACAACGGAAACAAAAACACTTTACGATCGCTTCTTGAGAAAGAAAAACTTAACGAACAAATTTCATCAATTGGTATCGTAATTTGAGAATTGTCCTCAAAGCTGAAAAGAAACTATATGTCTTGGAGCAACAAATCTCTGAAGAGCCTAATTCCAGTGCTCCGAGAACTGAAAGGGACACTTTCAAAAAACATGATGAGGATGCTTTGGACATCTCATGTCTAATGCTAATAACCATGGAACCTGATCTTCAGAAACAACATGAAAACATGGGGGCGTTCGATATGATCGAACACCTAAAATTGCTATTCCAAGTGCAAGCTAGACATGAGAGGTATGAAACATCCAAGGAATTATTCCGTTGTAGAATGTCTGAAGGTWGTCCCGTTGGCACTCATATGCTTAAAATGACTGGGCATATTGAACGCCTTGAAGGACTAGGTTTCTCTTTACGAAAGGAGTTAGCCATTGATGTAGTTTTACAATCGTTGCCAAATAGCTCCAGTCAATTTATGATGAACTACAACATGCATGACTTTGACAAAACCCTTCCAGAATTGCTCAACATGTTACGAACTGCCAAGCAAGAACTTGCAAAGAACAAATCCACCATTTTGATGGTTCGTAAGGATAAGAAATGGAAAGGCAAAGTAAAGTCCATTGCCAAACCCACTTCTAAATCTTTGAAGCCAAAAGGAAGCATTAAGAAACCCAAGGTAACTGTACCTAAGGAAGGTGAGTGCTTTCACTGCAACAAACCCGGGCATTGGAAGAGGAATTGTCCTCTCTACCTTCAGGWAAAGAAGAAAKGAAATGTAACATCCACTTCAGGTATCTATGTGATAGAAGCTAATCTTTCTACTTCTTATACATCATGGGTATTATATACCGGATGTGGTTCTCACATTTGTAGAAACATGCAGGAACTAAAAAGGACTAGAAGGTTGAGCAAATGTGAAGTTGATCTACGCGTTGGAAATGGGGCAAAGGTTGCTGTTATAGCCGTAGGATCTATTTTGTTAACTTTACCGACCGGATTAATATTAGAACTCGATGACTGTTATTGCGTACCAACTATTTCTAGAAATTTGATTTATGTATCTTGTTTAGACAGGAAAGGTTTTACCTTTAATATTGGGAACAAATGTTGTTCATTCTCTATTGGTAATATATATTATGGTGATACAAGTTTGATTAATGGTCTTTATGTTCTTAATATGGATAATCCGATTTATAACATAGATAAAAGGGAGGTCAAATCGAATAGTTCAAATTTAACCTATCTATGGCATTGTCGCCTTGGGCATATAAACGAAGTTCGCATCTCCAAACTCCATAAAGATGGATTATTGAACAAATTAGATTTTGAATCACATGGGACATGCGAAGCTTGTTTAAAAGGAAAGATGACAAAGGCTCCGTTTGTTGGATAAAGTGAGAGAGCAAATGATGTATTGGGAATTATACATAGTGATGTATGTGGCCCGATGAACATACAAGCTAGAGGTGGTTATAGATACTTCATTACATTTACTGATGTTCTCAGTAGATTCAACTATATATATTTGATGCTACATAAGTCCGAGTCCTTTGAGATGTTCAAAGACTTTCAAAATGAAGTACAAAACCAACTTGGAAAGAGTATTAAGATTCTTCGATCTGATCGAGGTGGCGAATACTTAGACCATGTTTTTCTTAATCATCTTAGAAATTGTGGTATCGTGTCACAACTCACTCCACCTGGAACACCGCAGTGGAATGGTGTTTCCGAAAGGAGGAATCGTACACTGTTGAACATGGTACGATCTATGATGAGTCAATCTGATCTTTCGACGTCCTTTTGGAGATATGCTCTAGAGACAGTAGCTTTCACACTAAACCGGGTTCCATCAAAATCTGTTGAAAAGACACCATATAAGATATGGACTGGGAAGAGTCCCAAATTATCTTTTATGAAGATTTGGGGTTGTGGGTTTACATACGCCGTCTAATCACAACTAAATTAGAACCAAAATCTGATAAATGCATATTTGTAGGATATCCCAAAGAAACTATGGGATATTATTTCCATCATCTTCACGACAATAAAGTGTTTGTTGGGCATACTGGTGTCTTCTTGGAAAAGGAATTTATTTCCAAAGGTATCAGTGGGAGGAATATAGAACTTGAAATTGTTCAAGATCAAAATATGTCAACACAGATGGAACCAACACAGACACCACAAGTAATTGTGGATCCACAAAGTATTGCGGAAAGACAGTCTGATGTTGTAGCATAAAGTTCTCATAGATCTGGTAGAAAACGGAATGAAGCTGAGAGATATGGATTTCTCATCACTCATGCCGGGGATGTGATGCTTATGGATGATGAGTCCATTAGTTACCAAGATGCTATGACAAGTACTGACTTCGAAAAATGGTTAGAAACTACGAGAATAGAAATGGACTCCATGTATGTAAACCAAGTTTGGAACTTAGTTGACCCACCCAATGAGGTACGACCTATAGGGTACAAGTGGATTTTCAAGAAAAAGACTGACATGAATGATAATGTGACTACCTATAAAGCACGATTGGTTGCAAAAGGTTTCAAACAAATTCAAGGTGTTGATTATGATGAAACTTTCTCTCCAGTCGCAATGATTAAGTCTATTAGAATTTTACTAGCTATTGCAGCATATCACGATTATGAGATTTGGCAAATGGATGTCAAAACAGCTTTCCTTAATGGAAATTTAC
>NC_037528.1:25385637-25401024 GCF_001531365.2 Cynara cardunculus var. scolymus | reverse complement strand
ATCACAATCGGGTTTTGTGTTTTGCCTTAATGGTGGTGCTGTGAGTTGGAAGAGTTCCAAACAAGCAACAATAGATGATTCTACAACAGAAGCAGAGTACATCGCAGCATCAGATGCAACCAAGGAAGCCGTTTGGATCAAGAAATTTATTTCTCAACTTGGAGTTGTTTCTAGTAGTGATAGTCCTTTGGAGTTGTTATGTGACAACAATGGATCTATAGCTCATTGTTGAAAGAGGCGATGTTAGTATAAGTAGAGTGTCAACCGAAAGCAATGTTGCTGATCCACTAACCAAACCGTTAACACAACAGAAGCATGAAGGCCACTGTAGATCCATTGGTATACGATGCATGAATGATTGGCTTTAGTGCAAGTGGGAGATTGTTAATGAATGCCCAAAAACCAATCATATGATGATTGTAACTTTGAGTTGGTTTCATGAAATTGATAAATATAAAGGCATTGCCCATTTTATTATGTCTATATTATATTATGTGTTTTAATTATTCATAATAAATAACCTTAGAATAATGTATTCTAAATGTCCCTAGTTAAATATTATTTCGGGTTTAAGGTTGAAGTAATATGATAATGACTAGCATCATATAGAGATATCGAATATGCATATGGGTACAAAATGGAGACTTTGTGTATCAAACGTGACTCGTTATGAGAACACTTCATTGGATGTCATGTGAGTGTCATAAGTGTTTCTCATATGGTCAATGTACATGTAATTCTTTTACTTGAGAACATGGAGTGTTTTATGTGTGAGTAATGTATTTTGACATTTATTCTAACCATTCTGTAACTGGGTGATAGAATGATAGTTGAGTATGTTGCATATCACATAATAGAATTAGCATGTATCGAGATAGGATTTGTCCCTCCTTTATGACGGGAGTGATGTCTCTGAGCCCCTTGATAAATATATACTATAGAAATGCATGCATGCTTAGATAATTGATATGAGATATCATTATCTATTTTCAGTATATTAGGGAATCAAGAAACTAGAGATTGGACATAACGAGAATGACATATTCAATGTCTCGTGTTCAATCTGGACATCAAGGACAAAAGAATTAAATATGTAAAACTAAAATTGAGTACAAACTGATAATTTGTTGTATCACTAATTCTCGTCATTTGGGTAACGGTGATGTATTGCTAGATACCGTTCATCGTTTATAACTATAAATATGAGATTTATATTTATTGCCAACATGTCGATAACCCATTGGGTCACACGCTTTGAACATATTCGAATAAGGAGTTTCAATAATTAAAATATTTAATTATCATATATGATTGTATCGATTTAATCTGATTAAATAAAATCAGATATTATTTATGTTGGACATAAATAAAGATGACTAGGGATGACTTTGTAAGAGAGTGATGGTGTATGATTGTCTTACACTCAAGCATGGTAGAGGCATGGTGGAAATATGGTGATAGTTAGGCCATACATCTCATGTCCATATAAAATGTATGACATTTTTATGCTAGTTAGTTTTTGTCTTGCAATTCTCTCTTAAAAACCACATACAACAATATGCTCCCTTTTCTTTCTAAATTTTAAAAACGTGACTAGCATCACGAGAAGGCAAAGGATTCGGATTGTTCGCGTGGATACCGTGGAGGCATCAAGCTTTGTTTGTTGCTGTGATTCAAAGTCTCGCTAACTGTGAGGTATAATTTCGAAACACCCGATTTATTCCGGTTCGTATGGATCTTTGGAGGGTTACGGTTTTATTTTCCGTTGTGCTTGAGATCCCGTAACCCAACAGAATCACATGGGATTCGATCATTTTTCTTATTCTTTTATTTAGTTATTCGTATGAACTTAACTCACTATATATTTTCTATAACTAAAAAGAATTCAAAAAATATGCAAAACATTTGGTGAACAATTATTTTCAGTTGGCAGTTACTTTAGACATATTAAGATAAAGGTCATTTACAATCAGTCAACAGCTAATATAAAATATTTGGTAGACACTAAATCATGCATATTATCCCAGTTAAACCTTTAATTTCATTTAGCAATTACCTAAAATATTTGGTGTGAGATAAACTCTTGAACTTATCTCCTTCTTTAGAGCTCTTTTGTGTTAGAAAAGCATGATCAAGAAACCAAAGTACAAAGCACTCTAAGGTTAACTTGATTGCTATGTGTTTTGGAATACAACTTATAGATTCAAATAATTAACAATAAATTCTTGAAAAGTGTTGGATAAGAATTTTCAGTGATAAATTCTAGTTTCTAATTGGTTGAAACGTTTTAATCTGAGACATAAAATGAGTATTGAAACTGTTATTCATGAATAGAGTTCTGAACTTGTGTTTTTTACGAGTGTATGTCATGAGGGTGAAAATATTTAATGCAAAATCATTATTACTATAGAATCCTAAGAAATTATCCTCCTAAAAATTTGAAAGTATATTTAACTTGTTCTATTTTGGGGTATCATTAAAAATCCAACTTACCAAATAAATTCTTAGTATTTAATATGATAAAAATAATTTAGAAAAATAATCAAAATAAGTCGAACGATAATTTTGGTAACTTGAACTCACTTTTAGACAAAAAAGTTAGTTTAATTTCAATATCTTATATTGTTCCAATTTCGTAATAGAGTTATTAAAACAACATTGTTTGACTTCAATGATACGTATTAGCTTTCTTATTTTTGAGAGATATAGGGACCGTTTACTAAACATTTACCTGGTAGGTGCTTACCAGTCAAATTTTCTCACTGGACGAACATGGCAAGACCCAAGAATCTTACCTGGTAAGAGTGATGATAAGGATAGAGAGTCTTACCCGGTAAGTGAAGGTGACGACTCTTACCCGGGTAAGCACTTACCATATATATTGTTGCACACGATACCATTTTGATATACTACAATCTTACCTAGAAAATAAATTATAGTGTTGATTTATAACAGTAAGCACTTACCGAATAAACATTTAGGTAAATAGCCCCCTTAATCAGACTTTACATCATAAACCGTTAATTCATTGGTTATCATATAAAGTTTGTTTGTCATTCATCAAAATTAGAAGCGTAGAACTTAAATGTTAGCACTTTTCTTGAGTTGGGTTTACATTCACACCAATGATTTCCTTATTTTTTATGATCATAAACTTTAACATATGTAATGATACAAGAAATTTGTATTTTTTTCATAAGTTGTAAAGAAAGCCTTAATTTATCCTCTACTTTTGTTCAAAAAAATGAGATACAATTCAAAGGAAAATACTGTTTGTCCTCCCCGTGAAAGGAGCTCCTCTTTAATGGTGGCAAAGCTTGTAAATTACATGGTAGAAAAGGTTCAACCTATTTGAAAATTTCTTAAGAGCATAGTTGTTATGAATTGGAAATTACTCGTATGTACTCAAAGGTGTACAATGTATCAATAATACCAATTATTCCAACATGTACAATAGATATGCAACAATTTGACATCATAAATAAACACATGTAAACCAACATTCAAGAACAACTGATAATTTTTAAGAAAACGTGCAAGGAAAGAGAAGCATGGAGTTTGTAGATATGCAGAGTAGATGGTGTTCAAGTTTGAAAACTTCATGATAACAATTTGCAAGTTTAATTTTACAAGTTAGTGAGCACGAAGAATGGTAGAAATAGGTGGTGTGGCTAAACTGATCAAAGAAAGAATCAAAGCAAGAAATTTGGTGTTGAAAAACTATTTGAGTGCGCCCAATGGTATCATAGATGGCATCATCCTTCAAGTAGGGATGCTTATGGGTTGAGTTGATCGGGTTGAATACATTTGATCAACTCAATCCAATGCTTGCGGTTTGAAAAATCTTAACCCAACCCAACTCAAACGAAACTGCAACCCAACCCAACCCAAACCGTACGGGTTGGTCAGGTTGGTCGGGTTGATACTTTGGTACATTAAAGTATTCTTCTAACCTTGAATATGTTATTTCTCTTGTCATAATTTATTTTTCATCATCAACCATTTGATACAATATATCCATACTTCTTACATATAACATATTCAATTAATTTTCTCAATTTACGTATATATGTTTACAATTACTGACTATATACGAATGAGTTATATAAAGATGTGAATATATTGAAAAGATGTGTATATGAAGAGCGTACGTGATAGTGTTATTGTCTAATGCATATATTAATAGAAATTCAACAATCATATTAAATCCAAGAAATAAAAAGATATCGGGTTCATCGGGTTGGGTTGGGTTCAAATAATAATAATCCAATATTTACGGTTTGAAAATTTTACAACTCGATTAGATATCGGGTTGCTTCGGGTTGAGTTATTTCGCGTTGGATTGGTTTGGGTTGATCGGGTTGGTCGGGTTTTTGAGCACCCCTACCTTCAAGTGTAGATAATGAATGTTCGGGTCTAGATGTGCAATGTATAGACGAAAAACGATGCATCATTGTTTTGTAAGGATCATACTCATCACCTTAATCATCGGTGTCCACATCTTATCCTTGAATGTTAGGCTCATTTTGATCATGTGCTTGTGATCTCTCACCTATCATACCCTTTATTTTGGATCTACAAGGTTTGAACACTCGTCTTTTCAATTACGATATTGATGGTGGTACATTAAGATTCTAGCGAACTTTTTGGTGAAAAGAAGTGAGTGTCACCATACATATGGCGATGAAAATTTTGGACATGTCATCAACTTCAAAATAGTTCAAAACTCGCTAACAAGATCTATCATGGCCATCTTTGAAAGTTGGTGGAAAAGCATTCCATCATGGGGCATAAAACCTTCTATCATGGACATCTTTGAAAGTCGGCGGGAAAGCATTCCATCTCAAACACGAAAATAAATAAATGTTAATTTATGATATATTAATTTTATACAACAATTGGTTATGCAGATTTTATGTCATTTTTCATGTTTTTAACAATACAAATATATGTTTGTAGACGCAACCTAATCAAGCAAATTAAACTAGTTGACTATTCGTCCAAGAAAACTGGTTTGGTTCAATAAGAAAAACCTAATTTTAAAAAACTATATTGCTTAAAACCAATAATATGACAATTAATTATTCAATTAGATAATCGAGAGAGTGGTCCAACATTTCACCAATTCACCACAAATTGTATTGTTTTTATCTCGTACATCACAAACTAGTTCCCTATAAATCATGTATATGGTGAAAGAAGAGAGACCACCAACCACAGTAGGCGAGTTGCTTCATGTATAGTTGCCGGAGACACTTGCCTACCACATTTCACACTTCTGATGCTTTGTCGGACGACCTTTGCTAGTAGTCTCAATTACCCTTCATGATCGTTGGCACAAAGTCTTGGAAATTGATACATGGTGGCGTTAACACAAAGTCTTGTGCCATTTTATTAAAAAAACGCACTTAAATTGTCCATTGGACATATGCCATTGACCTATTTAAGGTTGTTACTCATGCTTATAATGTATTATTGTTTACCTGGTCTTTACATGTACGTGAAATTGAAATTGTAAAACTTTTAACACAACTTCATCATCTTATAAACAAAACTTGTGATGTTAACCAAGTATTTGATTATGTATATATATATATATATGTGTGTGTGTGTGTGTGTGAGAGAGAGAGAGAGAGAGAGAGAGAGAGAGTGACAAATCAAATACAAACCATGCAAAAGTTACAAACCCTACAACTCAATCTCGCGTTTTGTGTAGATTATCAACGATGTGGATCAAAGTGGTCCCAAATTTTTCTCCCAATCATATTAGAAACTAATTTCATAGCCGTCTAGAAATTTCAAAATAAGCAAAATCAAAAACTGAGACTGGGTTGTAGGGTTTGTAACATTTGCATAGTTTTGTATTTTGATTTATTATACATATGACATGTTTTATCTGTAACCTCAATGTTATTCGCCCAATAGGTTTGATTTTGTTGCCATCATTCCTATCCAATTCATTTAAACCAAACATAATATCATTAAGTGTAAGATCCCAACTCAACAGTTTAAACGGATCTCCAAACAACATAATAAACTCTAATATACATACACACACACACACACACACACACACACACACACACACATATATATATATATATATATATATACAGAGAGAGAGGAGCGATCAAATGCAAACCACTTAATTTGTAGAAAACCATGCAAACCTCATTCAACCAATCATAATTTTTTGTTTTGTTCATTTTTTTGTAATTATGAGAGGTTGGTTAATCATTTTTATTGTGGAGGGTGTTAATCATGAATATTATCATCTTTTTTATTTTAAATTTTAGAGAAATACATGAAACAGTTTCATTAACTATTATATGAAATAATTTCATAACCATATATGAAATAATTTCATAAAAAAAAGTATTATATGAAACAATTTCACAAGATTAAACAATTTCATGAAAAAATTTCATAAGATTAAACAATGAAATCGACGGATGAAAGTGGTTTGCATGGTTTGTACAAATTGGGTGGTTTGCATTTGATCGCTCCTCATATATATATATAGGGGCCTAATCAAATGAGAACTAATTAGTTTGTGGTAACTGTGATAACCAATATTAACCACAAATCAATAGATAAATTAGGAAATTTATAATTTTGGCAATTTTGAATTAAAATATTAATGCAAGGATATTTTTGGTATTTTAAAACTTTCCTCCCTCCTCTCTTCTCTCTCCGGCCATCGTCCTCCGGCCACCGTCCGTCGGCCACCGTTCTCCGGTGATACTACAATGGTATCACAATGCATCATATATGTGATTGGGTATCACATTGATGTCGTTTGTGTGGTCGATCGAAGATGTAACACAGTGGTATCACTATGCATCTTATATATGATTAGATATCACAATGTATCTTTTGTTTAACACAGTCAATATTTTTAGGTATCACAGTGGTATCATAGTGGTATCACCGGAGAACGGTGGCCGGAGGCCGGAGAACGGTGGCCGGAGAGAGAAAAGAGGAGAGAGGAGAGTTTTAAAATACCAAAAATATCTTTGCATTAAGATTTTAATTTAAAGTTACCAAATTTATAAATTTCCTAATTTATCTATTGATTTGTGGTTAATATTGGTTCTTACAGTTACCACAAACAACTCAGTTCTCCCTTGAATAGGCCCCTATATATATATATATAATCAAATGACTTAGTTGCGACATAATTTAACTTAATGTCTTGAATGATAAGAACATAATATCAACCATGCTCTAACTCATGAAATACAAATCTAGTTCAAAACTAAATTTAACTTCAAAGTAAATGTCCTCCATAGCGGGTAGTTCTTTATTCACGAACTCACGATTTCCCCTAGCTAGATACATACCCGAAAAAAATACAATGTGAGTCAAATGCTAGTACACATTAAGATTACTGAGTAAGTAAAGCAAAACACAATACCAAGATCAATATCAAGTCAAATGGAAGATATGATGTCTAATTTCCTCCATATAAACTCACCACCAAACTCGATAGTTTTCAAAAGAATATCAGACTGAAACAACAAAGGGTTAGTTTATATATACTAAGCTTCCTACATGGAGCAAATCATAACACATGATATCCAAACATATCATAGTACATCGGATTCAGAACTATTAAATGTATCTAAAATCAGTGGCATGTATAGCACTAGATCGCACATCCATATAAAATAAAGATCCAAAATCCTAAGGCTGATTGTAACACTCTCATTTCACAATGAGTAATGTCACGTCATCCATAATAAATATTTCATAAATACTCCAACATCGGAAGACTTTAAATCAATAAATAAGTAGCTTAAATGTCAAGCATCTCATATCGGGTATGTTACAAACTGATCCAAAAAATAAAGCTTAAATATTTAGGACAAACTTAATTAAATAGGTGAGTCTCTAAGCATGCCCCATTTCTTTGTCCAACATCAACTTTCTTAGTCCTTATATGCATATCATAGTCAGCTTATACAACTCAATAAGCTCATGGTTTACGTGAATAAAATCATATCTTGTCATACATATCAAACAAGCAAACTTTGTATAAATAGTATGCAATTTCTAAAAACAAATGACACTGAAAGAAAAAAAATATCTTATAAACTATCTGGTCATGTACGGATCATTTAGTCACTGACATACCTCGGGTTGACGTGCCTATCTTGTTCGAACACCCATTAATGAGTCATGTGACTTACTTGTCAAATGTCCACTCATTAAAACTAATCAAAAAAAAAAAAATTGTATGATAACATGTTACAGCTATTTGAAAACAATAAACATGTATCATGCAACTTGTCATAAATAACATAAATTCAAAATATATTGTAACATGTATTTAAACTGAAACATCATACATACGTACACATCATCATACAAATCATATCATGGCTGAATTAATTTGTACGTAGGAATGCGTCCCAATGAAATCTCATGAAAATTTAAGTGATTACATAGATCGACTACTGATAACTCAAAACTGAAGACTTATACATTTAATACTACAATGTCTAATTAATGGTTTAATTTCTCCAAAAATCAACTTACAATCCAATTCAAACCAACCCAAGTCAAACTCCAAATCCAAGTTTTCTAATATGTTCCAAATAGCTCCATTTGACCAATTTAAAATCCACATAAGTCAAACAAGTCAAAAGTCAACTCGGTCAATTTCGACCAACATTAGTCAAAACTCCAAGCACTAAGCTTACGCCTTTCAAAATCCTCATCAAATAACAACTTTCTAATGTCGATTTCTCCCTTTATAACAAAATAAATCCATCTCTTCAAGTTTAAAACGTTTCAGTAATCAGTTAACCTGCTTACGACGCTTTAATCTATTTACTAAACTATTTAAATTAAATTAAATAGTTTAATAACACCTCCAAAAGAATAAATAATTAAATAATATTAATTTCCTAAAACAAATTAATATATTAAATTTGTTGAGAACTTAATTCAATATATTAGTTAGAATAGGAATGTAACAATTCGTCCCATATAGATAGAAAATGAGATTTGTGAGCTCCTTATAAGCATCAAGTTATGAGCTACCAATAACTTCTAACATGGTTTTAAATTGGATTTGAAGTTATTAAATCAGCTTGTTGCTTTGGGCTTTGAGATGATACAAATGGTATAAGAGCGGATCTTTGTACCATCATGATGGTGTGACAACCTTATCGGATATGGTGAGTCCTCGAGGGGTGTTTATAATATCAATTTAAATAATTAAACTAAATCCGTTTAATTGATTAATGAAGCGCAAATAAATTAGTTGGATTCCTTAAATAAATTTAAAGCCCAAAATTAAATTCAAGGTCCAAACCCAAATTAATTTAACTAATATATATAGAGAGAAGGGGGAGGATTATGCGAGAAGCAAACTAATCTGTGAGAAGGTAAGAAGGAATATGGGTCATATAATCTATTAACTATAAATAACTATAAATAGAAAATGCAAAATAATTTTGGAAATCATGATAATTACTATTTTGAATTGGATAAATTGTAACACCCTTAAATCTGGAAAGAGCGACTAATTTAAAACTTCTAATAATACAACAAATAATGGGTAAATCTCTTTCTATAAATCAGTACTTGAATTACCTTGTCAAATCTAAATTTTACATCAAGGATTGATAAACCAAGCCTTACATAAAGTCTAGGTCAAGGTTGGGTGTTATCAAAACCCAATAACAATCACTATCTTCAAATGCGGAAAACCTCACTGAGTAACTAGATCCTTCTTGTGCCTCTAACTAGTACGCAATTCATCACAATGTCGCTAGTACCAAACCCTAACAAGGATTTGTTGCACATGTCAACAAATAAAAAGGGTTAGGCTTAATGCTTAATGAGTTCAAACAAATTTTATCGTAATCATAAAACAGTGAAACTGAAAGATTGTTGATTTAAATCATATTTTCGTTAATGAAATATCTCTATCGTAAAGGCAACATCTTTCCGAAACCTACAATTTTCTTGATGAAAACCCATTTATTCAAACACATATTTACAACCAAAACTCAATACTCACACAACCAAGAATAAAGCATGATGTTCAAATGAAAGACTTTGAAGATTGCTTTAAAATTCACCAAGTATAAAAGTCTGAAGAGATAACTTCAGAATTCTGCATCGCAGAATTACAGAGTTATGAGTCAAGATATTCTTACAAGTCTAACTCTTAAAGACTTAACTTCAGAACTCTGGATTGCAAGAGTTGATAGTTCGGGTACAAGAATCTCTTATGCGCACAAGTGTCAAGTCTGAATAATAAATCTTCAGAGTTATGAAAGAGAAGACCCGAAGAGTATTCAAGTGTAAATCTGAAGAGAAAGTCTGAAGACCTTAAGTTCAAATTTATTCTAACTCTGGATGAGAGGATCATGCCAATCCTGTGAACAACTTATTTGCGATAGTGATTATCTTTCCATGTTTATAGGATTTGTTTCTTTGTATAAGTAGATTATATGTTTATTTATTTATTTGATAGGATTCTAGTTTATTCAATAGTTCATTCGTTAATTGTAAGTAGATTGCTCTGCACATTCTGTGTAATCAGTCTTCATTCAATAAAAGAAAGCCTTTGACAATTCTCTTGTTCATACTCTGTTCTTAATTCCTATATCTTGATATACAGGCACTTTCAATTGAAAACGAAACATGCGACCTCTGAATTATGTTCACAAGCCATCTCACAGAATTGCATATTGTCGACTCAATCTTATAATATCAAGATGTCTAAAGAGTATGTTAGCATCGGATCAGAGATTAAGCCTCCTGCTTTGTTCGTGGGGGAGTATCATCAATGGAGGATCCACATGATCTAGTTTCTGGAAAATATAGATGAAGATTGATGAACTCAATTCTTAATGGGCCCATTAAACGCTTCATAGAGATACCAGTCGTTCCTAGAACAAAAAGCACTCCTGCAATTCCTACATTTAGGATCAGAAAAGATCCTAGCATGTACAGTGTTAAAGAGAAAAAGAGAGCAAAAATAGAAAGAAAGGCTCTCATAATCCTAACCATGGCTCTACCCAATGAAATATTCAATAGGGTGGATACTTTGACTTTTACAAAAGCCATGTTGGATGAAGTAGAGTCCCAAATGCTGGGATGAGAAAAGGCATTGCAAAAAGTCAATATTTGCATAGGAGCCTATGAGGGATTCAAAGCAAGGGAATTTGAATATCTCTCTGAAACTCATGGGAGATTCAATGACATACTCAATGATCTTAGAATGAATGGTGTTCAAGAGATCAATTTTGAAATAAACAACAAGTTTATGAAAAATCTAAGAATTGATGAGAGTTGTGAAATGGGTTTGAGCTTTAAATGAAAAAGAGATGGGTAGTTGTTGTGAGCCAAAAGAATTGATGAGAGTTGTGTCAGGATTAAAAGATCAAAAGAATCATGTTCTAAACTTCAAAAAAAACTGGACAAACCACGAAATCTATTAGTTCTCAATTCTTTCGAGACTAATATTGAAAAAGGCATTGCCCAAACTAATTCTTGTCACAACCCCACTAGCTACTCATTTATCTCTTAACAGATAAGTGTTTCAATAACACTTGGGGCACGCATCTCACAATCTATCAGATTCTCATTTGGAGATTCTTGATATTGAAAAAGAATGATATGTGTCCCCCCCTTCAAGTCTTTTTGATCATGAATTGAGTCAAATAAATTTGTGTAGTCCACATGATTTATCTTTTTGAACTTAAACAGAAGCATATGTTGCTTTATTTTTCTACACTACACAAATTTTGCAAATTATATGTTATTTTGTTGTAACATTCATAGATATACTTTTATAAGATATCGATGATTGAATGGAAGTCCTAGTGAGATGAACCTCAAAAAGTCTCATATATGAAGTACATCCGTTGTATTGAATATATTTATTATATTCACAGGTCAGTCTTGTTATAAGATTGAAAACAATTTCATAAGATGAAATTGGTTATTTTTCCATCTTCTAAATATGAAAAGATTATACAAGTGGATTTGAAAAGATCTGCTTACAATTTTATGAATTGACGGTATTCGCTGAAAATTTCATTAATTCTGGTGTATGATGCAAATGCTTCTCATTTCATCATAAGGGGGAGTATGATATAATGAATGAAATAATCAATTCTGAATGATATAAGAGGGAGTATGATATAAAGATCGGGAATCGGCAAAAGACTCAAAAGAGTGTGAATGCATTAACTGAAGATTATTATTGTGCTACAACGTTTGAGGGAAATAGAATGTGAAGATCATCTTTACAAGAGTTTACTGAAAAAGATTTCTCAATAAGAAGAATGTTAATATTGGGGAGAATGTTAATGAATGTTTATCTGAAGAAATTCTTTGAAGATCATATTTTGAAGATTATTTCTGAAGACTGTTACTGTTATTGTTCTTCATTGTTAAAAGAGAAGATCGTTTTTGTTCTACATTCGAGGGGGAGTGTTGGAAGATTTTTTCAACAAAAGATTGTCTGAAGATCATAAAGCAGAGAATGTTAGAATATTGTTTTTGAAGATTTCAAGAAGTCATAAAGTACTTAAAGCGTCAAAGTTCAAAAGAGTTTCAAAGCGTTCAAATTCTTTCAAGCCTAAATACAAATGGGGAGAATATTGGGTTTGAATTTTAGAGTTAAATTATATTCATCTTGAAAGTTTATAATTGTATTTTTAGAGTGGTTTGACTTTGTAAGTCTTGTTGACTTTGACTAGAGCTTTAATGTTTGACCTATAAATAGTTTTGTCTTCTAGTGAATAAAGAGTAAGAGCTCATTGTAAACATTACGTATATTGAGAGATTTATAAAACTTTCACTATTTGACTTTTCCTCTCTATAGTGTTTTTGATGTTCTTGATGCTTTTACCATAGATTCATGATGATAAATGAAGATTGATCATATTGTGGGACACACAGTATCCTTTCTCCCATTGTAAGACTAAACTACTACTATGCCCATCATATCCGACAAGAAGGCTAAGTCCACAAATTTTGGTTTCTCTGGTCCATAGTGCTACAATGGATGAAAACAGAAAGAAAGATAAAAATAGGTTGGAGGAAATAAGTGTTTTGATATTGTCGAGAGGGGTGAACAAAAAACCATCAACCCGCGAAATCCGTCCAACCCAACCCGCTAACAACTCAATTAAACTCAACCCGTCAAACCGTTAAACCGTCAAACCGCTAATTAAGAGGGTTGAAATTGGGTTAGCATAACTTAACCCAACCCAAACCGCCAACCCGCCGCTAATGTATATTTTTTTATAAAATTATGTGTGTATATATATATATATATATATATATATATAGGGGGAAGATCAAATGTTAACCAACAATTTTGTGTTAACTTTGAAAATCATGGCAACCAATCAAATTTCATTCTTCTTGTAGGTTTATGTCATGTTCACATTTTAATTACAAGGGTATTTCAGTAAATTGATTTGATATGTAACTCCCAAACAATTAATAGGGAGTTACAAATCATCAAATCCCAAAAAATATGCATTTATAATATTAATATTTTTATTTTTTTTAATCTTGATCTTCAATGTTTATTGTTTTATCAGTATTTAATTCTCATAGAAAACACGGTAATAAAAAATTTCGGTATCGATCAAGCTAATATGGATAAACGCAATGGAAAATAAATCGACAACARTGAGAAGATTAAAATGGTTTATGATGACAATCGAATTTCGAGGCCGGGAAATGAAAAAATTAACCAAAGCGAATGTCTTGGTAATATATTTTTTATTTTTTTCGATTCGTTTTAATCGAAATTATGTTTATTACGATGTGTTGTGTTTTTTATAATTCATCTTGTATTGATAACTTTTTTCTTTAATTATTAAAATACGTACCTAATTCACATGTTCAAATGGAAGTACATGCACGACCCATTTTCGTATTGTCATATTACCGACTTTTATGAATCATGAATCATTGTGTTCATGTTACTTCTATCATATGAACACAAGTTTTATTTTTTAAGCTTGATACCAAATCTTTATATTTATGTAAGTGTTTGCACCCGGTGTTCATAGCGTTGGGATTATGTGTTCATATATTTTATACGATATGAACAAGGGTGAACACGATATGAACAAGARGTGAACACGATATGAACAAGGGGTGAACCTTAAACAGTGTGGATGCAATGCATGTATAAAACTCCAATTGACAAAGGATCGCTTCTGAGTGTGTTTATAATAAAGAAACTATTGTTCACAAGCTGTTCATATCGTGTTCATATCTGTTTTTTTTCTTTCGTGTAACAGTTATTCTAATTATGTTCATAAATGTTATGCAGTCCAAGTTCATATATATGTCAAATTTTTGTTCGTATTTGACACAATGGTTCATATATTTATAGTTGTGTTCATATGATTCTTACATTAACAAAAATAAATTAACAAAAAAATAATAGAATTTTTTATTTTGTAACTCCCAATTAATTAATGATATGGGAGTTACATAATTTTTTTTTACCTAAATACCCTTTTCAACTTTGTTCACTTATCTTTATGAAATTTTAAATTTAAAAAAATAAGTTTTTATCATGATTAATCACAACCGTTTATTGAAAAATTGGATGGCCAAGATCGGTTAACAAAGTTAACACAAAAACTTTGGTTAACATTTGAACTTGACCCTATATATATGATATTTATAAAAATTAAGGAGGTGTTTGGGAATATGGATTGCTTATAACCCTTAAGGTCTTAAGCCTATATCCCAATAACCCTTAAGGCCTTAGTCCTTTAAGCCCTTAACCACTTATGTGTTAACCCAACATAAATAGAAATTAGAAACACTAACCCTATGTCCCTGCTTCAAGTTACATCTTTCTGAGTTTCTTCTCCATCACAAATTCAAAATTCACAATTTCAATTTCCAAAGATTCCTTCATTCCACGACAAACCCTCCGTTGGTCCGTCCCTTACGGCCTTAGCCAGTTAGCCTGACCGTCAACCTTCCGTCTTTGATGCGCCGAGTTTGCTGATTTTTGGATGATTGTAATAACTAACGACTTTGTTGGGTATATTTGTAGTATTATTTATCATATTTCATTTGCCAATTTTATGAGTTTTAGTAACCCGTCAACCCAACCCAACCTGCCCTAATCCGCAAGGGTTGGGTTGGGTTGGGTTGAGATTTCTCAAACCGCCATAATTGGGTTGGGTTGTAAAAATGTCATAAACTGCCCAACCCAACCCATGTTCACCCCTAATTGTCGTTGTGATTTTGTCTCAACGATGAGATGGAGGTTAGAGGGAGAGAGAGTCAAAAAGGGAGTGAGAGAGTCAAATATAAATAATTTATAAAAAATTATAGATATATAGACTTGAGATCATGTGAGGCCAAAGATTTTTT
>NC_037528.1:25378430-25382201 GCF_001531365.2 Cynara cardunculus var. scolymus | reverse complement strand
TATGCTTAAACTCATTTTGTAATGTAACCCGGTATGGGACGGGTTAGTGTTGAGCTATTAATTTTAATTGAATTTGTAAGACTTCCGCTGTAATAAGGCTTTATTAGCCACTATATTTTGGGGTTATTTATTGTTATTTAATGAGAATGACGTGACACAACTCATGATGAAAATGAGGGTGTTACAAGTTGGTATCAGAGCCTTAGTTTAAGTGAATTAGGTTAGTGATAGCCTAAGCTTAAACTGGGAGGGTATTAAGGGGATCCAAATTGGGTGAACTAGGTTACTATTAGCCTAGACTTGAATTAAGTGAAGGGTAAAAGGGTGTATAAGTTTGGTTTTTTTTATGAAAGAGAAATAGGATATGCGACAACCCAAGCTTGAATCATGAGATTAAAAATATGAATGCAACATAAGATTCATATTGGAGTAATTTGCTATTATAAAAACTCATGATCGAATTATTGGTGATGTATTGTATTTCCTTTTTAGAAAATGGGATGAGAATGGATGGTCCATGTAAGGTATGGTCAGATAGGGGATTATCTCAGGGGTTAGTGAATATTCAAATGAMTATAAATTAAGTTAGTTGAGGTGGTGCTCAACGTATATGGTTATAGATATGGGAAACTTGAGGTTAGGAAATGAAGCACCTGTAAGGTTGATAGGAAACATTTGACAAACATTTATAACTATAATGGTGCTCTTGGGGAGAGACATAAATGAGTTAGAAATGAACATGAGGCCAATGTCAGTAAGGGTATAAAAAAAAGGTTATGACTCTTAGAGACAAGATCTGTCAAGATGTTCAATATGATTGAAAATAAATGGGGAATTCATTTGATATGAAAAAGAGACCTACGTGATAGGAAAGAGTCATATACTATATGTGATGGGTATGAGGATGGTGATTAGGCCACCCATCTAATTGGTCATTATAAGAGGGGTATGTGTAATAACTCTTAGACCTTTGGGCGTGAGACTATGGAACGTATAGGAGTTCCATAGAGACACAATTGGAGAGTACTATGATGGGGAGCATGGTACTAGAGATATTTGAGGGAATGGAATCATGAATGGCTACAAACTCGTCAGATTGTGTGTCTATGTCTAGATTATATAAGGATTAATTAAACGTTTTATATTTTCATAAAGGGAAGCGGTGATGAGAAAAGGGTGGAGAAGATATAATGAGTTAGCAATGGAATAAATCGTAATTGGTTATTATGATTACTAATACTTAAAGTAAGTTATATATCTATAAACTTACTATTAAAAATTCAGTATGAATTATGAAGATTGATCAAGATAGCTCTAGGTATCTAAGGGGACACATATTTAGCAATGTTGTTTAATGCAACGATAGATTACAGTCGAGCCCATGACTGGGGAAAAGTCAATACAAGGGTATTAATACAGCTTAGCCTGTGTGATCGTTTTGTAGCGACTGGTAGAAGTTAGGGTTGGTCTCATGATGTTGACCAATGTGATAGGGCAATATCAAGGGTATATTAGCAAAAAGGTTGCACATGTTTACATGATGCATTATTGTTGATAATAAACACAAATTTTTGGACAAGACCATGTAATAGTAGGATTGATGTGGATGGAGTTAATCTATGGAAGATTCCTAAAATGCAAAGGTGATCTTCACTATTGTAGTCCAAAAAAAAAATTTGAAGTTAAGGGAAATCCAATTGTCGGATAAGTTGGACACGAAAATGGGTAATGGTTCCAAAAGCAACATGGAGCACAATATGATATTGGAAGGGGCTCGGGAGACTCCTAAAATAGGTTCGATACACCCGTATGAACAATGTTTTTATTTAGTAGAGGTGTAAATGGGTGATGTATAAGTTTGGTGATATAATCACTAAGAAACAACATGTTAGACTAAAGCCTAAATGTATCAAATTTTGAGGGAATATCGATAAGAAAGATAAGTGGATGTATTGGGAAATGTAGCATTGAATGATTAGCATGTGTAGTTGACGTCAGTCAATAAAATAAGATGGTGTATGATGTACCCATGGTGTGGGCGAGTATTAAGGTGGTTAGAGATAATGTATCGAAAGTATCACTAGGTGTGAGTGTTCCTCAAATTGACCTAGTTCCAGAGGGAACACATAATATGAGAATATTGATCTAATTTTGTCCTGGCAAAAGAGCCAAATTCGATAAAAATATTCTGAGAACCTTTGATCAAGGATTCTATTTAGCTAAGTTAACACCTTGGATAATATTGATAGAGTGAGTTAAATAAATATGGTATGATGCATGTATGCATCAATAAATTTGATGTGTATGAGATCAATTACAGGAGCAAGGTTTGCCAAGGACGATGACCTAGTCGATCAACTTCAAACAGGCAGGGAAACATGAGCAATACATATGGTTGGTATGAAGGTTTTGAAAGAAAAAGGGAAACTTTGTGTTAGTTCTAAGTATGAAAGTAATTGGTGAAACACAATTTATTGGTCACGGAAGTGGGATTTAGTTGGGTTAAACCAAAAACAAACACAATAATGGATTTGAGAATGCCAAATATGGGATTACATATTTGAGGCTTATGGTTTTTAGCAAACTAATATAAGTTTCAATAGATATTTCTTAAAATCTACGTTAATGGGAGGTTTAACCAGGAGTCAAATAAGTTTGAATTTCAAAAAGGCATTTTAGATGCTAAGGGGGAAGTTAAGCCTCGCATTGAGGATGACATTACTAGAAGAAACACAAGTATGGTATATAGTGTTGTATATAAGTTGGGTCAAGATACATTGATGCAAATAAGCAACGTTAATGCTTACGCATCATCCCAGCCAAAATGGCAGGGGAGGAAATGTCATGTTCTCTAATATAAAGATAAAGGTAGTAGTATTTAAATTCAAGGATTTGAAGGAGGACTATGGGTGTCCGGGCACTAAAAAAAAATAACAGTAAGTTATGCAGGGAGTTTTAAGACATGTCTTCCATGAGAGATGGAAAATTATAAACTATCGATTAGGCTTTAACAGATAGAAACTCCGGTGATGGATTGGGATATGATGGAGTGGGTATTGTTGCTAAAAGAAAAGTGTACCTAGAACGGTACATTAAGTTACCTCACTTCCAACCGACTATTAAGAAGTGTATATTGGAAGGTTGACAAATTTTGGGTGGATAGGAAAGTAATGATGCATAAAGTGCCATAATTAACAATATCGGGTAGCGATCCAAGATTTACATCATGTGTTCATGCAAGTCTTTTATAAGGATATGAAAAATGTTGAACTTAGGCAAAACATACCATCATTGGACACAGGGTCAAGGAGAGGAGAAATTTTAAAATTGTTGGATTGGTTGGAAGGTTAGATGTTTATACTTCAAGGAAGTAAGCATCATAAAATGTCAACRGTAGAGTTGGTTTACAACATCAATTAACATTTAAATGTCCAAGGAGAGACATGGAGGCATTTGAATAGGACATGCGTAATGCTAGTATTTTTAACTATCATGAACATGGATAGATCTACAGACATCAGTTAAACTTTGCATGAGTACACAAGAGGTTGAATGTTGTAATTAATAAGAAGAGCTAACTAGAGATGGCCAAAAACCGGTCCCGGGCCGGTCCCAATCGGTCCTCACCATTCTCATAACCGGCCATAACCGGTCCCGGCGTAACCGGTCCCGGTCTCGGTCCCGGTCCCGGTCGAAAATGATAGGACCGGTATAGGTACTTTATAACCGGTTATAGGCCGCCGGTCCCGGTCCCGGTCCCAACCGGTCCCA